>NC_056736.1:38672578-38927578 GCF_019279795.1 Protopterus annectens | reverse complement strand
CTTCTGCTTCATTCTTTTTGGCTTAACTCAGTGCCCTTGTCCATTGATGAGTCTACAAACCTCTCATACAGCCCCTAGACTATCTCCAGTCTAAAGTTTGGGCCAGAACAGAACCTAATGTTGTCCTTGGTGTCATGCCATTGACAGCTTCTGCAAAGGGATTTTTTTTTTACTTATGATTTATTCCTTGGATCCTCCCTTCACTGTGTTCATCTATTTTATGTTGCTACCCCCTATGGATCACATCTTCCTGCAGGGAATGCATAGATGAATGCCCTTGCCCCATCATGATGGGCATGCACATATCTCCCTGCCAGCCCCTCAGGCATCTGAACTGCTAATGCTGGGTCACATGCCAATAGTTATGACATTCTCCTTCTATGCCATGGTGCCAGCTAAACCAGCTTTTTATTAACTGTTGGCTTCCTCCTTTGAAAGAGTGAATGATCTATCCATAGCTACAATCTGAGTATAGTATCAACAGTTTGCTCTATGACTAGGCAGTAAATGTGTTGTGCCAGCAAGGTATTGTACAAGGATAAAAAAAAAAGCACACTGGCACTATAAAGGTATTGTTAACACCTCCTGGGAATGTTTTGTGTGTGTGTGTGTGTGTGTGTGTGTGTGTGTGTGTGTGTGTGTGTGTGTGTGTGTGTGTGTGTGTGTGTGTGGAAAATTATCTTTTTCAAGTCTCAGCTACTGTGGGTACTATAGTACTGGAAGACCTTGGGCTTAGAGCAAGGTAAGAGAAATCATGAGAAATCTGATGTTATCATATGCTTAAGTGAAAAAATAAAATATTTGGGTGTGACAATAAAACAGTGTGCATTTGTTAAACCTGGCTACTCTGCATATTAATTGGCTGAAAGCTGTGCAGATCATGACAATGTAGCTCCCTGGACATAACAAATAAATCGAGGGCTGCAGCCAGGTCATGAGACTTTAACCGCTGACCATCATGTATAAATATTTTATTTATTCATGTTTGTTAACCAAGCAGGGTTACCACCTGTCCCACTTTGCGAGGAACTTCCTTCTTTGGGCAGTTGTGTCCTGTGAAAAAACTTAAAAAAAAATACAAATGTCCTGAGATTTTACGACAGAAAAATATTCCCTAAGTTTTTTAATAGTTGCATAAAACAGTTATTTTTTATCTGTAACACCTAAATGTTATAAGAAATAGCATAAGCAACTTAAATACTGCAAAAATAAGCTTTTTATTTTGGCAAAAATGAAGTTCTGTCCTTTGCACTGGCCATGGACATGTTTTGTCCTACAAAATCTCACGTTTCTAAAAAAAAAAAAAAAAATGTCCCACTTAGGGAAATTGAAAAGGTGGCAATCCTATAACCAAGGTAGAATGCTGATTACTTTGAAAATTTTTGAAATTCATCCAAAGAACACTGTTTTGTTAATTTACTTACTCAGAGTAGTTGTATGTTTTCTTGGAACTGCAGTTCCTCCAGATTACATCAAGCGCTACAATTCTATCATGGTGAAAAAACAAGAAATAAATATTAAGATGGTTACTGAATCAAATATAACTATTCTAGTACCTGCAACTGGTAGAGAGAAGTATTACATCCCATGAAAGTCTAGTCCACTTAGGGTCAAGAAAGGGCCACATAGTCTGTAGCCAATGTTCAGAATTCACCTGGAGAGGAAAGGAGGTCAGAGAAGTAAGTAGTTGTCAGAGTTTTAAGCTTGTGAAAATTGCTGGTATTCTTTAAATGTGGCTATTTTACAAGAGGACTTAGGTAGCAGAAGTGAGCCTGAATCTGAGCCACATCCATCAAAAAAGACTATATTTCCTTTGGAAGAGAAACTGCAGTAGATCACAAACAGATAGTTTGGATATGAACAGCTGTCATATTTCACCACAACAGATCACATGAGAGGCCACCATGGAAGATTCTGATTGTCAAAGGCATGGGGACTCCTTATACTAGTAGCAGAAGTTATTGTACAAAGAATGGACTCTGAAAGGGCCACAAACAGGTACTTTGGCCATAGCCCATAATATTCTTTTTCAGTTTGCCAGTAATGAAAAATATATTTTATGGTTCTCAAAGATGAGTCAGCAGCATCCAAAGGTAAGCAAATCAGAAGATGAAGTGAAGGCTTTTCTGGTGCTGTTGTCTGTTATGCAGTAACCAATTTAGTGGATGTTTATAGATATTTCAGATCTAATTCGTTCTAATTAGTTCCCTAAACACCACAGGTTGATTATGTTACTGAGTACAATGGGGTGATAGCTTTGTCCTTTATTCAGATAGAACATTTGGCAAATGATTTATCAAAAATGTTCAGTAATGTGTGTTTTCCCTTGAATATAATGACAGATGGCCTAACTTTTTTCTCAGAACTGCTTCATATTTGTGCAAAGAGTACAGGGTAAAGTAGTTAAAAAACAATCATATAATATCTGGAAACTAATGGTTTGGTAGAGAAGATTAGCTTTACTCACAAAACTATAGTGGGAGTATTTACAGACCAGTTTAAATGGCAGTAGGCCAAGCACATGCCCCATTTCATTTTTAAGTATATGAAACTAACTCAAGAATCTACAGTATTTTTCAAAATTTGAGCTACATAATTATCACTGGGTGAATGGGGCCTTATACTTACCTGATAATTAATGGGAGGGTGGCAGTGATTCATTCTGTTGGCAGCATAAATTCTATAATATATAACTGACATAGTGCTTTCTCTTGTTCACCAAAATAAGCCACAAGTAACATGGGATGGTATTTTATCTACTGAGATGAAGTGGTTTCATGTTAATTATGTTGTAAGTTTGCCAAGCAGGAGACTAAAAAAAAAAAAACTATATCATATTTAATAGGTGATGTCCCATCATTTATGTACCGGGAAAGTCCAACTTGGAACAAAGCCAATTTTCAGCAGAGGCTCATTGAGAAATGCTCCAGACACTTGTCTTTGTAAAATGGGAGGAAACACACACAAATGTAGGGAGGACATGCAGACTCTACACAAAAGGTATCCCAGCCAAGAATTGAACTAGAGAACCTTTTGCTGTGAGGTGATAACACAACCGCTGCACCACTACGTCATCCTGACAAAAGTGCATTGGTATTCAGTATTTGAATTGGGTTGCAGAAGGAAATAGAAGGATATCTTTTTGTAGGCCTTCAGAGAAAAGATAGCATGAGACGTCAGTGAATAGTGCTATCACAGTACCAATCTCATACCAAAGTTCAGTATGTCCACGCATTAGTTCAGGACTTTGATGATATGTTTGGTGCTAAGCTACTTTGTACCCTGGAGGTGGAGGACCTAGAGACATAGGGACTCAACATACAAATAAAATGACAAATATTAAGACAAAGGATTGCCAGATAAACATATCAGAAATGTTTCTACCTGATTAAAAATGCCATTGAGCTTTCTAGACAAGAAATTGTTGGTTGTGTGATTAAAGACTTGCAGCTTTTATCCATAGGTTCACAGGTTCACAGCTTCATAGGTGTATACTATGCTAATGATTGTTGGTGCCTTTATAAAGGTTAGCCACGTAACCAAATGTATCTCACAACTTATTTTGATTAAGAGGCTATTGGGTGTGTGTTAGGACATTATTTAATGGCTGCCTCTCTCCATCATTGGCATAGGTATCAGATAAGGGATGAATTTCTAGTTTCCCATCAACTGCTCCAGGTTGCACTGGAACAGGGCTGGGAAGGGCTCTGCTTCACATGGATGGGAAATCTATTCCAGAGAATGGGGGATCTCTGATACATACCTGTGCCTCCAACATGCCCCATTTAAGATGAAAGAAAAGTTCATATCCTTAGATTTAGTAGTTCTAGTGCTGTTCATTTTGTCAGTATGCAAAACATCCATCAGAGCAGGATCCAAGGATGCCTTGTATGTTGAGCATAAATTGCCTCTCAGCAGCTTATAAGAAAGACAGTACAGAGGTATGAGCTGTGAGGTGGTCTGGATAGGACGTTGTGTTTATGCCCTGTGTCCTTTTTCTAAAGGACACCTTTGGACATACCAGATGTCGCATATGCATGGTCAGGTATATACCGAAGAGTGTGTTATACTGAATAATGGATCAGATGATGGCTGAGTACAGTGGCATGATGAATTCCCTGGACCTAAATGCCATGCCCTTACTTATAATATGACTGATATAGAATGACTTTCTTACAACTCTAGACACATGTTGGTCAAAAGCCAGGTAATTATCTACATGAGTTCCCCAAATACCTGACTACTATGTCTACTTTTAGCAATGTTTTATTAATTTGGTACATTCCCTTACTATTATGCATTGCTTGGCATTGAGTTTTATGCCATGGCATTGGCGCCAGTCAATGTTAGTATTTTTGGGGTGTGATCTATGACAACTCCTAGCTTGTAATCATCTGTAAACTTTGCAATCCAATGGTATTATACATTTGCCTTGGCCTCCAAGGAATAGATGTCAAAGAGGAAAAGACCAAGCGCAGAGCCCTGGGGGTCTCCACTTGTAACTGGCCTCTTTGTGGAGGTGGTCTCTCCAATACTAACTTTCTGGGATTTGTATGTGAGCCAGCTGGCTATCTAGCGAGTTACATAGGGGTTTATGCCTATTTCCATGAGTTTGTTTACAATGCCTGAGTTGGTTATTGTAACAAATGCCTTAGGTAGGATAAGGTAGTATGTATCCTATTACCCACATCCATTGCCTTAGTGACCTTCTCAAAGAAGTCTACCAATGTGATAGGCATGACCCACCTTTTTACAAAACCTACGTCATTATTATTAATCATTTCTATGATGCTTCTTTCAATAGCTTTGCATCTGAGATTAGTCAGACTACTGGGGTCTGTAGTTTCTGGTATCATCTTATGATCCTTCCTTGTTCAGAAGAATGATTGTTGTGGTATTCCATTCATATAACATGAAGCCTGTGTGGAGGCTATGGTTGAATAGTGGCACCTGTGTCCCTGATTGGTCGTATTTCAAACTACTTAGGAGGCATTCTGGGATATTTTTTGTGCCCATCAAAGTTGTATTCTTTGCTTTAGAGTGCGCATCTAAGACTTCTCCCTACTCATAATTGGAAGGATTATGTTAGATGGTATTTCCTGGGTACTGCTGAGGCTGAGGCTGAGAGGGGCATAAAATTTGAGCTGTATTTGTCAAACAGAAGATTTGCTATATCTCCCAGTTCTGTGAACATGGCTGCATTTACAACAATTCAGCACACATTTGCGTGCCTCCTTTGAGGTTTCAAAAATAGCTAAAAAAGGCCTTATGGCTGTCCTTCACCTGGGATGCTATCTTTACCTCAAATGTGCTTTGTTAGACTTAATTAGCTCTCTTGGTTGTCTACTCAGTTTGACATAGTTTTTATCTTTTTGGTGCTACACATTCTAACTTTAGCTATGACTTTTTATTTATTTTGTTGCAGAGCCTGTTCAGTTTTTGCTTCCACCATGATAGTTTTTTTTTTGTGATAGTTTTGGCCTTACTTCTGGTAGGCACAGCAGCCTTTATGCCATCATTTACATGGTCATACAAGGCTTCTGTGAATAATTCCACTCAGGCTGCTGTATTATCTGAGAGGCTTGACATTTTGACATTGCCACTTAATAAAAGGTAGTTTGCCTTGAAGTAGTTTCAAAGTGTTACTGAGTTTTCTGGGGGTTACATAATTGATTCTTGCCTTGTGGTCGCCCTTACTAGAGAGTACACCACACTGGGGGGGGGGGGGGGGGTCAGCTTTCTCCCATATTTGTAATCAGAAGTCCAATACAATACATTTGTACCACTACTAGCTGTATGCACTAACTAGTCCAGGGAGTCCAACCTATATTAGGGTGTCTCAAGAAATTACAGATGCCTTCTAGTAAATATGTAGTGAAATATATATAATGCAGAAAACCTACACAAACCTAAAGACTGATTTTATTTCTGTTTCAAGAAGAAGTAATGTGTAAGGCATAGAGCAGAGTTGCAGAAAATGTATAAAACTACAATGTCCTTGAGCATGAAACTAATATGAAGCATACACTCAGAAGAGGGGACTAGAATTTTTGACTTTTAGTCTAGGTGGAATAAAAGTAATTATTTCGGTATTGATCAGTAGTAAGATCAAAATAGCTTTAGACAGTGGTAGATATTCATACTCTGTTGGACCACTGTTCTTTTTTGTTAATCCAGTTATGCATCAACAGAACACCATCATCTCATTATTGGGGAGTTTGTGTGTCTATGAATCACTCAACTAGATATGCAAAAATAATACAAGTCCTACTAAGAACAGACAGATTTAGATTTCCCCTACAGTGATGCACATGGACACACACACACACACACACACACACACACACACACACACACACACACACACACACACACACACACACACACAGACACACACATGCACATGCACGATCACACAAAAACACAGATGCATGCACACAAGTACACTCAGACATATACATGCATGTGCACAAATACATACACACAAACACATGCATAGATCAATTTCAGTCATACCCTTGTACATACACCAGTGTAATGTGACATACAAACAATGACACACACAGAACAACAGTTGATATGTTTTTCAGGTTCGACAGTTAGCTTGACAGCTTTAAAAGTACCTGTCAAACCACAAGAGAAGCAGAATATTACAGAACATTAACAGTTGAGTGTAAGCATGTCTAGGAGCATGGCTGCACTTACATGCATACACGTGTGTACACTTGCACATTAACATAGGTAAATAATCTCTACAGGGTAAAAGTACCCCACTTTTCCTGTGTAAATTAATTCCAGTGAAATACTTAGACACACACCACTGCTACAATAAGGTGAAACCTTTGCATATCCTGAACTTTTTATATAATCTTGTCTAGATCTTGCCTACTACACAAGAAGCTTAGGTGTGTAATGCACCAAGCTTCATTAGCATAAGCAACCTCCTGCTGTCCAGAATATGTGCATGTGGCATTTAGCAGCTTGCTACCAAGCAGGGTAGATGTGCAGTACTATGCAACACTTGGCTGCGAATTGCAACTAGTTTGCCTTGTATTCAAAACATTTTGTGCCCCCTTACATATTATGTAACTTACTTATGAATCCCAGACTTTTTCTTAATGCTATTTATCTATTAAAATCCTTTGTTTTATATGCTGTATATTTACTCTTAAAAATGCATTGCTTAAGTGTATTTATTTTAAGTAAAGAATTTTATTATTCAATTAAAAAGCTTGTTGCTAATGGTTCATTTATTAGTATACAAATGTAGTCAGTAAACTGTTCATATTAATTACTGATGGCTGCCTCCTTTCAAATAGCTAGTATTTTAGCTATAACTACCCAATGGTTTGTCATAATAGAGGTTATAACTATGTTCTTGATGAGTTAATCTGGTCTTGCCAGTGGGAATGATTTACAACAACAACAAGAAAAAAATTGGCTCTAGTACAAGAAAGATATCTTTAACCTCTCAAGAAAAACATTTGTATGTGTTTGGAAAATTATTTAGTCTGGGCTTCACTTAGAATTGATAAGATAACACTGGAAAATACTGGGCTTAGAGCAAAGCAGGCAAAATCTTGGGAAGCTTGTGGTTATAACTTTGTTCTGAAGCTCCTAATTGTAAAACATACTTGAGAATGGTAGGTGTTATTCGTAGCCAGAGGTAGGAGAGTGCATTTGCTATATGGTCTTAAGATAAACTTTTTCACATATTAATCAGTCATTGATGGTCAGTACCATAGAAATGTGGGGCAAATGGGCTTCCTTTAATAGATACCAACTTGTTTGTAGCACTGAATATTTGACATGTTGCAACCTATCAATTAAGCAAATAGTTACAAGTTATTTAGAGAACAATATCACCTGCACTCAACATATATTATGCCCTCACATTTCCAAAAATAAGTGATGGCCCTGTATTGGTAGAGTTATGGAATCCTTTCCATGAAAATCAGACAAAACATACCAATTGTAGTACCCAATGGTCACACTAAACACACTGGATTTAATATTGAGAATGCAGACACAGCTATCACACCTATAATAAATGGGCAATATGTCATGCAGCAACTACTCGAGGAGAAGCATCTCTGACATGAAACTCAAAGTTCACTGCTCACATGTCAATTCTATATCCACAAAACACGCACATAAAATAGGAGATCACCATCTCCAATACCTGTTCCTTATGAGTCAGAGGTTTGGCTTCTTCTTCTTCTTTCAGCTGCTCCCGTTATGGGTCGCCACAGTGGATCATCTGTTTCCATTTTTTCCTGTCCTCTGCATCTTGCTCTGTCACACCAACAACTTGCATGTCCTCGCTCACCACATCCATAAACCTTATCTTAGGCCTTCCTCTTTTCCTGTTACCTGGCAGCTTCATCCTTAGCATCATTTTTCCAATATACTCTGCATCCCTTCTCAGCACATGTTCAAACCAACACAATCTTGCCTCTCTGGCTTTGTCTTCAAACCTTCCAACCTGGGCTGACCCTCTAATATAGTTATTCCTAATCCTGTCCACCCTCATCACACCCAGTGCAAATCTTAACATCTTTAACTCTGCCACGTCCAGCTCTGACTCCTGCCTTTTTGTCAATGCTACTGTCTCCAACTCATATAACATAGCTGGTCTCACTACCCTCTTGTAGACCTTCCCTTTCACTTTTACTGGTACCAGTCTGTCACAAATCACTACTGACACTCTTCTACAACCACTCCATCCTGCCTGTACTATCTTCTTCACCTCTGTTCCACACTCACCATTACTCTGAACTGTTGATCCCAAGCATTTAACCTCATCCACCTTCACCACCTCTACTCCCTCCATCCTCACCATTCCTCTATCCTCCCTCTCATTAACACACATATATTCTGTCTTAGTCCTGCTGACATTCATTCCTCTTCTCTCTTGAACATATCTCCACCTCTCTAGGGTCTCCTGCACATGTTCCCTACTCTTACTACAGATCACAATGCCATCTGAAAACATCATAGTCCACGGGACTCCTGTCTGATCTCGTCTGTCAATCTGTCCATCACCATTGCAAATATCCTTTCCAGTGTCCTGGCAGCAACATTCTGCAGAAGGTTAAATAAAACAATGTCTCTATAATTGGAATACTGCTTTTTGCACCTATTTGAAGTTGGATGCCAATATCTCAGGTTATCAATCTAGAACAACAGTCCCAGCTTTATCAACAGCATCGAAAAATCATGTTAACTTCAACACCAAAGAATGTCCATTATCTTCCATTTTTCCAGCCATTCACATCCACTCCTGCCACAGGAGAACCAATTAACATCATCTAAATAAGTACAGTAGACAGCTGATTATCCAAACTAATTGGGACCTAGGGAAGTATGGATAATCAAACTGTTCAAATAATCAAACATACATTGAACCGGATAAAAAACTTTTTTCTGCAAAAAGGGAATAAACGTTTTAACCATTGAGTGATTGCAGTGGACAATATTGAAATTTTTTCACACATGACTGGTTACAAGCTCAAAAAAAAAAACATGCACAAACCAAAATGTATAATGTTTCCATACTCAGGCATAATGATTTTTCTTACCCAAAAACCTTGGAAGGCTGCCTTCAGATAATTCACATTTCCGATAATCAACATTCAGATAATCGACTCTTTACTGTATAAAAGATGCTTGTGTCTGCCTATGGCACTGCCTTCTTTGAAAAATACATGCCCAGTGGATACAGGAATTCATCGATGCATGTGTTAAACTTCTTGATGATGTCCTAAGATAAGGTCTACATTTCTCCATTCATATTGACAATATCCTAGGAAATGAAGTTTGGGAACAGACAGAGCTGTCATGAGACAGCTTTAATGTGGGGTGGGGGGGTGAAGAAGCTGGGATGTAAGGAAGTAGGTAAGATGGAATTAAGTGAGTAGGTAGGTAGCAGATAAGAAAGGACTAAGCAAGTGGGAAGGTAGGAGAGGAAGTGAGGTAGGATCAAGGGTGGGTTTATACACACACACACACACACACACACACACACACACACATATATATATATATATATATATATATATATATATATATATATATATATATATATATATATATATATATAAACTATAGGGAAATAAATAAAGAATAAGGGAGATTAAACTCTGGTAGGGTTTGGTATAGGTTTAAAGGGAGACTTTGGAGGGTAGGATGAATATTAGTTGTGGGTAGCTCATATGTGTTAGTGGTACATTACTCTGGCCATGGTGTACATGGCCCTAGGTTCGAGGCTTGGCAGGGTTGATTATTCCTATGATTTAGTGAGGGAGCTATGTTTGCATTATTATTTAAAGAAAAAAGGGGTTGTTTGTCTAAATTGTTATTCTAAGTTAAGGAGATAGACAGAGCATATGGTGTAGTGGTACATGGCTCTAATTGCAGTGTATAGGTTCCTGGGTTTGAGCCTTGGTGGGTATGATAATTTTAGCTGCTGTTATCGGGCATGTAGTTAATGGTTTGGTTTATTATTTGTACATTTTAAACTGATGTTACTGGCTAGCTTTAATTTTTTTTTTTTTGTGTGTGTTCCCTGCTCTTACAGTTTTCATTTCTTTTTCAGGTAGCGCATTCAGTGTGACTTGGCGATCATGGCAGAACCATTGAGGTAGAAGTGGGCAAGTATCATGGCACAAGCAGAAGACTTGCTTAGAGAGATGCCTAATGACGTTCCAATGACCAGCTCACAGTGTCTGAATACTCGAAGAAAGCGGCAGACAGGGACTAGAACATGGACATCGAGAGCTAAGAGATCCAGACGACAGCGGAAAAGAGGTCAATGCAGGTTGACACTGGTGGCTGCTCCTTCAGCCCTGACAGGTAATAATTCATCAGGCATTGTGGGGAAAGGAGCTGTAGGTGCACTTATGGGGCAGTGATTGTTCGGGGTTGGGTGGGGGTGTACAAGGCACTGCATTGGGTGTGGGTTTGGTGGCCCTATCTGATCATGATTTGAATTTTGATAATACATTTTTGTTGTTGGAGGAGGATTTGGAGCCTGGTTTAGACAAGGTAGGGTCAGACTTTGGGTAGCGGCCGGAGGATTGGCTGGCGACAATGGCATTATGGCAGGAGGGTGCACCGATTGTGTTAACTCCACACATACCACTTGTAGTGAAGGAGAAGATTGGGAAAGGGGAATTTATTGATATTTTTGAGTTAACTGACGCAGATGGGGCTCAGCATTTGATGGAAGCAGAGATGGCAAATGGGAAGGACCTTTTGGCGGCATTGGTGGTGTTAGGTTGCAGGCGGGTGGAGAGGTTTCGATAGAGGACATGGGAAAATTGGGTCCTGGGATTTATATACTACATGGCAGTGTGTTTGGGATGGGATAGTCCATTGGCCTTTTTGCTCTTGGCCTATTTTCTGACAATATGGGAGGCACAGAGGTTACGGCCAGGTAATGCATGGCTTTGGTACGATCAAAAATTTTGCAAAAGAAAGGCTGTTGACAAATCCATGCATTGGAAGTCAGACATCCAGACATTTGGTTTTCTATCATGATGGACACATTTGGATTGGGTAACAGAGTGGGTCAGCCAGCAGAGGGGGGTGCTTGGGGTATGTTGGGCTTTCAACGCAGGAAGGTATTCATTGACAGGCTGCAGATATTCACAGTTCCAAGAGGTTGGAGCTGGGCTTCACATGGTGCTGTAAGGAGTACGTGGCAGGGTTAATTTTCCTAGTTAAAGGGGGGGGTCCTTTTGTGGAGGTAGGGGATGCCCAGGAGACCCATTCCCCTATTAAGGTTCAGGTTTTGAAGGAGTTGCTGGCACATTATCCAGTGCCGGCTGTGGCTGGGGAATTAATTGAGGGTTTTTTTGATTAATTCTACTTTGGTGGGTGATGGTAAGGTGGGAAAAAATTTGTAGTCTGTGCTAGGGAGGGAGGATGTCTTGCGAGTCTGGGGAAGAGGTTAAAGTAATGTATGCATCCTTGGATGATGTGGTCTGCATCATTAGAAGTTTTGAAGATACTTGGCAGGTTAAGGTAGATATTGAATTGGTCTTTCACTTGTTGCTGGTGCAGAAGGAGGATTGGCCATTATTTGGCATGGTGGTGAGGGATAGTTTTTATTTTGACACTGTCATGCCTATGGGGTGTGCAGTGGCTTGTTCTACTTTTGAGAAGTTTAACACACCACTGGATTGGATATGGTAACAGAGAGTAGAAGGATAGCAAGCAGTACACTATATAGATAATTTTTTGTTGGTAGGTGAAGGAAGAGAAGGGGCCCAGGTGGCAATGCATGAGTTTGTGGAGATGTGTGAGGTCTTTGGAGTACCACTGGCTAAGTATAAGTTGGAAGGTCCTGCGAAAGTGCTGGATTTTTTGGGTTTGGCAGTGGATGCTGGCCAAAGTTTGTTTCATTTGCCGAAGGAGAAGGTGGTTTGTCTGTGGAAGAAAATTACCTGGGTGAGGTCCAAGAACAAGGTTCGGGTGAGGGATGTGATGGAATTGTTGGGCTTGATGAACTTTGCTTCCAGGGCAGTGCATCTGTGGCATACATTTTGTCAGTCGGTGGCTTTTCTCTTGAAAGGAGGGAAGAGTAAGCACCACAGAGTAAGAGTCGGTAAGTTAGCATGGGAGGATTTGGTTTTGTGGATGCAGTTTTTACATCAGTTTAATGGGATCACATTTTGGCAGTCAGATTGGGTAGGTCAAGGGGATCTGCAGTTGTTTACAGACATGGCTGGGGGTTTGGGCATGGGAGCTTATTTTGCATGGCAATGGTTCTTGTTGCCATGGCCTGCTCATTGGCTGAAGACTGGAAATGGGACATTGCCTTTTTGGAGCTGATGCCAATTTTGGCGGCCTCTGTGGTATGGCAGGATCGTTTGAGGGGAAGGAGGGTGGTGTTTAATTTTGACAATATTGCAGTGGTGAGAGTGTTGCAGGTTAAGACAGCTAAATTCCCTTGTTTGTTATTGGTTCTTCGTAAGCTAGTGTTGCAAAGCTTGTTTATTAACTTTTTATTTACAGGGTTGCATGTGTCGGGGGTTAAGAATGAGATAGCTGACAGTTTGTCTCATTTTCAGTTTTGCAGCTTTCAGCACGTGGCTCCAACAGCAGCAATGTATTCCTCAGTCGTACCAGATGAGATTTGGCAGATTGGGCAGTAGTCATTAGCAGGCTGGTGCAACAGTCATGGGTGGTATCAACAAGGAGAGCTTACAGTAGGGCATTGTGCGATTTTGATAGTTTTGTGAGGCAGCTACCAAAGGAAGAGTGTGAGTGGTTGGAGAGTTTGTTGCTGTGTTATTTAGCCATGCTGAAGAAGCAGGGTAAGGCAATTTGAATGAGGGTGACTTTGGCAGCAAATAGAGTATTTGCTCTGTCAGCCAGATGAGAGGACTGGACTAGGTCTTGGATGTTGGAGCGAGTATTGAAAGGCTAGGGTAGAGTTGAAGGTCTTGCTACAGATAGGAGATGGCAGCCTGTGACTACTGGGATTTTAAGAGTTTTGCTAAAGGGTTTAGATAGAGTATGTGGATGTTTGGATGACTATGTGGTGTGGAGTATGGTAAGCGTATGGATGTATTGTGGGGCTTTTCGTGTGTCTGAGTTGTTGGGTTCCTTGGTGTGGGATGATATGCTTATATTTCCCAGGGTTGTGCATATTAAGCTCAGGTCATAGAAGACAGATCAGGAAGGGAGAGGGACACCTATAGTTTTGGAAGAGATTAAGTCAGGCTGGAGGTGTCCGGTGGTGTTGGGAAAGAGGTTGTATGTGTGGATAAAGGAGATAAAGTTCAGGGGTTAGTTTTTACATCAGTAGGTGGTAGAACATTGATGGCTGAGCAATTGAATTTAATTATGAGAAGGGCTCTTAGCAGTGTTAGTTTAGAAGGGTACAAGTTTTCTTCTCATTCTTTCAGGATGGTCTGGGCATCTGATCTAGGGAAGGGAGGAAGTTCAATTGAAGTTATCAAGAGGCTGTGGCGTTGTGGTCTTCCAATGCCTTTTTGGCTTATAATAAGTAATTTGGTTGAGCAGTTTTGGTTTAATTTAATCATTTTTTTTTTTTTTTTTTTTAGGTGAAAGGAGGATCATCATCTTAGGTCACTCTTTCATATACTGGGCAGCTAGGTACACGGTGGTTAGACACAATGGAATTAATTTGGGCTAGGAACATTTTGGATTAAAGGTTATCTGGCATGGTATTAGAGGGTTGATGTGGAGCCGGATACTGCAGGTATTTATCATGTTGCAGAGTCAGTGGGGACTGCCACATATTTTATTGATTTATTTAGGGGGAATGATTTAGGTAAAATTCCGAAAGGCAGTTGGTTTATCACATTTGAGTTGATGTTTTAGCATTGAGAAGGCTTTATCCATCAGTTGTTTTGCTTTGGTCTGAAATTATTCCCAAGTTGCTTTGGAGGGAGGCAAAAACATTTTCTGTGTTGGAAAGGGCTTGGAAGTATGTTAATTTTAATTTTGTAAAATATTTGAAAAAGATGGGGGTGCGTACTATCTGGAATGTGTAGTTCGAGGACAGGGATCCCATGCGGTATTGGGCTGATGGGGTTCATCTTAGCGAATTCTGTCTTGATTTGTTTAATTTAAAGTTGGGGTTAATGTTGGAGGATTTAATGAAAGGGGGTATTGTGTGAGGGGGAACAGCCCTTTTGAGCTGGTGGGTGGAGAAGAGGGACAGACTTGCCCTTCTTCTGTTCCCCCTCAGGAGGATAATTGGAATTTTGAGGTGGTGAGGATTTTATGGTGGAAGACTTTGAGTGGATGGATTGAATTGGTGATATGGTAAGGTGAGCAGGGATGCTGCCTTGTTATTACAATGATAAGTGAGCAAGTGGGGGATGCTGCTTATCCAAGGGTGAGCGGATACACTGCCCTTATGTTTATTTATGTTATTTTATTGCAATGAGTTGAAGTTGATTGTTTCCAATAAAGTTTCCATGTTTACCAATTATTATTCAATGCAATAACGGTCACCAAAAGTCTGTGGATGTCTGTGTGGTTTTTAAAGTGGACCATAACAAATACCCCCCATTTTGAGATGATATAATGTTTGGCAGAACATTGCTGATGCTATCCAGAAGTTATTCTCTATGCCTGCACCAAAGTCGTTCTTTATTCAGATGCTATTGACATGGCATATTGATAAAAATGTGATGAACTAAAGAAGTTGAACAGATAAAGTGTAAGCATTGCTAAGTTTTTAAAAAGAAGTACTGCATTTCTCGGTCATGAATGAAAATGTCAAGGTAATTTTATCTTTCCTAAAAAATCAGCTAGAATATTTAGATGTCCTGGAAAATTTTGCCAGATGAGTACTATATATACACACACACACACACGCACACACACACACACACACACACGCACACACACACACACACACACACACACACACACACACACACACACACACACACACACACACGTGGATGTGTGTGTGTGTGTGTGTGTATGACAGAGAGATCTCAGAAGTTCATTCATAAGACGAACTGGAGCATACTAACAATGGATGACAAAATAAAGAACATAGTGGGTGAAGTTCCAAGGTTTTGTGTTAAAAATAAGATGAATTTGAAGAAACATCTCCATTATAAGGATGGGTTCCATCAAAGAAAACCTTGAAGAATGGGATTCTTGTGCTTCCGAACTGATGGACATATTCCACCTAAAGAAAACCATATTCCCTTGAGTCACACACTCTAGGGATCTAAACCTCACCACAGCAATACATAGGACATACTGGAGATATAGATTCCTGTCCCAGATACTTCCCATGCTCGGAAACAAGATTCCAATCTACATTAGACAGAGCTCCTTGCTAACCCTCTTCAAGAGAAACCTTGAAGAGTGGATGGGAAACAGAAAGTTTACCCAGGGGATCACTTCAATGGCTCTGCTGGACAGAGGCACAGGGAACTAATCTAAGGGGGTGGCAAAAGCCAACACATTCCTGCTAGGATTATAAATACCTTTGGGCAGATAGCCTAGTACCTACCTTTGAACCTATGAACCTATTAATCATAGTTTGATATCAATCAAACTATCAAAACCATTAACAAAATCTTGGCTCCCTTTACAAGATCAAACATTTCCTTACTCATCTTGCAAGAACTCCTATTGCCCAGTCTCACCTACTTTCTACTTTTATCTATGCCTCTCCTCTACTCACCAACTTCAACAAAACCAATCTTAACAAGCTATCCTGCTGTTACAACCACAATGCTAGATTTGCCACAGGCTCGGCATATAGGACACATCATTGTCAAAACCTAAATCATCAAGCAAACTACTACTAGAAGTCACTAACAGTTATAATAGCTTTGGAGACACACTATATAGTAGTTTAGTTGCTAAAAAATGGAACTCTCTCCCCACTAGCATACAAAACACATCATCCATAGCCTCCTTTAAAAACCTCATTAGGCAATATCTCAAGCAAAGTTGGCAGTGCCATGACTGCTCCCCAGGCTAGAGAAAGCAGATAAGATACACATACTAAACCTAGAGTACTTGATAACAGTTATCACTCTTACTCACAAACACTGGCTAATGTACAATGTATGTACTGTACCTCTGTACTATATATGTATTCTACCTATGTTCCAAATTTCAGCTGTACACCACAAATCTATTAATTACCTTTATTTTTAAATTAATGGTTTCTTGTTTCTTCTCTCTACAGTAAATGTTGATGTGCTGCATTCCACTGTAAAAACACGTCTATTGTAATTTGTGTGCATACTGATCATGTCTAAATATCTAAATGTATCTGTAATTATTTTGCTGTGTGGAGCTTTTCTCCCCAGGCTTCTGCTGAAAAAGGCCCACCTGATTGCAGTTCAACCAGCTCATAGTAGCACATAAAGTCCTCAACCAACCTGATAATACACCTGCAATCAAAAACATCTTTAGCCCCTATAGTAACCTCAGGCTACTTCGATCATCTAACAGCCTACTGGTACTAACATTCAAATCCAACAACTCAGCTGGGGATGCTCTGTTTGCCAACTCTGTTGGCAAAATCTGGAACATACTTCCAGCAGACCTTATCCTGGAATCCACACTTTCTCTATTCAAAAAAAGTCTTAAAAAATATTTTCAGTATCACTGCCTATGTCCCTGCCCTAAACCTGACTAGCACCATCTCCACAAATAAACTGCTATACCATAACTGTATTATTAAATCTACTTATCTTGTGGTACAAATGAAAGACTGTAAATTTTGCTTGCTAGACCACTGTTGTAACCTGTGTGAGCTAGGTATTTACTATTGCTATTACTAGAGAACTTTCTGTGTATTATGTTTAAGTATTGTCTTAATAACTCTGTATATTATGTTTTGGAGCTTTTCTCCCCGGACCTCTGCTGAAAATGGACATGTATCCAGTCAGACTATCCTGGTCAGCAAATGTAAAATAAAATAAATAAATAAATAAAAATAAATATTTACAGTTGTAATTCTTTTAGACATCCTGTTACCAAAATGTTATATCAGCTGAAAACCTATGCAGATTGTAACACCAAAAACATTATTTATGTAGCTACTTGCACCCTCTGTGATGGATTTTATGTTGGTAAGACTAATTGGCAGTTCAAAGATAGAATTTTATATCACCACTTTAGAGAGGGCATTATTAGCCGAATGGACATGGACACTATAATTATGTTCTCTAATTCTATCTTTAAGATGTCTATCCATTTTGCCAATATAAAATGCTCTGCAGACCACACAGTAGATCAAATAAACAACATTTGATGTGGTACAATCAGCATTAATTTTAAAATTATGTTGTAATCCTGTATCAGGGTATACAAAAGCTCCGCTGTTATCAATATAACAGCAGTAGTTGCATTTCCTACAAAGGCAGGATACACTACCCAAACAATTCACCACATCAGTTGTGGGTCTAGGATAACAGAGCAGTCTCTTCAAGGCTAATAATGCCCTCTCTAAACATGTTATAGCTGAAGACCCTGAACATGTGTTTAAGTTTTTAGTGATGGACATTGTCTAACCTAAATTACGTGAAGGGGATATTTGTAACCACACAGAGACTAGGGAGGTTAAATGGATTACCATGCTAAAGGCAGATTATGGTAGGGAACTGAATGAGAATGTTCCCCTTAGACCTATTTTGAAAGAACATCCATTAAAAGCTTGATGTAATTTTTGTATATATTTTTTATATGTTTTCCTTGTGTATATCTTTCATATATACTTTTGTCCTATTCTCCTATATATGTGATGGTTCTAATGTGATTCATATGGTTTCACTCTCGTTTAATGGAGTAATAAGTGACTTATTATTATTGGTTACATTCTATTCTGCTGATTAGAACCCCACCTATATAATGCGTTTTTAGTATGTTTGTTTTATAGGTCTGATGAAGCTGTATGTGAAAGCACTTACCTCTGTTTTTCTATATTAAATCAAATTTTTTATGATAACCTGGCTGCTGTTATACTCCACTGCTATATTTTGTACTGTTAAAGTATTGAGTGAGGTTGTAGCAGAAGGGATTTACGTTATAAAAGGAAGAGGGTGAAAGAAGTTTTAATTATAGTGAAAGAAGAAGAGCTGATACTGAAAGAAAATAAAGAAGTAAGGCTCATTGAATGTGACATAGCTAAACATTTGCTATAGTGAGCCATGAAGCAAAGTGGCAGATTTTAAATGCATATGACATGGAAAAAATATTAATGTAATAAAGAGGTGATATGAAAATTCATGGGTACAAGTTATGATAAATGGATAGATGGGAAGATAGGTATTAAGACAGGTGTAAACAGGGATACCTGATGATTATGTGCTTATTTCTATTAGTAATGAATGCAGTAGTACAGGCATGCAGGGATGAAATTAGGGAAGCAAGATTTGAGACGGAAGGAAATGTCACATTACAATACGAATGGCATATGCAGATGAAATACTTCTAATAAGAAAAAACAAGGGTTGGATAAGCGAGGAGGTAATAAGGACTAAACAGCTGTTAATGAAAGCTGTCCTGCAGCTAAAATGAGGTGTAAGAGATTTGATGAGATTAAAAATAAATAAATAGCTAAATGAACTATATAATATACATGCTATATAAGAAATGAAGTAAAGATCCTGTGAGTGACTTTTTCTGAAAATGAACGTATAGTAAGTCAATGGAGAGAAATACTGAAACAAATAAAACATATTAGCTTGTTGGAAAAGTTTCCACATCATTTCAGAAAAAAACATGTATTCTGAATACTTATGTATTAAGACAATAGCATATTTAGGGGGATATATGTATTTCCCACTCAAATGGAAAAAACAGTTATTAAAGATTTCTTTTAGCTTCATTTGTGGGCTCAATGCTGAACCTGGTGAGATGATAGATAATTTACAATAAAAAGAAGGTGATTTGAAATTAAAAAATCCAGTGGTGCACTTTGCATCCACACATTTATTTTGGATAATAAAAAAGTAAAGAAAGCCAAAAAAGATAGGTGAAGTGCTATATGAAAAATATAAAAGTGTATGTAAGACAAAATAGCGAAAATAAAAGAAAAAGGAACAAGATGGAAGAAAAAAGAATATGACAAAAATTAAATCATGGTAGTTAAAGTGAAACTGATGGAATAAGAAAGGAATGGTATAACACGATTTTTGAAAAAAATGATGTACCTATGGAATGAATTAAAAAAGATGAATAAAGTCAATAAAAGAAATAAGAAAAATGGTTGAAGATGTTTATGATGCAGATCACCTAGCTGAGGCACTAGAGGTGATTAATAAAGTTTTTTACAGTTTCGCTGACTTTCTGTATATAGATGCAAATGGTTTCAATGTATAAGTATGAATGTGCTATTATATGGGAATTATGATAAAGAAAAGAAATGTCATATTGATAAATGGGATAATTTACTGTTTAAAGATAAGAGAGAATTACTGATAAACAGTGACAGTAGACCATGCACCAAACATACCACAGCATGCATCAGTTATATTTATTTGTTGGTTTACAATAAAGGAAACACTAATCTAAATAGCATGGTCCATAATTCTGGACTAGAAGCCACATCTTTACCTGTACTGCCGTATGCCATGTGCAGGCCTGCTACATGGGGTCCCTTAGTACTGCTGCTGGTTGGACACCATTAATCATAGTAGTACTGGAACTGGGAGCTGCAGAGACAGCATGTGTCACTACACAAACAGAATGGCATTTGATCATGTTATGCAGAATGCAATACGCAGTAAACATCATGCAAGCACTTGCTTTCCCATACTGAAGGGCACCCTCAGACTCATTCAGGCACCCAGATCTACGTTTCAACATGCAGAAAACTCTATTGATGAAAATATGGATCTAGTCCAGGGCTATCTTAAAATTTATCTTTGCAGCTCCACCTGGATATCTTACTGATGGCATGTGCCATGGCACTAGTGGATATACAACATCACCGGAAAAAAAAGGGGGGAGGGCAGTTAAAACAAAGCTATAGTGGTTTATTATTAAGCAGTGCAATTTACTGTGAATAACTACAGAAATTGTATATATATATATATATATATATATATATATATATATATATATATATATATATATATATATATATATATATATATATCCTACTTATCATGATTGAAGAGGTGGTAATCTGAGCTGGTTAGCCAGATATGGGAATTGTTTGCACTGTTAAGATGCTGGGCAGACATGTTGGTGATGTAACCCCATACATCACACACTACCAGGCAGTTGATGGAATAGTAGCTCTTTCTATTGCAGTATGGCTTCCTCTGTGGAGAAGATGAAGCTGTAATTGCAACATGGGTGCAATATATTGCACTGAGCTCATAAAGGAAACACATTGCCCTATAAAAAGCACACATAGGTTCATAGGTTCATAGGTAGGTACTAGGCTATTGGCCCTAGGGTCTATATAAGCCTAGCCAAAAAGGTACCCTGGCTTTTGCCACCCAAGAAAATTATTTTCCTGTACCCCTGTTGAGCAGGACCACAGAAGTGATCCCTGGGGTGAATTTCCTATCTCCCATCCAATCATCAAGATTTTTCTTGAAGAGTGCTAATGAGGAGCTTTGTTTGATACCGATAGGTAGTTTGTTCCAGGTATGGGAAGTCTCTGGGACAGGAATCTATCACTCCAGCATGTTCTGTTTATTGTTGTGACAAGGTTTAGGTCCCTAGAGAGTGTAGCTCAGAGGGATTGGGATTTCTTTAAGTGGAGCATGTCCAACAGCTCTGGGTTTTACATAGCATTGTATGTTAGGCAGAGATCGCCTCTGAGTAGAAGATATGTGGCAGAGTAAAGTTGGCATTTTTTGAGATGGTCTGCATAGGGCATCTGTTTGAGACTGGTAATCCTCTTTTTGAGGTATTTCTGTGGCCTTTGCAGTTGTTGTAGATATCTTGTGAGGTACATACCAAAATGGGCATTGTACTCTATAATGAGTCTAATGAGTGATGAGTAGAGGGGAACAATTACCTCTTTTTTCCTGGATGAGAAACCTTTTGTGATGAGGTGTGCCACATAGAAGGATTTCCTGACTACTGTAGTGATGTGATTATCAAAAAAGAGACTACTGTCCACCTGTGTCCCAAGGTCTCTTATCACACTTTCAGTGTTAAATAGACTACCACCTATGTGGTAGTTCATGGGTACAAAGCTTTTACCAAAAGGGTGACAATGCACTTTTTGGCACTGAGCTTGAGGCCATGGCTTTGACACCAGATATCTGTCTCAGTGAGGCCCTTTTTGTATGATGTCCACCTCGTTAGGAGTTTCACTTATGTCTCCTAGTTTGCAGTCTTCTCTGAACTTCATTAACCAAAGACCTTCTGTGTTAGCCTGTACTTCAGAGACGTAGATACCAAACAGAAGATGACACAGAACTGAACCCTGTGGTACTCCACTTGTCACTGGTCTGAAGTCGAATTTGGAGTCTGCTATTTTCACAGTGTGGCTTCTGTCAGTGAGCCAGTTGGCAACCCATCTTGTGATATAGGGATTTATACCTAGTTTAGTGAGTTTATCTATAATTCCAGAGTGTGGGATGGTGTTGAGAGCCTTGGCAAGATCTAGATAGGCTGTGTGAACCACCTTACCCTCATCTACGGCTTTGGCGACCGCTTCAAAGATGTCTGTCAGGTTTAGGAGACATGATCTGCCTTTTACAAACCCGAATCGGGTGGAGTCCAGTGTTGGAAGATTACCAATGTCATTGTTTATAAGTTCCATGATGATACGTTCCATAGCTTTGCAGACAAAGGCTCATCAGGCTAATGGGGCGGTAGTTCCCATGGTCCATGTTGGCTCCCCCTTTGTGGAGTGGGATGACCGTTGCTGTATACCATTCAGTGGGCACAAAGCCTGAGGTAAGGCTATGAATGAACATGATACTTAGATGGGGTGCCAGTTCTTTCTGTAGTTTATGTAGAATGCAGCCTGGGATGTTGTCAGGTCCCATGGATGCTGTGTTCTTGGCTTTGGAGAGTGTGTTTTTTACCTGTGCACCTGTGATTACAGGAAATTTGCATTGTTCCTGTATAGAGATGGGCCCTTTAGGGGGTGAGAGTGGGGTAACATTAGCACTGAACCTATCTGCCAGGATGTTGGCAATATCAGTTGGTTTTGTATATTTAGTGCCATTGTGCTGTAACTCAGAGCAGATCTGAGTGTTGCCATTGAGATTCTTGACATAGCTATAGAATGCATTGTGGTTGTCTTTAGAATCAGTGGTGATTTTGTTTTCGTAACTAGCTTTAGAGGATTTTATGAGGTATCTCAGCTTCTTACTGAGGCTGACCAGGGAGTTCCTCCAATCATGGGATTTTACTCATTTTTGCAACAGTTTCTTTCTTCTGTTGTAGAGTTTGTTTATGGCAGGGGACCACCAGATTGGCTTCCTTTTTTGGAGGATAGCATCTTGGTTCTGTTAGGGATTGCATGATCCACGCAATTGTGTAAGTGCTTATAAAGTGCATTTGTGTAGGATTTAGCAGTCATACCTCTATTGTCCGTCTGCATGGGTGTTGTGAAGTTTGCCACTTCTGACTTAAGAAGCGTGAAGTTGGCTTTGGAGAACTTTTTTATGGTAGTTTCCCTAATGGGAGGTAGGGGCAGGATGTGGATGTCTAGGGTGATTAGCTTGTGGTCAGATCTGACCAACAAAGAATTGACCTCTGGTGTGGAATATTGGTTGCCCATGTTGGTAATGACCAGGTGTAGGATATTGCTGCTACACCACACAATAGAAAGACCAAAGTTTGAATAAAACCACCTACTAGTAATCCAACACTGAATGTTTAATAAAACAGACACGCTGATGTCTCGGCTCTGCAAGCCTTCAAGGATTATAGCAATTACAAATCACAACCTGCCTAAATACATCCTTCAGTTACACAATTATGCCTAACAACATAATGAAGTAATTAAATTAACAAGACTAAATAAAACATCTCCAATTCACTTCATTGTTTAACCCATTAGGAGATAACATGTTAAATTTTAAAATGTAAGTTGACTCCTTTACCAATAATCTACTTTATAAATAATTTTCATCACTGTATATTTTAATTTGTTCTAAAATAGTGCCCTGAAGGCCCTCACTATTGCCATCATGTTTTTATTAAAATGTATAGCTATAGCACTTTCCTTTTTATTTCTAGCTATATCGCTGACATGTTCTAGTAGTCTTATTTTAAAAGGTCTTTTGGTTTCACCTATGTATAATTTTTTACAAGGACATCTGAGGGCATAGATAATGCCCTCAGTATTACAGCAAAAACTGTTCTTAACCTCAAAAATATAGCCATTAATTTGTCTAAAATTCTGAACAATAAAATTACTTGCTTTGCATTTCCAACAAGCAAAAGTACCCAATTCATTTAAGCTTCTCTGTATATTAAACAAGGGAACTGTTATTTTTGACATCACCAGTAGATCTTTAAAGTTCCTGCCTCTCCTATAAGACATGATAGGAACCCCTAATTTTTCCAAAAATGTATCATTTAGACCTACAATATATTCCCAATAACAATCCAACAATGTTTTAAGTATAGTGCTAAAACTACTAAATGTTGTAGTAAAATATATATTATTTTTGCCAAGTCTTTTTCTTTAAATATGGTCTTCCTACTTCTTGTTTTTCTGTTGTGTTGAAAATATATTCTTTTAAAAAGATTTTCCAACACCCTTCCAACATTTCCTGATCAAAACCTCTCATTTTAAACATGTTAATGGTATTATTCATTTCTCTCTTATAATCAATTTCATTATTAAACAATCTATATATACGTATAAATTCTCCAAAAGGTGTAGAGCTGATAGTACAGGGAGAATGACAACTTTCAGCCCTTACAAACTGTACTCCATTTTCAAATTTCCTATGTACTCTGGTGTATATTCTTTTATTATCACTCCCATCCAAGAACACATCTAGAAAAGGAACACTTTTGCCCACCTTCAATCCATCAAATTCAAGTCCAAATCTGTTTCCCAACATGTTGATAAACCCTTCTATTTCATTCTCACCACCCTCACGCAAGAAAAGCAAGTCATCTAAGAATCTGTAATATGAGATGAAATGTTTATCAAAAAATTCACTTCTATAAACATATTCACTTTCAAACAGACCCATACTTAGTCTGGCGTACGAGGGGGCAAAAGACGCCCCCATTGCTGTTCCTTTTTTGTCTAAATAAATTACCCCAAAAAACAAAAGAATTGTTTTTGAGACAAAAATCCAATAATTCTATGACAAATTCAGTCACTGGAGTTTCTCCTAAAGACTCTAACAGCTTCCAACCCAAGCTGATGACTAATGTTTGTGTACAGACTTTTTACGTCTAATGTTATCCAGTACATATTTTGTCCATGCACTTGTGTAAGTGCTTATAAAGTGCATTTGTGTAGGATTTAGCAGTCATACCTCTATTGTCCATCTGCATGGGTGTTGTGAAGTTTGCCACTTCTGTCTTAAGAAGTGTGAAATTGGCTTTGGAGAAATTTTTTACTGTGGTTTCCCTAATGGGGGTGGGGGCGGGATGTGGATGTCTAGGGTGATTAGCTTATGGTCGGATCTGACCAATGAGGAATTGACCTCTGGTGTGGAAAACTGGTTGCCCATGTTGGTAATGACCAGGTGTAGGATATTGCTGTCCCTGGTGGGGGTGTGGATAAGTTGATCCAGGGCATTGGAATTTATGAATTCCAGAAAATGTTGAGTAAAAGAGTTGATACATGAGTAGTTTTCTCAGTTAATGGTGGGGTAGTTGAAGTCACCCATTATTAGGGAGTTAGGCTGTACCCTAATATTTTCCAGTTTATCAAGAAATGAGAAGTGGGAATCCTGAGGCATGGTGGGGGATCTGTAGCAAGCTACAATTTGGATTGCAGTCTTGCCAAGAGTTAGTTGCACTCTGGATAATCTCGGATGCATTAGGCTGAGCAACTGGCCTGGAGGTGTGGATATCCTGAATGAATAGTGACACACCTCCACTTTTAGTGTTTCAGTCCAGGTTAGGTGGCCAAAAGGTGTGGTATGACTTATAGCATGGTAATGCAGGGGTGCTCTCTGGAACCTTGAACCAGGTCTCTGTCACTGCACAGATGTCACTGTTCTCCATTTTTAAAGAGTGCCTTGAGTGAGTGCATTTAGAGGTTTAGACTTCTAGCATTCAGTAGCATTACCCTCAGATTTTGCTTGCTTGCACGTATTATGGTGGTGAATTTGTCATTTGAACCTTGCCTAAAAAAGGCACTATAGCAGTGACAAGAGCCTTAGCCAGTATCCGTTATCCCAAGGGCGACAGGTGCAGGCCACCTCTGGTAAAGCATCATGGTCTGTCGATCATGTCATCCCAGACAAACAGATACTGGATCCCCTTAAATGACACCAGAAGCTTAGCCAATTGTTGAAGTCAATCATTTTGTCCTTGTACTGTGGTATCATTCTGGGTGATGGCAGGATGCTACTCAGGGCTAGGGTCATACCTGCATGGGCTACAAGATCGGACAGCTCCTTCATGTCTCTTTTCATGTAGTCCAGGGAGGTACATCTCAGGTTATTCACACCAACATGGGCAATGACAGAGTCATATTTGTACTTGTTGTGGAGTGACCTGAGTGCATGCATTATGTGGCGGATCCTAACACCCGACAGGCAGCTGACAGTAACTTTCTCTATGTTTAGCCTGGTGAGTGGAACATCAGTGTGCCTGACTATAGAGTCAATTATGATTAGAGTGTTGTGTATGTTGTTATGCCTTATGGGCTGTGGTTGAGTGGCACACTGAATTTGTGGGCTATGTGTCATTTGGGTTGTGTTGGGGGTGGAGGTTGCTTGAGTTTCTGCTTTTCAGGTCACTGTTGCTTGGGCAGATTTTTATTTAGAGCCTCTGCGAATGTAGGTGTGTGTTTTGTGTTTCTATGTGTATGTTTTGGTGGTGTAGGTTTTGAGGGACTATATGATGAGTTTGGTGTGGTGCAAGTGTTTACCTTCTCCTCTTGACTGTCTGGTCCTGTCTTGGGTGAAGAGAGCTTTGCTTCCAGTTTGGCTATATAAGTGCATCTCTCACAGGTTGTAGTGTTGGGTGGTAGGAGGAGAGTGTTGTCTGTGTACATGAGGCAATTGCGGCATTGCCCTAAGATGCCCAGATTCATCAGGTAGACAGGAGAAAACACCAGGATCTGACTCTTAGATATGCATGGATAGGTGCTTATTTATTAAGTACTAAAACTGTTTTCCTCTAGACAAGTGAGGAAAGTTGAGTGCTGTAGTTATTTGTAGCTTATTTAGTGCTTACAATGAGTTCTGAACAAATGCTGAGCTCAAAGAAACAGATTTGATTGCTTAAACTAAAAACTGGCTAACTGAAAGTGTCCCCATTCTGTCTCTGGAAAGTCACTGTGACAAATACAGTGACTGTTATGCATACCTTAGTGTCCACAAGGATAGTAAGGCCACCCATCCCTCTTTACCCCTGTGGGGGCCATACATACTCCATAAGACCTTTGCAATATCCCCGTCTACTCTAAATCTATCAAGTATCACCTGATTATGAAAATGATGATGAGTCATTCTCTGTCTATATCTCTGCTTTCATGTTCAGTGAGCACCGCTTGGTGCAAGTTGTTTTGGCTCATCCAAGACAAGCAGCTCACACTGCGAAACTGCAAGGTTACTAGCAAGGGAAAGCACCTTCCAGGTAGCAAAGTAGATAGAAAAGGCAAAATTATGCCATTTCTAATGAATCTGCACACTGTAAGGAAATGCATCAATTTATGACTACAAATTGCATACAGGCAGGAAAAGGATGTATTAGCATATGTCCATTTACACCATTTCCAATTTACATCTCATTATTTGTTCATCTGATTAAGTCTGTTTGTGATCATCACATACTAGCATAAATGGCCTTTATGAATCCTCCCTTTCCCATACAAATGCCCCAACAGTGCGGCTTGCCTTTACACATACTCATAACGACTATCAATATCTTCCTATACGTTACACTGCGTAAGGGTATTTGCGTGTTTTTAGAGTCAATGTTTTTACTGAAATTGGGACTGAAAGGCATGATAAGAAACAGTGTAGACATGATAATTTATGTCTAAATGCAGTAATGACGTTCTGTATGTTCACAATCAAGAGACATTACAGACCTGACATTGTTTATAAAATACCATTGCCATTACCTGCACAGTAAATGTAAAATGTTAAAGAAACATGATATGGCCTTCCTTTCTGACAAATAAGACAGCAGCTAGTGCTATCTCTGATTAGTATATTTTGCTATATTGTGTCTAATCCTTGCTACAATAATTGTGTTCAAGAAATCACACACTCAGTTTAACTAGTTGCCACTGAAGAGATTTAGATTACGTTTAAAACAAATACTGCATGCAGAAATTGGCAAAATAACCACATAAATAAATAGTTCTGATTATTGTTTTCTATTAACATATTTAAGCTAGGTGTACAATAAAGTAGCCAAAGCAAACTTGTAAGAATAAGGCCATTTAGTAAACAGCAATGTGAGTAACTACTTTTTTTGTATTTTCTACATGATCTTCTGTCATTTTCATAATTTGTCTTTTCAAGCTACAAAATACCTCTTCCCTTTTGCAGAAATAAACTGTTTGTTTAAGGTTTACTGAAAAAATGCTATACTTCTAATTTTTTCTTTAATTTTGATATAATTAATGCTCTCTAATATGATATTCTTTAATAAATCCCAGGAAGTCGATATAGTAATATTGCAGGAAAATGCTGCAGGTTCATCAAGCTACTCTATCTAGGAAAATAATAAAAAGAAATCTGATTTATCTGGATATTTATTATTCTGAATGTTCTGCAGTTGTTCTGCTGAATTCTTTGTAACCATGGGAAGGAAATAACATAATAGTATATTTAATATGCATATAAAAAGATAAATTAACTCAAGGTTCTTCTTTGAGTCTTTTAGTCATAGACAGTCTGCAGATAGTTGCATCATCTCAGACTTATTGTATGTCACAGGATTGTGAAACATTCCATTAAAGAAAACAAAAATAGCAGAAAAGTGACACTGAACAAGTTGTGAATCTTGATAAGTTAAGAACAAAACACATATAGTTGGGTATTAAATTCATAATGAAAGCAAGCATACATTGTGAATTATTTAGATTTCTAGATAGAGAAATAAGTCTGATGAAGTGCACATGTGGGATTGGTTGTGCTTGTTGAATTCTTTCTTCCATTTTGTTAACATGCAAATGAAAGAAATGATTTGTTGCTCTGTCCATATTTAAGGACTAGTGTGTATTCTGACTGAAGGGGTGCCCTTGTCAACCTAGAAGCAAGCTTTAGTATTTTGACAAATAAGAAAGAAGCAGAAGATGTTTTGCAGCTGCTATTAGAGCTGTAGAGGGAACTCATTTTAAGAGTTCAGGGAATATTTTTAAAGTTTGACAGATATTGTCCTGAACCTGGAAGGTGATACTGCTCCAAGCTGATGATAGCTAGATGTAACAACACTTCATATCAGCACCCTAGCAGACTCCTAGCTCATCTAGTCTCTTCCTCGCTCCCCATACATGTCCACTAATAATTGGCTTGACATTGAGTGAAATTAATGGCTGAAAAACTGCAGTGGATGTTGAAGTGTGACAGCAGCTGGGTATAATAAAGAAGAAAGAAAGAAAAACAACTACTGCAGATAGAAAAAAAGTCAAGGGACATATTTTTCAATATTGTTGCAGTTCATGCATTCAGATTTTAGTCTGTCACCTAAGAAATGTACTAATACCTAATGTCGATTTTATACTAATATAAATACAGTTATGCACTGATTTTCCTGTATACTACTTTTCAAGCAGGTTCATATCATACATTGATAACTTTCTTGAATAAAATTCTGAAAAATTAAGCATCTTGCACATGTACTACTTAGAGCTTGAGGTTGGAATATTTGACAAATAATAAAAAGAGAAGCAGAATAGAACTTGCGTTATATTGCAGACATTATATATGAGGTGTTGCCTTAACTTAAGTTGCTATTAGCTGCATAGGACCAGATATTCTATTGAAATGTGGCTCTGCCATAGTAGCTAATATGCTGCTGTGGAAGTGTGACAGCAATGTCTGCACTCTTACTACAGAGTCACAAGACTCAAATGCTGTCCTGAACTATATAATATGACCTTATACTTATTAGGATGATCACCTTCCTGTAACAAGGCCACGCATACCTCTTAATTTTACACATTGTGAAGGGGCATCCATTTGTCTCATCCCTCCTAAAACTGGAAATTATTTTGGAAAAAAGTTTAAGTCACCTGACCACCATTTAAAGACTGGTTAATTTGTGATCTTTACCATAATACTTTTTTTAGCTCTAACTCTGCAGGTGACAGTTGAGAGGTATGAGTCTATTCAGTCAGAATGTTAATTTTAAGGAGTATAAATATTGAAGAACCCACTGCATATGATATGGGTAGGAGGGAATCTTATTATTTTTAATGCAAATTAAAATATAATTTGTAACCATATCAGCTAATGAGTGGTTGACTCAAAACTCACCAAATGCAATTTTAGTGAGTCAAAAACTTCAAGAAAAATGCCAATAAATCTATTTAACAAAACATATCTAAAATCATTTGCTGTAAGATGCAGGCCCCCATGCACCAAAACTGTGGATAACTTTGTTCCCCCACTCTCTTATAATATGTTATCTCCTCTGTTGCACATCCATGAAGAAACAAACAAACAAAAAATAATAAAATTACAAGCTTGAAAGCTGTAGGCAAATGCATGTGATCATGGATACAGTTTCAGTTACAGACTCATCACTTTAGCAATACAAAGTTGGGGAGTGAACGGTAAATCATTTATCTGAGGACAAAATGTATCTTTATTTGCAAGTGTTTCTTGAATTAGTAAACCAAATGAAACAGTGTGCAGGGTACGACAAAAATGAAATAAAAATGAAAAAAAAACATGTCACGAGGTACACAGTGTAGCACTACTAAAGAAAATAGACTCAAATTGTTAATAAAGGAAAGCATCAACATCCAAATACTAAAAATTCTGGCTCAGGATTGCGTGCTTTTGTCTCCTCACATTCAGAATGAGACTTCATCAGAATCACAGAAACTGCATCATAACAGCAAACAAGTACTCTCCATCATAAACACCTACAGATAAAATAATTGATCAATTAAGAAACAGTAATCTTTTTTTTGAAAAAACAGAGTTCATAACAAGTATATATAAATATCATCATAAAAGATACAACTGTTTAAATTCTAATAATATACTCAAAGCCAAACCTATAACTTAGCTTCTCTAAGTTTTAACAGAGGAGTAATAGAAAGTGTTTCATTCAAGCCAGGTTTTAATGTAATGTAATCTAAGCTGCCACAGTAAATCTTTGTATTCTAACCTGGTTAATAAAGCACTCCCTCTGGGACTTAAAGCCACTTTAACTTTTTCCAAGATCAATAATTTAAAATATTTGAATTGTGGACAAACCAAGGTATGTTTGAACAAAGTATTATTGTGATTTGCCTTTCTGATATCATACAGATGTACACAAATATGTTTTCTAAACGTTTCCTCAGTCTTTCCAACACAGGAAATAGGACAGTTGGAACAAATGGCTAAATAAATAATTCCTTTTATCTCATAAGAAACTGAGTCAAGAAATAAACCTTGCTCCCACAAACATTCTTTAAAATTAAGATATTTTCATCAAAGATAAAAGCACATTGTTTGCAATGGCCACATTTTTAGTCACCCTCTTAGCCACATCATTAATAGAATTAATCGCTAGCCATATTATCTACCTGTGAAAATACATATACAAAGGCTATTCCTCAGATCTTTGCAGATCCTAGAAGTCATAAATCAATAAAAGACTTCCAAGACAATGCAGAAAACTTCTCAGCACAGACATTGTGTCTGTTGCTACAATGAAACTGAACATCTTTTTTTTGATCAAGTCATAAAGTAATTTAATTTCAGCTATTTTTCTGAAGTTTTGAAAGTTAACCTTCTGTTTTCCTGTTTCTGTTGTTAAAATATATACATTTAAAAAGCTACAATAGTGTATGTACATTTCTGTTATATTCCAGTAGGATACATTGTAGATACATTTCGAACAACACTTTGTAAAATACCTCTTCAGCACATATGTCTGTACAAACCATCTTATATGACATACAGCTCTAATACATTTGTGACTGATACATCTTATAAGAAACATGATGATATTCACAAATGACATATAATTATTTATAGACTTTCAGATAACTGTGCTGTCAGCATCTCCTTTTGTCACAGCTTCATTAAGCAGTTTTCAAAATCTATTATGCTATAGTCAGTCTAGCTACCTTTATATCTTAGAAATGTATTATAAGAAGAGGGAGGGAAACGTTATCCTATCTCTCCATTCTTATTTGCTCTGGAGTCAGAACCATTTCCATTGTATATTAGGGAAAATAAAGACATTCAAGGATTTAGCTCTGTAAAACATTCACAGTATAATATCTCTCTATTTTCAGATGATACATTAAACATTGTGAAATATTCTGAGAAACAGAGACTAACATTATATGATATTCTCTTATTTCTGAACTATCTGTCGTTGAGTTCCACACTTGGGAGTCTTTGATTTTAATGTTATCTGCAAATCATCCAGCATTCATTAAATCTAAATTAAATTAACCTAGAATTAGAAATAGTATATCTCCAAAAAACGTGAAGTCTCAAAACAGTTTAATTAGGAGGCAAGGAAAATGGTAGTCTTTCTGAGAAACACATACATACATGCATACATACATACATACATACATACATACATACATAAATAAATAAGTTCATAGATAACTTACATAGAACAGTCTTGACTAGAATGATACTCTTTCTTAAAATTACATCTGTCCTTTACACTACCTATATTTTATTTCAAAAAAAGTTAATAAAAAAGAAAGACAAAACTTCTCAGCATGTTTTTTCCCACTTTGTCTGCAGACTGCTTGTCAGCACAAAACTAAATAATGAACTCCACGGTATAGAGGGAAGAAGCTCTGACTATGACAGACATGAGCTTGGCACTGAAAGAGCTGGCAGAGAGAGAGAGAGAGAGAGAAAAAGAGACAGAGAACGGAATGATGAGGCCATAACTATCAAAAGGAGAACATGGATGGGTATGTCTTGGGTGCATTTTCCATGTTAGATTTCACTCGCAGACATTGGTGGCATCCATACTTTCAGACCATTTTTCACTCTAATCTTGTACATCTGTGGGCCTTAATGGGGGGGAATTTGGACTGTAAAGTAAAGACCCTAATTTCCTTGACTGATGATGGGGTCACTCCTGAAGTATTCTACTCTTACTCAAGGGTAAATAAATGGACTCTAAGGTTACCACCACTAGAAAAGGAGAATAGATGTGTAAATACAGAAGTACAGATGAGTCTCAATGCTCAAAAAGGTGCAACAAGAGCAATAAAAACCTAGAGGAACAAAAAGTGAAAGAATGTACTTTCATAATAAACAACTTTACTCTCAAACATCATTGCTAAACCCTTACTTCTTCGTGTTTATTTAGTGTACTTCACAACGTGGAATGGTCATCCTGAACAAGAAATATTACAAAACAATTCTCAAAGTCATAGAGCTGTTATATAATCTTGTGTTTAATATCATTATTTCTGCAGTGTTAAATGTAATACAGTGACCTTCATCAAAAACTTACATCTTAATAAAACAATTACACACTTTAAAAGGTCTCACACATATGTTTATTTCCTGGCAATACCTTAATCTGTCTTTGGACAAGAAACAATAATCCCAGTAAATTTAATGAGATCCAGGTTAAATTTCAGACAGAACCAAATCACTGACTATTTTCATCAATGTACACAGTTAATAACAATAATAGTCTGCTGTGTCTGTATACACTACTGGTCTGAGACTTGTGTCATTACATACATTCCAAATAAAATTCACTTACGACATTATAGTTCCAAGAGAAATGCATTTATAACGGTAATGATCCTCATATACTCATGAATGAGTCATCAAGGAAACACTGAGAATATATCAGTGACCATTATAACACAAAGTTATCAAAGCACAACAAACTATTCATTCTTAGAGCTCCTCGCAATAACTTTCCCTCCTTTTTGTGAAGATTTTTACCCTGAAAATTTCAACACAAGGTATTTTTAGACAACATTTGATTCCCTAAGATTTTCTGCTTGTCATACTCCTTGTATGTAGATGTCTTTTATGTTTATTTATTTATTTTTAGTCTTTAATGTGTACATTGGCATGGTTCTATTAAGGTGATTTAGTGACCAGATACTAGCAAAAAATAAATAGTTCCCTGCAAGTTATGTTGTCCAGGAAGTTAACAGTAATTGAATAACAAATTTTGTTTAGTGGCCCACTGGTTCAATGCTATTTTGTGTCAGTAGAAATATATATTTTTTCTGGGTTCAGCTTGCAATAGGACTAAACATCATTATTAGAGCTTGGAATAGATCTGAACTGCTCTTTGGCTTTATAGTCAAGAAGAATCTACACTACAAATACAATATTACTTTTGTAACAGATACAAGCATGCAAAATCTGAAATTATCTACTCAATGCTAGAAGTCTAAACCTCAAAATGCACTCTCTCGAGGCACTCATAAAAATGGAGAACATCGATATCTGTGCAGTAACTGAGACCTGGTTCAAGGCTCCAGAGAGAACCGCTGCAATACCAGGCTACAACTCTTACCACACTTTTCGGCCACCAAAGCAGGACCGAAACACTAAAGATGGAGGAGTGTCCATATTCACCAAGGATAATCACACCACCAGGCTAGTTGCCCAACACAATGCATCTGAAATTCTCGAGGTGCAACTAACACTAGATAAAACTGTAATCCAAATTGTAGCTTGCTACAGATCCCCCACCATGCCCCAATATTCTCATTACACCTTTCTAAACATACTGAAAAATATTAATATACAACCAAACATCCTAATACTGGGTGATTTCATCTACCCTGCCATTAACTGGGAAAACTACTCAGGTACCCACACCTTTTCCCAAAGGTTCTTGTAATTCATAAATTCCAACGCCCTGGATCAACTAATCCATATTCCCACCAGGGGCTCCAATATCCTAGACCTGGTCATTGCCAACATGGGAGTAGATGCTCCACACCAGTGGTTACCCCCTCATTGGTCAGGTCTGACCATAAGCAAATTACCCTTGACATCCACATCCCACCCCCACCCCTCAGTAAGGAAATCTCCATAAAAAACTTCTCAAAAGCCAACTTCATGCTACTCAAGTCAGAAGTGACAAACTTCATTTCACCCATGCAGACGGGAGCTGAAAGTTCAACTGCTGTGTCCTACACTAAGGCACTGTATGAGCACATCCACTCGTGCATGAATTGTGCCATTCCAAATAGAACCAAGATGCTCTCCTCCAAACAAAGGAAGGCAATCTGGTGGTCCCTTGCCATAAACAAACTATACAACAGAAGGAAGAAACTGTTGCAGAAAAGAGGAAAATCCCAGGATGCAAAAAACTCTCTTATCAGCCTCAGTAAGAAGCTGATATCCCTCATAAAATCCTCCAAAGCTAGTTACGAAAATAAAATTGCCAAAGTTTCCAAAGACAGCCACAAGGCATTCTATAGTTATGTCAAGAGTCTAAATGACAATGCTCAGATCTGCTCTGAGTTACAACAGAATGGCATTAAATATACTGATCCTAAGGATATTGCCAATATCCTGGCAGATCAATTCAGTGCCAACTTCACCCCCCTCTCACTCCTTAAATGGCCCATCTCAATACTAAAAGGTTGCCAAATTCCAATAATCATGGCCACACAGGTAGAAACAGCACTCTCCAAAGCTAAGAATACAGCATCCAAGGGACCAGATGACATTCCAGGCTGTGTACTACATGAACTGCAAAATGAACTGGCACCTCACCTAAGTGTCATGTTTAGTCATAGCCTCACCTCGGGCTTTGTGCCCACTGAGTGGTGCACAGCTACAGTTATCCCACTCCACAAGGGGGGATCCATCTTGGATCCCAGGAACTACCGTCCCATTAGTCTGATGAGCCTGATCTGCAAGGGCATGGAACGCATTATCATGGAACTTATAAACAAAGACATTGGCAACCTTCAAACACTGGACCCCACCCAGCTTGGGTTTCTGAAGGGTCAATCTTGTCTCCTGAACCTGAGTGACTTCTTCAAATCAGTCTACAGAGCTGTGGATAATGGTAAGGTGGTCCACACAGCATATCTGGACCTCGCCAAGGCCTTCAACACCATCCCCCACTGGAATCATAGATAGACTTACTAAGCTGGGCATACATCCCTATGTCACTGGATGGGTTGCCAACTGGCTTACTGCTAGAACCCAGACTGCAAAAGTAGCTGACTCCAAATCCAGCTCCAGACAAGTAACAAGAGGAGTACCTTAGGGTTCAGTCCTGGGCCGCTCTTGTTTGGCATCTACTTCTCTGAAGTACAGGCCAACACTAAGGGACTTTGGCTAACAAAGTTCGCAGATGTTTGCAAACTGGGAGCCATTATTGAATCCACAAATTATGTGGATATTCTACAAAAGGGTCTTACAGAAGCAGATGTTTGGTGCCAGAGCCATGGGCTCAAGCTTAATGCCAAGAAATGTACAGTTATCCACTTTGGGAAAAACGATGTACCCATGAATTACCAGGTCTATTTTATATATTCGAATGCTTAATTGTTTGAATCACTAAAAATCAAACTTTAGTGATCGAACAATTAAATGCTTGAATATATTAAAAATAAATATTTTCAAAAAAAAAAGAAAAAGTAAAGAGTGTAAGCAGGGGGGAAGCCTCCTGCACCCCCACACCCCCACTACTTAAATATACCAACTCTGAGATTGCACTTCAGTGTGCTACAGTGTGGAAATGGAACATTTCCCATTTCCTACACTGTAGTGCAATCTTGGAGTTGTTATATTTAAGTAGCAGAGGATGTGGGGGTGCAGGGGGCTTGCCCCCCTGCTTACACCCTTTAGTTTTTTTATATTATTTTTTTTTAATTTTTTAAAATATTTGAACATTTAAATATTCGATCACTAAAGTTTGATCTTTATTGATTCGAACATTTAAGCTTTTGAATATATAAAATAGACCCGAATTACCACACAGGTGGCAGTACACTAAACACCGAAAGTGTGATGAGAGACTTAGGGACACAGGTGGACATTGGTCTCACCTTCGATAACCACATTGCCACAACAGTCAGGAAATCCTTCTATGTGGTACACCTCATAACTAAGGGCTTTTCATCCAGAAAAAAGGAGGTCATTGTCCCACTTTATTCATCCTTCATTAGACCTATTATAGAGTTCAACTCCCCATTTGATATATACCACACAAGACATATGCAACAGCTGGAAAGGCCACAGAAATACCTCACTAAAAGAATCACAGGCCTAAAGCAGATGCCCTATGCTGAACATCGAAAAAAACTCCAGCTATACTCTGTGGCATATCGTCTACTCAGAGGCGATCTCTGCTTAACATACAAGGCCATGTCAAACCCTGAGCTGTTGGACATGCTCCACTTAAAGAAATCCCAATCCTTCAGAGCCACACGCGCCAGGGATCTAAACCTTGTCATCACAATGAACAAAACATGCTGGAGGGATAGGTTCCTGACCCAGAGACGCCCCATACTCTGGAATAGACTGCCCATACATGTCAAGCAGAGCACCTCCTTGGCCCTCTTCAAAAGGAACCTTGATGATTGGATGAGAGATAGGAAATTCACCCCAGGGATCACATCAGCATCCCTGCTAGACAGGGATCCAGTGAAGTAAATATTGTGGGAAGAAATATCCTAGAAATTGTTATGGCTAGGCTTGTATAGGCCCTAGGGCCTATGAACCTATAAATGCCAGCAATTCATATACTTGTCAAATACAGTTTGTGTAGCAAACAAGTAACTGAACATCATATAAGAAACAGACCCCAGGATTCAGCAAGCTCTGCACGGCATGCAGGAAAAGTGCAGGAGCTGCTGGAGGCAATATGGCCGCCAAGAGATCCAGGAACAAGCTCCCAGGATGTGCACGAGCACTCCTGCACTATTCCTGCTTGGACACAGCTCCTGTATGCAAATTACCCCATTTGCAGGTGAAAACCATGCAAATGAGGTGAATTTGTGATCCAAGAAGCTGGCAGCTGGCAGCTGGCCGTGCAGGACTAGTGTAATCTGCAGAAATGTACTCGGTTAGTAACCAAATACATTTCTGCAAACTACAAAATGGAGCCATGACAGCTCCAAATAAATGGTGCATATAATCTGTAAAGCATACCAATGGCCAAATATATGGCCACTGGCATGGAAAACAGTTGCAAAAATAAAATAAAAAAAAAAATTTTTGGCCGATTTCAGCTGTTTAGGAGTAGGGCAACAGCACGCAAACAGGATCGGCCCAAAAATAAAAAAAAAACTTGAAAAAAGCATTCTATCCAAAATAATAATTTTGCCATTATACTCAATGGCAGGATGAAGACAACAGGGCCAGTGAAGAGTGGTTTCTAAGGGGGAAGGCTCAGTTTTAGACTTGCAACTAGGCATTAGCAGGCAATCCTATGCAAATGAGGAGAATGATACTGAAACCCAGATTCCTCCTCATGGCTAGCCTGCACCCAACCGTGTAGGTGCAGGAAGACCATAGTGCAAGCCTAAGAGCTAACTGGCATCATAGAGGAGTGTGTCAGACATACTGTAAGTTTATTGGAGCCCTGTGGCTTGGCTTTGCCCTTAAGTTAGCAGAGCTAAGCAAGGGGGATGTACCCCCTGGTCTGAATAATGCAGTCAGCTTGAAGCCAGTATTAGTTAAAAGGCAGAGAGAAAGGCTTTAATATGTTATCACATGTTATTACCACTTGATGTAGTACATCATAGGCTGCTAGATGTTACCAGTGACTCCTTTTTTTGTGTGTAGATATGTTAAATATTTATATACTGTCTGTATAAGTTATTAATTTTATTATTATTTTTATTTTAATTTTTATATTTTATTCTAAATGGAAGAGTTTTATGTAAAGTAAGATTTTTTCTTCCTTTTAGTAGATTTTTTTATATAGACCTCTATGAGCTATATATTACTTTTAGGCTTGATTGTTAATTAGGAGGTGGGATGGGCTGAAGCATGTGATTTTATATTCTCTTATTTAAATGCTGATTTATTGTAATGATTCATACTGATGAAGGGTGTAGACCCGAAAGCTTTATCTAATAAAGTCCTTGGTGTGGTATCGTGGTTTAGTTGAATTATAGCAGTAACACCAACTGTTGTTTCTATCATAGAGGAGTGTGTCAGACATACTGTAAGCTTATTGGAGCCCTGTGGCTTGGCTTTGCCCTTAAGTTAGCAGAGCTAAGCAAGGGGGTTTGTCTGAATCTGCCAAGCACTCTTTACATTGCCTAAGCGGGTGTTTTAAAGGGAAATAAAAAAAGTAAACCAAGAAATAGCAGCTCCATGCACATCTCAGCACTGTGTTTGTACAACGCGTTCCTGGGCTTAAACAGGAAGGCAGTGGGACGGAAAAACAGCAGTAGGAAGGTAATCAAGGAGAACTAGCATAGCTGGCAGGTGAAATGTATCAGAATCAGCCAATTACACAGGCAACAGCCCAGCCCCACCCAGCACACTACTATAAACTATGCAAACACCTTTCCCTCTTTTTTTTCCCCACAAATTCTACACCACCGGTGTACACAAGTGGGGAATTTTACCAAACAAAAGCAACAAAATGATAGGGGCTGCAGCAGCTCTCATAAATCAACATGTGGAAGAGGCTGAGGGTGGTGAGGATGAGAATGCTGATGACCAACCCACAGTGAGGAGAAGGAGAAGAGTCTACAGACCCAGGGTAACCTACCAGGGGCTACATGAGCTGGAGATAATGAAGTGCTACAAGCTGGACAAGGACCTTCTACAGCAATTTGTTGAGCTGTGCCGGCCATGCCTCAAACACAGAATTAATAGAGGGGAATCCATCCCAGTCGGTACCAAAGTATGAATAGGCCTAAGAATACTAGCTAGAGCTACCTTCCAAAGGCCAACTGGGGATTTCATGGGGATCTCACATTTCCTGGATGCCATGTCAGCACATGCCGGTGAGCACGTATATTTCCACAACAGCCATGAGGCATTGACCAACAATATGCGTCTCTTCCACAAAATATCAGAATACCCTGAGGTACTGGGTGCTGTATGGGTTCCTTAGCTATGTCAGGAATCTAAATGGCAATGCTCAGATCTGCTCTGAGCTACAACAGGATGGTATTAAATATACTGCTCCCACGGATATTGCCAATATCCTGGCAGATCAATTCAGTGCCAACTGCACCCCCCTCCCACCCTTGAAAGGGCCCATCTCAACACTGAAAGATTGCCAGATTCCAGTAATAATGGCCACAAAGGTAAAAAACACTCTCTCCAGAGCTAAGGGGATTGGCATTGCTCAACAGGGGCACAGGAAAATAATTTTCTTTTGTGGCGTAAGCCAGGGTACCTTTTTGGCTAGGCTTATGTAGGCCCTAAGGCCAATAATCTAGCACCTACCTATGAACCTACCTATGAACCTATGAAGAAAACAGCATCCATGAGACCAGTCAACATCCCAGGCTGTGTACTACATGAACTACAAAATGAAAGTGCCACCTCACTTATGTGCCATGTCTAATCATAGCCACATCTCAGCCTTTGTGCCCACTGTGTGGCACACAGCTACAGTTAACCCAGTCCACAAGGGGGGGATCCACCATGGATCCTGGGAACTACAGACCCAGCAGTATGACATGCCTGATCTGCAAGGCCATGGAATATATTATCATAGAACTTATAAACAAAAACATTGGCAACCTGAAAACACTGGACCCCACCCAGTTTGGGTTTGTGAAGGGCCGATCATGTCTCCTGAAACTGATTGACATCTTTGAATCAGTCTAAAGAGATGTGGATGAGGGTAAGGTGGTTCACACAGCCTTTCTGGACCTCGCCAAGGCCTTCAACACCATTCCCCAGTCTGGAATCATAGATAAGTGTACCAAGCTGGCCATTAATCATTATGTCACCTAATGGGCTGCCAACTGCTGTACTGACAGAACCCAGACTGTAAAAGTAGGTGACACCAACTCCAGGTCCAGACAAGTGAAAGTTGGAGTACCTCAGGGTTCAGTCCTGGGAATGCTTTTGTTTGGCATCTACTGCTCTGAAGTACAGGCCAACACTAAGGGACTCTGGGTAACAAAGGTCGCAGATGGCTGCACACGGGGAGCCAATATTGAATCCCCACATGATGTGGATATTCTATAGAAGGGCTTTGCAGAAAGAGATGCTTGGTGTCTGAGCCATGGCCTCAAGCTCAATGCCAAGAAATGTAGTTATCCCCTTTGGGAAGGGGCATGTACCAGTGAAGTACCACATATGTGGCAATATACTAAACACCTAAAGTGTGATAAGAGACTTAGGGACACAGGTGGACAGTGGTCTCGCCTTTGCTAACCACATCGCTACAATAGTCAGGAAATCCACCTATGTGGCACACCTCATCATTAAGGGCTTTACATCCAGAAAAAAGAGGCCATTGCCCCACTGTAGTCATCTCTCAGTAGACCCACTACAAACTACAATGGTATGTACCTCAAATGACATCTGCAACAACTAAAAAGGCTGCAGACATACCTCACTAAAAGAATCACAGGCCTAAACCAGATGCCCTATGCTGACCATCTAAAAATCATCCAGCTATACTCTGTCACATATCGTGTACTCAGAGGTAATCTCTGCTTAACATACAATGCTATGTCAAACCCAGAGCTGTTGGACATGCTACACTTAATGAAATCCAAATCGCTCACAGCCACACACTCCAGGGATCCAAACCTTGTCATCACAATGAACAATGCATGCTGAAGGGATATTTTCCTGACCCAGAGACTTCCCAGACTCTGGAATAGACTGCCCATACATATCAAGCAGAGTGCCTCTTTGACCCTCTTCAGAAGGAACCTTGGCGATTGGGTGGGAGATAGGTAATTGACCCCGGTGATCATGTCAGTTGCCCTGCTAGACAGGGGTCCAGGGAATTCAATATTGTGGGAAGACATAACCAGGGAATTGTCATGTCTAGGCATGTATAGGCCCTAGGGAAAATAGCCTAGTACTAACATATGAGCCTATGAACCTATGACCTACACTTTCCATTGCCCAAGCTTGGCAAGCCTGCTGATGTCATTCACTTTGAAATACACCTTTGGGGAAAGAATTGTCCAGTAAGCTCTGTGGCATGTGCTATAAAATGCACTAGTTAGGTAGGAGTTATAATCTCAGACATGGCAACTGTATAACTTTGTGTGTTTGTCTGTGTAGTGATCAATGCTTTTGAGGCCATTCACAGTCACTACAACTTCCATTTCCCTACTTTGGCAAGCCTGCTGATGTCATTCACTTTAATATGCACCTTTGGGGCAGGATTAGCCCAGTAAGCTCTGTGGTATGTTCTATAATTATGTAATGCTGTAGTGTGATGTACTAGTTTGGTAGGAGTTCTAATCCCAGACATGGCAATTGTAAAACTTTGTGTGTGTGTTTGTTTGTCTGTGTAGGGATCAATGGTTTTGAAGACATTCACAGTCACTACAATTTCCATAGCCTTAGTTTGGCAAGCCTGCTGATGTCCCTCACTTTGATATAGACTTTGGGGAAGGAGTAGCCCAGTAAGCTCCGTGGCAAGTGCTATAACTGTGTAATGTTGTAGTATGATCTATTAGTTAGGTAGGAGTTCTAATTCAGATATGGCAACTCTAAAACATCATGTGTTTGTGTTTGCCTGTTTAGGGATCAATGTTTTTGAGGCCATTCACAGTCACTACAACTTCCATTGCCCTACTTTGGCAAACCTGCTGATGTCATTCACTTTGATATACACCTTTGGGGACAGTGTAGCCCAATAAACTCTGTGGTGCATGCTATAACTGCATAATGCTGTAGTATGATGCACTAGTTAGGTAGGAGTTCTGATCCCAGACATGGCAACTATTAGAATTGGTGGGTGGGTGTTTGTCATAAGTATTCTGTGTGGAGATAGCTGTGAGTGTGTAATAACAGGACTCATTGTGGAGTTGGTTTTGCAAATTTCTTATATAGTGGGCCTATTATATGTCACAATGTCCACCTTACAACAATAACAGATGTCAAACAGCAGAGAGGCTGAGGTAGACAATCCATATCCCTACATGTGACATCATGGCTTGGAGAAAAATATAGGCAACCCTTGTATTACCCAGAGAACACTCTCCACCCATGTCTCATACACAAACACACTCGGCTATGCAACAACCACTAGGTTGGTAGTTCCCTGCATAATAACCATGGTGTGCTTGCAGTGGACTACAGAGGACATGGCACCCTGTCCCATACCTACTATAGGCAAATCATTGCATACAGTGCTCCTTTGCTATGTTCCTTACTGGATGCATGCAACAACTGTAGAGCCGACAAATGTAACCCACAAAGGGCATACCATGCCTTATACACATACCCTGTATGGACAGATGCCACTGACACCAGTGAATACCTGTATCATGCTGTCATTGTAGGCACAGGGTAAACCTGGTGTCCATTGCCGGTTCTTACCACATGAGGTTAGGAATGGCACATCTGATGATAACAATCTGTCTACACAACATGTGCTAGACACCCCAGGTACACTTCCACACGTCACAGACTATGCATGTGGGACATCTGTACATCCCAGACACTGTCCATGTTATGGAATATAGAACACATACATTGCAAGCATTGCACAGCACTGGCCACCCATAATAGTAACCCAGATGAGTGGATGGTGAATACAATACCCACATGTGTGGGCCAATCCAGACACTACACCCCTGAGCCACACTGCAGACCATTGGCATGTGGCCTGTTGCCAAGGTATACCCTTTATCTAGCCTTGTGCAGCCTTCTGGCACAGTCAGCCACTACACACCTGTGAAGCAATGCACCCATGCATGTCAGTGCTGGCAAACCTGTGTCTGTGTGTGTGGAGTATAATGATTTGAACACCATGCACACTCATCATACCTCCCATTGGCCTACTGAAGCATGCCTTCTGATGTCAAACACCTTGACATACCCTTTGCCCATATATCAGCCTGATAACCTCTGTGGTGCATGTGATACCTGTGTATTACTGTATTGTGTCAAACTAGCTAGTTAGGAAGCCTAATCCTGACCCTGCCAACTGGGATAATGTATGTGAGTCCTTGAGAGAGTATGGCTGTATTGACCTTGACACCTGTTTGTGTGGACAGGCACATGTACTACACCTAACTTATCTCATCTTTATCACAGTTGCTGATGTCACTCACCATCAAATATACCTTTGGACAGTTCCCCAGCATGTAATCTATGTGGTGCATGCAATAACTGCATCAACTTATAATAGCAATACATAATCAGGCAGGAGTTTGAAACCCCGTACTGATAAGTGTGTGACACAAACATGCTTAGATTTTACTCTCCTACCCCCTCCCTGTCTTACTTTGTCTCTGTCTGTCTTTCTCACTCCCTCTCTGGTGGATGTGGAGAAGTACACCTGCTTTGCTTAGGCTGCAGCTTGTGTTTTGTAAGTGATGCTCATAGGTTCATAGGTTTATAGGTAGGTACTATGCTATTGGCCCAAGGGCCTAAGTAAGCCTAGCCAACAAGGTTCCCTGGCTTACTCCACCCAAGAAAGTTATTGTCCTGTGCCCCTGTTGAGCAGAGCCACAGAAGTGATCCCAGGGGTGTATTTCCTATTTCCCATCCACTTATCAAGATTTTTCTTGAAGAGTGCTAATGAGAAACTTTGCTTGAAATAGATAGATAGCTTGTTCCAGAGTATGGGAAGTCCCTGGGAGAGGAATCTATCCCTCCAGCATGTCCTGTTTATTGTGGTGACAAGGTTTATGTCCCTAGAGCATGTAGCTCAGAGGGATTGGGATTTCTTTAGGTGTAGCATGTCCAACAGCTCTGGGTTTGACATAGCTTTATATGTTAGGCAGAGATCACCTCGGAGTAGGCGATATGCTACGGAGTAAAGCTGGAGTTTTTTGAGATGGTCAGTGTATGGCATCTTTTTGAGGCCAGTAATCCTCTTTGTGAGGTACTTCTGTGGCCTTTCCAGCTGCTGCAGATGTCTTGTGAAGTACATTCCAAAAGGGGCGTTGTACTCTATAATGGGTCTAATGAGTGTTGAGTAGAGGGGAACAATGACCTCTTTTTTCCTAGATGAGAACCCTTTTGTGATGAGGTGTGCAACATAGAAGGATTTCCTGACTACTGTGGCAATGTGATGACCAAAGTAGATACTACTGTCCACCTGGGTCCCCAGGTCTCTTATCACACATTTGGCATTACGTAGACTGCCGCCTAAGTGGTAGTTCATGGGTGCAGAGTTTTTACCAAAGGGGATGACAATGCATTTTTTGGCATTGAACTTGAGGCCGTGGCTCTGACACCAGGCATCTGTCTCAGTGAGGCCCTTCTGTAGGATGTCCACATCATTTGGGGACTCAACTATGGCTTCTAGTTTGCAGTTATCTGTGAATTTCATTAGTCAAAGGCCTTCTGTATTAGCCTGTACTTCAGAGAAGTAGATACCAAACAGGAGAGGTCTCAGGACTAAAACCTGTGGAACTCCACTTGTCACTGGTTTGAAGTCAGATTTGGAGTCTGCAACTTTTACAGTATGGGTCCTGTCAATGAGCCAATTGGCAACCCATCTTGTGACATAGGGGGTTATACCTAGTTTAGTGAGTTTAGCTATAATTTCAGAATGGGGGATGGTGTTGAAAGCCTTGGGGAGGTCAAGATAGGCTGTGTGAACCACCTTACCCTCATCTACAACTTTGGTGACTGGCTGCCTCAAAGAAATCGATCATGTTCACGAGGCATGATCTGCCTTTCACAAAACCAAACTGGGTGGGGTCCAGAGTTTGGAGGTTACCAATGTCTTTGTTTATGAGTTCCATGATGATGCATTCAATGGCCTTACAGACCAGACTCATCAGGCTAATAGGTGATAGTTCCTGGGATCAGTGGTGGCTCCCCCTTTGTGGAGTGGGTTAACTGTTGCTGTGTGCTATTCAGTGAGCACAAAGCCTGATGTGAGATTATGATTGAACATGGTGGTTAGGTGGGGAGCCAGTTCATTCTGAAATTCATGTAAAATGCAACCTGGGATGTTGTCCATCCCATGGATTCTGCGTTTTTGGCTTTAGAGAGCGCAGCTTTTACCTGAGTAGTTGTGATTACAGGGACTCTGCATTCTTCCTGTATAGATATGGGCCCTTTAGGGGGTGAGAGGAGGGTAACCTTAGCACTGAACCTGTCTGCCAGGACATTGGCAATATCAGTTGGTTCATGATCAGCTGATGGCCTGTGCGTGAATTGCAGTCCACCACTGGCTGATTGCATGTGGAACAGCTGTGGTAACATTCCCATAGCCAATTGCATGTAAACACACTCCTATAACTATGAACATCATGTGGGTGTTGGCCCTTTTCATTCACTGTGAGCAGGTCTTCATGTCGGTGTTTGGCAAACAGCATCACAGATGGTAGTGGGATATACCTCTAACAACATACACCATGGACACAGGCCAACAAACAGGATGGGGATGTTCAAGGTATGACTCAGAATGTAGTTTTACACTTCTGCATTTGGAGTAATATTGGCTTAACAGGGTTTGTGTGGATATGGCTGGTCTACATGATTTAATACCTGTCATGACAGTGTTATGTATTTGAGGAAACTCCCACTTGTAGGGTTATCTGCAGACTGGCCAGTGTTTGGAGACTTATGTGTCTTGTGTTACTCATAGATTACCTATCTGAGAACTGCAGAAGCATAGTCTGAGGATTGCAATCAGCATATGGTGACAGCCATGGGAGTTACTGACTTCATATCCCTGATAGGATATATGTCACAACAAACCCTGTTACAACAGTAAATGCATGAGGTTATCACAGCAACATGTCAATATTGTTCCTGTGTTTGTGCCTCCAGCCACAAATCAACCTTTGCACATGTGTCACGCAGTAAGAGGTGCATATGTTCTGTACACCATTATTTATTTACATCATATCTGATAACAAGCCAGTGTGATATCAGACTGCTAGACATGTTATGTATAGTGGGGTTATATTTGAGGACATAACCTGGGCATTCTGTGGTTGTGTGTACAGTACTGAGGTCTGTGTACTTATGGTGATTGTTGACAGTGTGTATATTGTGAATATGTACCTTGGTCTGTGTACAGACTGTGGTAGATATCATTGTTCTTGGTCCTGTTCTATATGATATTACATGCTGCTCCAGTATATGGTACCCTATCGACTTATATATATTTGTAGGGCCAAAAACACACATCCCATAACACAGACAGGCATCTGACCACACTGTGTAGTGGCCCAGTATATGTAGGATTAGTGCGTGAGTGGCACATATGAGGATGGTGTTGATCAGACAGTCCATATACTGTAATATTAAGCTAGCTTATCATATGTGGCTGTGTTTACATTGGTTATGGGTATGCACTTTCACACAGGTGTCTGTTACTCTGTGCTGTGACATGCCTGCAGAGCTTGCTATATTTGCAGGTACATGTGTATTCCATCATAAGAAATGTAGGCAAGTGTTGTGGCCATATGCCTGTAGTTTCCACAGTGCTTTGTTACAGGCCTAGCAGCTTAGTGTACTTACCCATTGTGATGTTATGTCCAGATATTTGCCAGATATACTGCTGCTGGGCCACCATAACTGTCATGTATTTCTGACAAAGCAGGGGGATGATGTACAGATGTATGTCACTAACTAATGGGCAGTATGTGGTCATGTGACCTCTGCACCACTGGTCATTATGTGTCAGGACAGACAGGAGTGTGTGAATGTATAACCTGTGTGGGCATATGTATTCCAGCATTTATGTGTTATACCCATTTACATGGCTGTTAAAATTCACATTGTCAGGCTTCGTCTACACGTCTTGCACTAAGGGGTTCTGTGTATACCTCTGAAATGAAAAGAGTGTGTCAGACTTTCCATATTTATTGGTCATATCTCTGCTGTTTTCCACAGTACCATTACTGTGATAGCAGTGGTACTGCACTATGATGACCGTAGGATGTCTGTCTGTAACTGATGACGTACATGTCAATAGCAGATGTGACTCCCACAAACAACATTTCTGTTAAGACAACCCCTGTTGCAGTAGCAACAGTCTACATATATACCTGCAATATGTACATGTCATCCCCTTGCACTAAGAGGTTGAGACTAATGGTGCTGAGGTATGACTCCACTTCATGTTCTGGACATATCTTAAACATATATATATATATATATATATATATATATATATATATATATATATTTATATATATATATGTATATATATATATGTATATATATATATATATATATATATATATATATATATATATATATATATATATATATATATATACACATACATATCTATATATATATATATATATATATATATATATATATATATATATATATATATATATATATATATATATATATATATATATATATAGATATAGAGCTAGGTTAAGAAGGGATGTGATGATTAGTGAACAGCAGTATGGTTTCATGCCGGGAAAGAGCACTACAGATGCGATGTTTGCTCTGAGAGTGTTGATGGAGAAGTACAGAGACTGTCAGAAGGAGTTGCATTGTGGTTTTCTACACTTGGAGAAAGCATATGACGGGGTGCCTAGAGAGGAGTTGTGGTATTGTATGAGGAAGTCAGGAGTGTCAGAGAAGTATGTAAGAGTGGTACAGGATATGTACGAGGGTAGTGTGACAGTGGTGAGGTCTGCGGTGGGAGTGACGGATGCGTTTAAGGTGGAGGTGGGGTTACATCAAGGATCAGCTCTGAGCCCTTTCTTATTTGCAATGGTGATGGACAGGTTGACAGATGAGATCAGACAGGAGTCCCCATGGACTATGATGTTTGCAGATGACATTGTGATCTGTAGTGAGAGTAGGGAATAGGTGGAGGAGACCCTGGAGATGGAGATATGCTCTAGAGAGAAGAGGAATGAAGGTCAGCAGGACTAAGACAGAATATATGTGTGTGAATGAGAGGGAGGATAGAGGAATGGTGAGGATGCAAGGAGAAGAGTTGGCGAAGGTGGATGAGTTTAAATACTTGGTGTCAATAGTTCAGGGTAATGGTGAGTGTGGGATAGAGGTGAGGAAGAGAGTACAGGCAGGATGGAGTGGGTGGAGTAGAGTGTCAGGAGTGATTTGTGACAGACGAGTACCTGTAAGAATGAAAGGGAAGGTCTACGAGAGGGTAGTGAGACCAGCTATGTTATATGGGTTGGAGACAGTGGCATTGACAAAAAGACAGGAGTATGATCTGGATGTGGCAGAGTTAAAGATGTTAAGATTTGCACTGGGTGTGATGAGGGTGGACAGGATTAGCAATGAGTATATTAGAGGGTCAGCCCAGGTTGGAAGGTTTGGAGACAAAGCAAGAGAGGCAAGATTCCATTGGTTTGGACATGTGCTGAGAAGGGATGCGGAGTATATTGGGAAAAAGATGCTAAGGATGAAGCTACCAAGTAACAGGAAAAGAGGAAGGCCTAAGATAAGGTTTATGGATGTAGTGAGAGAGGACATGCAGGTGGTTGGTGTGACAGAGCAAGATGCAGAGAACAGGAAGAAATGGAAACAGGTGATCCGCTGTGGCGACCCCTAACGGGAACAGACGAAAGAAGATGATGATACACATATAGTTATAGATATTGACATATATATATATATATATATATATATATATATATATAGATATATATATATATAGACATATATATATATATATATATATATATATATATATAAATATATATATATATATATATATATATATATATATATACATATGTGATGTAATATATATATATATATATATATATATATATATATATATATATGTGATATATATATATATATATATATATGTATATACACACACACACACACACACACAATGTGCATATATATATATATATATATATATATATATATATATATATATATATATATATATATACACAGAGATCTATATATGGCCATATATATGATGCAATATACAGATGTATATAAATACATATATATGAATATATATGTGTATGTACATGTACACATCTATCTGCATATATATATATATATATATATATATATATATATATATATATATATATATATATATATATATATATTCATATATACATATCCTTGTCGTGTGTAAACATTACTGTTGTTTATAGCTTCCCAGATGTATCACACCGTATGTATCTGATATGTGTATATTTAGATATAACAACATATGTGATGGAACTGTAATATCACTAACAAATACGACACAATTATAGAACTGACAGTAATATGTGTACTGACACATATATTGGAAAAACAACAACTGCCTTCACAGCTGTCATGGCATAGTGGTGAACTGCTGTGACTGTAGTGTACAGGGCCTGGGTTCAAGACCTACAATGGCTGTCAATTTTGTTGCTGGGCAGAAAAAGGGCTGCTGGATACAGAGTGATTAAGGCAGTTTTATGCAGCTTTAAGCACGTTTGTGCAGGTTTGCATGAAGCTAAGCAATGCTAAGGTACAGTTAAAAGTACGGGCGCTTACACCTTGTAGGCTTTGCTTACGAGTGCACAAATATGCTTAGCGTTTATATTGCAGCAATGCTGACACCTGCAAAACATGGCTCAGCCATGGTAACCATTGCTCACATTCCAGTCTGATAACATAGCAGGCTAATGACATATGTAATAAGTGTATGTAATGCCATGTACATAACATTTGTCTATGTGCTGTCATTACAGTAACAAGAGGTGTGAGTCTACTGTCCGGGACACTTGAGTATATATGGCTTGTACAACACTCTTGTCCATGTGAATGTGTTACATACATGGTTAGTATCCCAGGTTATTTGCAGTCACACTGGAATGCAGTGTATCATTATGTTACTACTGTTGACAGTGCTTTCCCAAGTAAGAGTAGATTGCTAATTGTAGTACTGGAAACAAACACCCCTGCATGCAAAGATGGACTCTGAGTCCTCTGTCATGTTCTTGGTGTGTGAGCTGTGTCTCATTAAATATTTCCTACTGGATAATGATCTAACATGTGGAAAATAACTGTAGACTACTGTGTGTATAGCACGTCAATGAGGGCTGCTGTCATGTAGTAATGGCATACCTACTGGTGTCAGACATCTATCTGTCAACACATTCATCCTAATGCATAGCTAGTTGGCTAGCTGATGTCGGCCAGTCCTCTGTACAGATGTGCAGATGTCAGGTATCCATCTTGGATACTTACAGGCAGTCTATGCATGACTGACACTGACATGTGTGCCCAGCTGTGTTATAAATGCCACAGATAGGACTCTACACCCCAAACGCACCACATGCCATGGATACCTCAACTACACTACCACAGTCAACAGAACATGCTTGGGTACAGATCTTCAAGACAGACACTAACCATGTTATGTAATACATGTTGCATACATGTCAACTGGAGCACCTCACCGGCCCTCTGCAAGATGCACCCAGAGGAATGGCTGAAGCATGTCACTCTCACAATGAGGATCACCCCAGTGGTGTCTGTTGATAGATGGCCTGCTGGTACATGGCAGGTGGCATGATACTACTCGATACACATCCCCTACACTTCCCATCTCTTCATGGGCAATAGTCTGGTACACACCTATGAACACCTGCACCGATGCACCCCAGTACTGACAAATGTGTACGTGTGTATTACTGAGAATATCAGTGTTTGTAGACCTGTAGTTGGGAATGCACTGAGGCCCTTCAAACCCACCGCACAACCCATTGCCATACTTAGATGTGGCTGCTGCTGTACCGGGCATTACATGTACCTTGTTACGTTCATCTCCCTAAGGGCTACCTGGGCCTTGCAGTACCAGCAGAACACTATTGTACAAATAAGTTGATAGGCATGGGATACCCACTGAGTTCTGGCAAGTGTGTGTATGTATGCATGCATGTGTGTATATATGTAGGGTATAGCATTCTGAGGCCACATACTCCTTTTACAATATGCATTGCCACACAGTATTAGGGATAGTGATGTTACTACCCATAGGGGAGATATGACAATGCATTACCCTACTATGCCTGTGGCATGTGCATTAGATGCATAACCCTTTAGTAGCACTCTTGGGATGGACAAGGGTGTTGTATTGAAGTCCTGATCAATGTGTGATGGTGGGTATATCAGAGTGTCATCACGGGTTCCAGTGTGTACAATATCCACAGTGGGGTGTGAGTGCTGGGTATACTGTCATTACACCATGGTACCCCTGGTACATGTCCCATGTACCACTGTATGATGACCACTGTCACCATCAACCATACAGGTAATTGCTAACACTACCCAGCCCAGTTATGCATGTGCTGTGTGCAATCTACCTGTAACACAATGGGCAAACTGACAAGGTGGTTAGCACTGATAGGCCCAGGTCTCTCAGAAGTGTGTCTGACTGTTATGTGTTTGTCAATGTGTATATGAGGGTATGTCACACTATGTAATGTTCATAAACAACCATTAAATTCCCTGTTACCATACTGTATATGTCTGGGGATGTAACATGTAACCTGGAACACACCTTATCCTAAAAGTTGTGTGGTGTGTGCAATTAAAGCTATATACATCAGTGGCACTACATACCTTGGTAGGGGTCTAGTCCCGGTGTTGCCAAGTAAGAGTGTGTGTGTATGTGGAGGGATCTACTTCAGGTTGCAGAATATACATGTCTCAGGGGGTCATCTGTCCAAGAACTGCGTGGCATATGCTAACACTTCACAGGTATCATCCTGTGGACAAACATTCCATCACAACTAGTGTTAGATTTGTAAATGGCCTCTTCCCCACTGTATAGCTGTGCAGCGATACTGGGGTTGGTATATATAGCTGGGTGTGGCTGTTGTCGACACAACCAACTTCATTGCAGTTACTGTTGAGTGTATCTCCCCTGGTAGCTGGATGTAATACTGAACAGTTCATGTTAACAGGTTAGGTAGTTGTCTATCAGACTACCTGTGGTTCTACAGCACCTCTCACCCTCCAAAGGATAGAGGTGTGCCACCCACACCAGCACACATATGTTTAACGAGTTGAGGATTGCACTACATTGGGAAAGGGGACAGGTACCAATGTCAATGACATTAAACTAACAGACTGCTTATTCCACAATGTGTTGTTCTGCGTAGTCTGGCCTGGTGGAATTACATAGGCTACAATTTGTTCCTTGCACAGGTACATACATCCATGTGTACAGTATTCTCTGTGTAATGCATCAACACCAAAGCCACAGTGTGTGTTATACACAAACGTGGTGTGTACTACCCAGTACAACTACCATTGTCCACTGTAGATGGGCTGCTAACAGCAGCCACCATGCACTCACCTGTATACACCACCCCCAGATCTATCTGCCATGTGGCACAGGCAGTAACTGTTATACAGACCTGTGACATGTGTTCAGATGTACCCAGGATATGGCACAGCCAAGTTTTCACCACAGTGCCATACCCCTTGTGAGATATGACAGCAGACCATCCTCCTGCTGACACATGGAAACCTACAGCACAAACGGATAACATTATGGACACCACAATCACTCAATGTTAATAACAGCTATAATGCATCATGGCTGGACAGCTACACTTCCTGATCTGTAAACATTAAATGATACTGCTGACAACATGTTACATAGCAGTACATTGGTACACTGTAGTACATTCACTGTGTGCATCAGAACCATATTAGCCTGTCCCTGCATCAATGTTATGGATGACAGGGATGTGCCACAGGTATCATATGCACGGGGTGTGTTGTTGGTTTGCCAGAGACCTAGGCTGGGCCATACTGTTGACACCATGTGTGTGAGTGAAGGGTTTTAATTACTGATATGTCTGTGGGGATGTGGTGTGTGTAGGTATGGGGTTGTCCTAAGTGTGTTTGGATTGTGTGTGAGTATGTCATGCACACAGTTCTGCCATATGGCTGCCCTTTACAGGTGTTTGTTGGCCAGCTACAGACCATACCTGGTTGGGTGTGCAGTTCACCACCTCCAGCCATGGACATGAGAACTGTACCTGTGAGGGTTTCCACAGGCATGTCCAGGTACAAGCCATGATATGGTACTCTCCACTGATGATGACATATATCCGCTGGAACCAGGTCCCTCCTGGGACTGGCCAGGGTCAAGTGCATGCAGCCTGCTGTGGTGTGGTATGGACAGTGCACCCCCTGCAGTGCTGGGGCCAGTACTGCCACTACAGGAGCAGCTTAGTGTCCTTGCACTTCCACATCGACCTCATACTGTTGGTGTTGCTGGCCTACATCCACGTGGCCATCGCACCACTCCCACCACATGCTCTAGCACGGACAATCCATGGTCGATGAGTCCCACAGACTCACCACACCGTCTATCCATGACCTCTGCAAAATAATGGAGGGCACCTGCAAGATCATAGATGTTGTCATTTACAGCTGAAAGAGTATCTCTCTGCAGTCTCAGACCCTGTCTGGTGTACCGTTCCATATGTGCCTGGGCCTCCATGACAGCCTGAAACATGGGTCTGGTAGTACCAGATGTGGCACTTCTGCCAGGGGCACGATGACCAGCAGCAATCTGATGAGCACCCTTGTACAACTGCCTATGTGGTACCCTGCTGGACATCCAGCTATGGCTGCTGTGTCCAGACATAGCAGCCATAGATAACACACTGTCCTGTGCACTGCCGCCAACTGTCCCTCTGTTATCGCCACTGGTGATGGGGTATCTATAGGCTCTGTGACTGTGTGCGGGGATGGGGTGGATAACAGGGGGATGTCAAACGATGGTGCAGTTCTGGCCATTGACTGCCCCGCCTGTGCCTCAGCACACATATCAACATTTTCAGTGTCTGTATGGACCCTGACCCACCTCGCCACCTGTGAGGGGAAATCAAGAAATGCACTTTAAGACCTGTACATCATTGCTTAACAGTACACACACACACACACACACACACACACACACACACACACACACACACACACACACACAAACACACCCTGACATTCTACCATAATACCTACCTGTCTCTGAGGCTACAGACTGTCCCAAGTTTATTCTCTTAGGTTCCCCATCCTGCATCACACTTGGAAACTTACATTCATTAATAACAATCATTAACATATCATTCTTCTAATGGCCTAGACAAGTGATCACAAAACATGACCTGTTACTCCATTATCTTTTTGACTTGACTGGAATCGGTTTTACAAAGACTCACTGCTGTCATCCAGTGTTAACCCTGGGTTTGTCCAGACATCATGGGCATGGCCTCCATATGTTAGGGGCTACTACAGTCACTCAATAATGTCACGCACTGGAGTGTCAACTATTGCTCAGTAGATGCAAGATCTGTTGCTTTATTAACTTATTATGTGGACAACAGTAATATTTGGAAACACTCACTGATGTTGTCTAGTAATTCCCCAATGCATCTGTAGTGCTGCATACGTGGATATTCTTTCACCTTTCTGCTGATTGCAATTATAGCAGTATACCTGGTGTCTAGTTTCCCTCCCAAAGCATGTTCCATGCTATAGACCTTACTATACTATCATCTGTCCTAAGACTACATGTCAGACAAGTATTCCTGGTGTCTCATGTGTCTGTCCATTTCCATGTACTGCACAATTCCAAAGGGAAGTACTGACATATGAACAACCCCATAATCACACATGTGCATACATGGTTACCCACACAAACACACACACACATACACATCCTACATACATCAACCCCCCCACCGCTCCACCAGATTCCACTTACAGACAAATTACCTCATGCTCACAGACTTACAGGTGAGGTTGTATGAAGATATTACACCCAGACCTCCCATTACCCATCTGTCAACATGCATGACATATGGTACTCAACAGCATGCAGTGCAGCATTAGTCGATCCATGCTAGCAACAGTATACATGTGTGTGATGCATGGGCTGTGTTAGTAGGTGATGCCCCTTCCCCTGGAACACACTGCACTCAAATGTATACAGTATTGCTGTGCACCTGTTTGGCACCATGGCATGTACAGTGCACCATACCTCACAGGTCTACACACCATTGCTGAATGTGCATCACTGTGTCAGTTATGTCTGCTCTGCTGCTTGCAGCCCCTATGTGTTTGTCTGACACATACCTGGGATGATATGTGGACAGATGGCATTTGTGAATGCCTGATGTCTGATTTACAGATGTCATCATCAGTGGTGCATGTATGGCCAATACAATACAATTACACTGACAACCGTCAAACCTTACCATGGCTATGGGGAGTGTGCACACCTTTATTGATATGACACCCTCTTCCTTGATATGCCATGGGACCACATTATTGCATAAGTTAACATTACATGAACCAGATATGTGACATATGACCTGTACAATCAAATACAGTGTCAAACAAATGTGTTAATTGTGTTGATGCTGATTGAGATGCATACACTTCATGGGTCCATATGTGTGCACTCCCCTTTCATGATGGTTTGTTGCACCTACTGTTATATGTACTACAGCAGTCACTATTTCTGGCAGGGATATACTACCATAGGCCATCTGCATTTGCCAGTATTTGGTCAGTCTGTCCTACACATGTCCCCCAACTCTGCATGATTTCAAGGTCAACTCATGTGCACATCCCTTGGAGTTCACACACTGCCGTCACTATTGGTGTGGAGTCAGGGTTATGTCTGCCGCAGTTCCTGACCCTGACTGTGTGCAGATACAGTCATTTATAGCATCCTTTGGATCCCTGCTGTAGTGCACTGTTGTGTCATGATGACACTCCCTCCACACCTTCAGCCTTTTTGCAAATGCTTGACAACTATGGCCTACACATGTGTCAGTTTGCAGTGTCCCAAGCACTGAACACCATGTGTAGCAGCCTAGTCCCAGCTAATGAATGGCAAACATACAAGTGTACACTGGCACCGGCAAGGTATAGATGGGGATGTTGGGCCTGAGGTGGGGTGAGATGTTGGTTGTGCAGCACATGTATCTTACTTGATACTGTCTTTAGGTGTCCAACGTAGTTTTGGTACACCAGTACACATTGCAACGCATGCCTTTTGGGGACCTTTTCTGTTATGCATATTCTACCTGTAGAGAATCTTGGCTGATGTTTCCTGAAGTACAACTGTACCATCTGATTACCCTAACCCATGGGCCAGAAGTGTACAGAGTCTAGGCAATTGCTGACATGGGAACTGCACAGTTGGTACCTGCTAGACATTCCTGCAACTCCCTCAGTGTTGTAGCATGTTACTAGGAAGCATGCATGACCTGTTTGCTACATGTGACATCATCTGTGTTGGATGGCCATCTGTTTATTTCCTACATTATTCCTATCCCATACATCCTCACCACATACATGACTGTCTGCACTGTTTGCCATGGTATATGTAATGGTGAGGTATGGCTACATTTCCAATTCCTGGGTGTTACCTGTTGGGTATGGGGTCCATGCCATGGCATGTAAGATGTGTGCAAGCCACAGCTGCCTCTGTTGCAGGTAAGTAGGCACATTTGCTGGCCAAATGTCTTGGACAGCAGATCATTTCTTGGTGTGATACTGGGGACATGTACTTGCTGGAAGGTGCATTTCCTTGAAGAATGCAAGTGGTCAGTACCTCAACAGCTGCTTCCACTATATTTTATTTGGAGTGTGTGCACACATAGGATTCCAGTGTTTGTGAAGGCATGCATTCCCAATATTTGCTGTCCTAACATACAATTCCATATAACTCTCTAAGTACTCCAGTAAAGCCCTGGCTGCTGTCTGTATGCCCTGCTCCTAGTGTCTAGTGCCTGTGCTTTTGTCCCTCTTTTTTCATTTGAGTACCCTGCTCTACTGTGCTATCTCTGCAGCAGTCTCTCAGAACCTACTTATCTCATGGTAAAGGATGCATTAGACCTGCCTGAAATTCTTTCTTCCATTGTACTCTCTGCCGACAGCAGGCAGCCTCTCTAACCATTTTTGCTTCTTGCAGGATGACCCATAGTCCTCTTGAATTCTGTCCTTCTCCAGCCCCTCCCATCTGTACCTGCTCTTAAGTTCATAGGTTCATAGGTTAGTATTAAGCTAACTGCCCTTGTGAGCCATTCCTTAAGTAGCCAGTACTGCTGATTGATTTCCTCAAAATGCTTCTGTACCTTGTGTTTGTAAGGCAAACACCTTCATACCTCTCTACTGTCATCCATTTCTCCTGTCCTTAACCCCTATGTCCATTAGCCCACTTTCTTACTTCCCTCCTCCCCTCCCCTTTTCAAATCTATGCACCTGAATCCCATAAATACCCTGGGCTTTGTGCCGCGTCATCTCTAAGTACTCCAGTAAAGCCCTGGCTGCTGTCTGTATGTCGTGCTCCTAGTGTCTAGTGTCTATGGTATGTATTGCTTTAATTGTTGTTTAACTATATACATGCTGAAATGTTAATATGAAAACTGTGTGCCTAAAAGCCATCTCTTAATTCTGCTGCCATTCCAATGGCTTTTGTTGAGTGTTTATTTCTGTAAGCCTGTATAGCTACTATGTTTTCTGCATATACTTGTAGCCATCGATAGAGTGCTAGATCACTAACAGTTTGTTTTAGGCTTTTAACTCAATAGTTGCCTTGTTGTAAGCTGGTAATGGCTATCTAGGTATACGCTATCTGCGAGGAGCTATCTCTGAGTGTGCTAGTATTCAATTGTTTGTGATAAGCCTGTAAACGGCTTTTTAGCCAGTATCCAATTGCTGGGTTAAGCCTGTAGACAACCTTTCTAGCCAGTACTCTATTGTTTATCTTAAACGTGTAAGTGGCTTTTTTAGCCTGCTTTTACTTGTTTGAGTTTAAGCCCGCAAACGGCTTTTTAGAACTATGCCACCCATGTGGGGGTACTCCGAGTGCATTATAGTCAAATTCTTCCCTGGCTGTTTAAATCAGAAGTGACCCAGCTGTAACACTTGATTAGCTGTATTTCAACAGTAATACCTATGGGTTTAGTATGAATCCTTACTGTGTTTTTTAATTTTTTAATTGTACCCTGCTTAGCTTAGTTTTAAAAAAAATAAATAGGGCCGCTGCATTGGTATCTGATTAAGTTACTATGTAATTCATGGCGTTCACTAGCTCTATAGAGTCCTAGATGCTGATTTGCTATGTGTACGATGTCCCTTCTGTTCTCACACAGTTGTTTATTAAGACAATAGATTTCTACAGTATTTTTAAATACCTTTTAGTTCGCTGGGACAGGTATTGTATATTATTAACCATTGGCAAGTCTAGGTAGCTGTACTAGGTTTCTTTTTTAGACTGCAACCTACGTTTTCTGTACTTCTTCAAAGTGAAACATTTCTCAAACCTAAGGCGGGGATTGCAGTCACACTGAAACATCAAACAGTGTCCATTTATAGTATAGAGTTTATAACACTGTTCTCTTAAATGTGTCTACTATCATTGCTATTAAGGATGAGGGTATGAAGTTTTGCTGACTTTATTTTATTGTCCCTGTGAATGTTCTGTGTAAACTAGCCAACAAACTGTGTCCTATTACAAGTACAGAGTTTATAGCATGGTTGTTTTGAAAATCTGCTCTTTATGCTACTACCTAAAGTGAGGGAATGCATATATGCCATCCTCAGTGAACTGTTTGTATGAATGTTTTGTGGATTTTTACCACCCCGTCTTTGCCAATTGCTAACCCATATATTCTCTTCACAGCTTTTGTCCCTCTTTTTTCATTTGAGTACCCTGCTAAACTCTGCTATCCTTGCACCAGTCTCTCAGAACCTACTTATCTGATGGTAAAGGACCCTCTGCAATTATCAGCAGTTTCCAGCTCATAGCCCTGTTTTTGCCCTGCTCTCTTGCTCAAGGAAAAGAAAGTACGTTGTTCCCTAAGACCTGCCTGAAATACTTTCTTCCATTGTACTCTCTGCCACACGGGTAATAAAGCATGCTCAAAGCTAGGACAGCAGACAGCATCTAGTATCCCTTCTTTCTACCCAATAACCAACTCACCCCCTATCCTTTGTTGTACCTCTTCTTACTAGCTTTCAATCCTACTCCTGTTACACTCCAACCTGCTCCCTCTCTTACTTACCTGCATTTTCTAGACTCACTCTTTGCTGTTACTACTCACTCCTGCCTTATTTCTTTCCTTCAGTAGCCAGTACTGCCGATTGATTTCCCCTCTAGCTGTTTCTTTACCTGTTTCTACCTGCTTCGTTAACCCTGTGGGCTCACTCCACTCCCCTACCCTACCCCCATATCCCACCCATCCCCAGTGCTCTCAAATTTATACTTCCTTAAGTACACCCCCTTTACCAATCATCCAATACCTTACTCCACCTCATTACCCACTTATTGCTCACTCCTAATTACTTACTACATCCCACCTCCTAAGTACTTACTAGATCCCACATACTGTTTTCTCTACAAATCACCCCACCCTTTTCCATTCCTTGTTCCTTATACTCCTTTTCTCTCGGATATATCTTTACACCTCCACTTACTATGCCTATCTTCAGCTTACCAAGAAACTCTAACTCATTCCTCTATTTATTAATTCTTAATACTTTACTTGTCTCCCTTATCCTTACTTCCTATGAACACCTAACCTGTACCAATTTTCAACTCCCACCAAGACAAACAACTCCTCCCTTTACTATAACCTCCCTACCCCACAGTAATATAACTTCCTCATCTTCATACCTTCTACCACATTTTCACAGACTTACACACATTAAATATTTTCAAACCAGAAAACCTTACCCTATTTTTTGTTATCTTACCAAATGTTTGCATAATCCTCAACTGTATCTATTACTAAACGGTGACATACATCCTAACCCAGGACCACGTAATACCATCCTAGATTCCCAATCAGTCCTTCGTACTACATTTCATACTCCCACTACTACACCTAACTCACTCTCTATAGCCCACCTCAATATATGGAGTATAAACAATAGAATTACCCAACTGCATTCCCTGCTACACACACATTCTTTTGATATCCTATGTCTAACAGAAACTTGGCTCAAACCAGTAACTAAGAATAATGATATAATTCCAGCTGGTTACAACATCCTGAGATTAGACCGCCTGTTAGAAAGGTGGTGGTGTGGCAATATTGTATAAATCTAACTTACAAGTTACCTCACTAGATATACAACCTCCCTCACCCAGCAATGCTGAAAGTTTGATCTCTAAGCTCCAGATAAATCCTAACATTATTTGCTCCTATATCCCCCCAGGTAATAACATTAACACTCTTGAAAACACCCTTAGCTGGCTTTCTACATCCTTCCCACAAGAAACCATACTGCTAGGTGATTTTAACATTGATTGGAATTGTTGTACTTCTCCTAAACCTACCACTCATATAAACCTTTATGGCTTCCATCAAACTATCACCTCCCCCACTAGAACCCATAAACCTAGCAACAAACAAAGCATCTTAGACTGGATATTAGTAAACAGTAATCCCCTTACCTACAAAAAAAATGTACTTCCTGATGATATTAGCGATTACTCACTTACCTTTATTACTAGACAAAAAAAACTTTTTTATCTCCAACCCATTAACCTATAGAATAACTCGTAGCAAGAAAAATCTAGACCTAGTTAGATACCAAGCTGAGCTCAAAGCCTGTAACTGGTTATCCCTAAAATACCTGCCTCTTGATGAAGCCATCTCTTATTTTAATAAGACATTCTTGCAAATTCTAGACCACCATGCCCCCTCCAGCAGAGTCAGAACTAGGAACAAACCTGTTCTCTGGCTCTCAAAAGTGACCAGGCAGAAAATACTGCTGAGAAATAAAATCTGAGACAAATGGAGAACTACCAAAAACCCAACTGACCATCAAAACTTTAGGCAACTTAGAAATTTGACAATACAATTAATACTCCTTGACAAAAAAAACTATTACCTAAAATTCCAACAAACCCAAAATTAAAACCCTCAAAAATTCTGGTCAGACATAAATAAACTACTCCATCCTGGACATGCTAAAACCCCGACCCCTTCTAATTGTACTCAGAATTCACCCAACCAAATTGCTGACACTTTTAACAAATTCTTTTCTGAAATAGTGCAATCTTTAGCAAAGTCCCTTTCACATACTAACACTACTGAGCCACTCTCTCTTATCAATAAATCCCCCATATTTCAGCTCCAGCCAGTTTCATCTTCTTTTATCCATTCCTTACTTCGTAAACTCAAACCATGTACTCCTTCAGCTGATGCCATTTCTGCTGAATATTTACAGATAGCAGCTGAAGCACTTGCCTATCCTATTTCTATTCTAATAAACAGAACCATTACAGAGGGTACTATCCTAGCCCTCTGGAAAGTCTCTCATATTATCCTACTGCCTAAGGGAGGTAACTCAAAAGATCTATCGAATTTCCGTCCCATAGTCTTTCTCTCTTCATTAGCAAAAATTATGGAGAAATGTATCCATCGGCAATTACTTGATCATCTCCTCCAAAATTGCCTACTAGCTGATTGCCAACATGGTTTCAAGCCTTTTCATAGCATCACAACTGCGCTCTTAACCTTTACTGACTGAATTAATAAGAATCGTAACAACAACCTACTTTCCTCAGCACTCTTCTTAGACCTCTGCAAAGCCTTTGACATGGTTAACCATCAGTTGTTGCTCGATATACTTAAATCACTGTCACTTGATACACAAGCACTCAAATGGTTCAAATCCTACCTAGAGAATAGACAACAAGTAGTTCTCTGGGAAAGTAGCTTATCCTTTCAACTCCCCATCACCCTGGGAGTCCCACAAGGATCAATCTTGGGACCTCTCCTTTTTTTCCATTTTTATCAATGATCTGAGTGCCTCCCTTCCTCTAACCACCACCTTACAAAATGCCAATGACTCAACACTAATCTGTGCCGCTGCCTCCACTACAGAACTGCAGACCATTACCCAAAAAGTTTTCACCTTAGTTGAAAATTGGTTCTACAACTTTCATCTCCTCCTCAACCCTAACAAAACGAATAAACCACTGAGCGGAAAGCTTTCCAAGTAAAACCAACCAAGAAAAAATGGAATGCAAGGCAGGGAGAGCAGAATCCACAACCAGGAACACGTAACTTGTGAAGTAAACGTTTATTGTAAAAAATACTCAGTCATTAACGCTATTACAAATAACAATTGCATTTTCGTCCTCACACTGGACTTCATCAGATGTTAAAAAAATCTCTGAATACCATTTATATACACTTAATTAAAACTCCTAACCAATAGATTACTAACCAATTAATTCAAATCAACCTATCAACTTCTCTTATGGGCTCATGAATTATTCATAAATATTTCATCATACCTATATAAAATCACTATTTCCAAAAATTCATTTATTTATAAAAACTTTTGCTAAATAAATAAATTATTTAACTTACACAACCCAACTTATTAAAATTCATATCAAATAATAAATAATAAAACCTAAATAAGAATTATAATAAAATGTATTTAGAAATTTACATAAAATACTAACAGAGCACTAACATTAATGAAATAGCACCACCTAGTGTAAAAAAATCTATTGCACTAATTCTCATAACTCAATTGCTTTTAGTTTTAAAAGCGGAAGTATGGATATGTATTCATTTAAACCTGGTGTTTTATTGGCCTCTTGTGTTACTTGCCACCATAGTTCCCTATAACTTATAGTGTCTTCCCAAGGACCCCCTCTACTGTTAATTTCAATATGCTCTATTACAAAAAAAAATTAAATTTACTCTCTTTGCATATTTTAGAGTGTTTGTATAGAGCATTTATTTCTTTTTCTCTCTTTATATCATACATTTTCCCATTTATACTTCCTTCTTGAAACATAGCCTCTAATACCATATCAATTCTTTTATATGCTAAATTTATTTCATTTTTAGAGACCACTGAATATTTTGTTTCATCTCTAAGTATACAATTCATTTTACCTTCATATATAATGGTATCCATAATTATCGCCCCTCCGCCTTTATCTGGTTTCATTATTCTTACATTTAGATTAATTCTTAAGTCATTCAATATCTTATATTCTCCTTTATCCATATTCATTTTATATCTTACTCTCTTTTGCATTTTTCTCAATTCATTTTCCATTACATCTTCTAAGTTCTTGAGTTGAGGGTGAATAGGGGGGTTGAATGTAGATTTCTTATTTAATGTCTGGTTATTATCCAATATATTAAACCTTTCATTTTTAAAAAAACAAGTCCATGTTGATTTTTCTTAAAAATAATTTGATAACGAGGAGTGTGTTTGTCAAATCACCTTTTGTTTGTGGAATAAATTTAAAACCTTTTCCTAATAAACAAAAATATTCTTTTTCTAATACCACATCACTGTAATTATAAATATTAAATTCCTTAAAAATATTTTTGTTTCCAACTGTCACAATTTCTTGCCCATTTGTATCCAAATTCGGGTCAGGGGTACAACTATCTAATAACTCCCCCTCCCCCTTCTCCCCCCTCTCATCCGAAAATTTCCATTTTCAGGTCTCTGATAAAAAGAATTTCTCTGTTCTCTCTCTAAAGGGGGAAATTATTTATCATATTCATTCCATCCCCCATCATCAAAATGGTTTTCTAAATTATGTTCTTCCTTTTCTTTCATCCTACCATTATTATTATAATATACACTTTTTTTATATGTATGGGATGGAGGGGGGTTAGGGTAACTAGTCTCATTTTCATAATCTTGTAAATCACGTTTTAATTTCTCCATTTTTCTATCTATTAAACTCTTACATTTATTGTCTATTTCATTTCTTACTTTAAAATATTTATCTCTCTCTTCTTTAATACTGAACAAAAGGTCTTCCTTAATAAGCCCATCCAATTCATTATTATCTTTTTGCAATAATTCTAAATTCCTGTTATTTTCCTTAATAATTAACTTCAGAATATCTAAACCACATTTATTAAAATCTTCCATTAGTTGTTTATGAAACAATGAGCCCATTTGTACATTGTTTGGGTATTTATAAATTCTCAACCCTTTAGGAACAATGTTCCTACTAATACATTCCATTATATAGGCGTTCTCTATCGACAGAGAACTATATTTAAACATTAGTTTAGATACACTGTCCATTTTTTTATTGAAAGAGTCTTCATTTTTAGGTCCCTTACTAGGGACAATATTAATATTGAAACAATATTTCTTATTCAACCAGTCACAAGTCTCTATGGGTCTAGGTGATGGAACAGTACCTGAATTCATTCGACCCACTTGCGACACATCCAAACCCACTCCGCAGTTAATATTGTCCAGACTAGCTTCCACTAACACTCTTGGGGTGGCTGCAGGATTAAAAGATGCACCATACGGTTCCATAGGGTCGCCGGCAAAAACTCCATCGCCAATAAGCTCCCTCTTCCTTTTATGCTTGTTTGAAATCAGCTCGTCAACGTCATTTCCTGCAGCCTTGTATGCCTGTGTTTTAGTACCAACTAATTACTTACACAGCGGTGTGAGTAAATCCACTAATTCAGTTAATTGTCCGATAAGTTTTCGAGACTTTCCCAGGTCGTCATGTCCCTTCAAAGGCGAGGAACTCCTCTCCATAACCAAACCGCAACAAAAAACTAATAAACCACTGAGCGGAAAGCTTTCCAAGTGAAACCAACCAAGAAAAAATGGAATGCAAGGCACGGAGAACAGAATCCACAACCAGGAACACGTAACTTGCGAAGTAAACGTTTATTGTAAAAAACAGTCATTAACGCTATTACAAATAACAATTGCGTTTTCGTCCTCACACTGGACTTCATCAGATGTTAAAAAAATCTCTGAATACCATTTATATACACTTAATTAAAACTCCTAACCAATAGATTACTAACCAATTAATTCAAATCAACCTATCAACTTCTCTTATGGGCTCATGAATTATTCATAAATATTTCATTATACCTATATAGGGTCATAGGTTCATACTAGGCTATCTGCCCTAGGGCATTTATAAGCCTAGCCAGAGTGTGTTTGGCTTTCACCACCCATTTTAAATTAATTTTGCTATGCCCTTTTTCGAGGTTAGTATACTGTGCCTCTGTCTAACAGTGACACAGAAGTGATACCAAACCTATGATCTCCCATCCACACATCAAGATTCCTCTTGAAGAGAGTCAATGAGGGACTCTGCCTAACCTGGACTGGGATTTTATTCCAGAGTGAAGGGAGCCTCTGGGTTATGAATCTGTCCCTCCAGCATGTCCTATTTATTTCAGTGCTGAGGTTCAAGTCTCTCTCGATGGGATTTGGATTTTCTGAGGTGCAGCATGTCCATTAATTCCGGGTTGGACATGGCTTTATACGTCAGGCACAGATCGCCTCTTAGCAGGTGGTATGCCACTGAGTAGAGCTGGAGTTTCTTTAACCGGGCAGCATATGGCATCTGTTTGAGCCCTTTGATCCTCTTGGTGAGGTACTTTTGGGGTCTTTCCAGTTGCTGCAGGTGTCTGGTAAGGTGCATCCCAAAAGGGGCATTCTACTCAATTATGAGCCTGATGAGGGATGAGTAAAGAGGCACGATGACCTCCCCTGATCTAGATGTGAATCCCTTCATGATTAGGTGGGCTATATAAAATGTTTTTCTAACCACTTTGGCCACGTGGTTGTCAAATGAGAGATTGCTATCAACTTGGGTCCCCAGGTCCCTAATTACTTCTTCTGTACTTAATGGATTACCACCTATGTGGTAATTTGTGGGCACTTTGTTTTTGCCAAAGGGGATGACTATACACTTTTGGCATTTAGCTTGAGGCCATGGCTCTGGCACCAGTTGTCTGTTTCTATGAGGCCCTTTTGGAGGATGCTTGTGTCGGCTGGAGAGTCGATTATGGCGCCCAGTTTGCAGTCATCTGCGAACTTGGTCAGCCACAGTCCTTCCGTGTTGGCCTGTACCTCCTATATACCGAACAAGAGAGGTCCCAGGACTGAGCCTGTAACTGGTTTGGAGTCTGACATGGCTCCAGCAATTCTAACCATGTGGGTTCTGTCCTTGAGCCAGTTTGCAACCCATCTAGTGACATAGGGGTTTATATTTAAGCTGGTGAGCTTATCTATAATGCCCGAGTGGGGTATTGTATCGAAGGCTTTTGTGAGGTCCAGGTAGGCTGTGTGGACCGCCTTCCCTCGTCAATGGCCTTGGTGACTGTTTAAAAATCAACCAGGTTTAAGAGGCAGGATCTGCCCTTAACAAAGCCGAACTGGGTAGGATCCAGTGTCTGTAGGTCCCCAATATCTTTATTTATGAGGTGCATGATGATCCTTTCCATAGCTTTGCAGACCAAGCTAGTCAGGCTTATGTTTCCAGGATCCGTTGAGGCACCACCTTTGTGGAGAGGGACCACTGTTGCTGTACGCCACTCTTTGGGTACATATCCTGTAGTAAGGCTGAGATTGAACAGTAGTTTTATGTTTGGGTTTAGCTCCCGGGACATCGTCTGGTCCCATTGATGCTGTGTTTTTGCTTTGGAGAGGGCAGCTCTTACCTGAGCATCTGAGATGTCAGGAGGCAGCACTCTGCTGGGATAGATATTTGCCCTTTTGGTGGGAGAAGTTTGCTGAACCGGTCAGCTAGGATGTTGGCAATGTCTGTGGGTTCGTGTATTTTTGTCCTTTTGGACTAATTCTGAGCATATCTGGGAATTCCCACCCAGGTTCCTAACATAACTAAAGAAAACCTTGTGATTATCCTTAGTGTCCTGTGCAATTTTTCTCTCAAAGCTGGCCTTAGACGATTTTATGAGTGCCCGTATTTTTTGCTAATACTGATCAGAGATGCCTTCCCTTTTTGAGATTTTGCTCTATCATGTAGTAGCTTCCTCCTTCTATTGTATAGTTTGTTTATGGCTGGGGTCCACCAGACAGGACGTCTGCCTTTGGAGGATTGGGTCTTGGTTTTATTTGGGATTGCATGATCCATGCATTCCTGAAGGTGTTCATAGAATGCGTTTATAAAGGATTCTGCGGTCTGGGCCGTATTTTCCACAGGCCCAGGGGCTTTGAAAGATTCCACCTTGGTTTTGAGGAGTGTGAAACTTGCTTTAGAGAAGTTTTTCACTGTGGTTTTCTGGGCAGGGGGTGGAGTCGGGATGTGAATATCCACTGAGATTAGTTTATGGTCTGATCTTACCAGTGAGGGATACACTTCTGGTCTGGAGTATAGAGTTCCCATGTTGGTGATGATCAGGTCCAGTATGTTTTCTCCTCTTGTGGGAGTGGTAAAAAGTTGTTCCATAGCATTTGAGTTTATAAATTCTAGGAACTTTGGGCTAGGGTGTTGGAGCTAGAGTAATGCTCCCAGTCTATGTTTGGGTAGTTGAAGTCACCCAATATAATGGTGTTTGGAGAGACCTTCATATTTTCCAGTGTTCTCAGGAAGGCTGAGTGGGGTTCCTGGGTTTGGGAGGGTGGTCTGTAGCAGGCTATAAACTGGAAGGCAGTTTTACCCACTGTTAGTTGCACATGGATAGTCTGATGCTTCGTGCTGTGCCACCAACCTGGAGGTGTGGGTATCTTTGACGAATATTGATACTCCCCCTTCTTTTGTGGTTCGGTCCAAGTTTTGGGGCCGAAAAGCATGGTATGAGGTATAACCTGGTAGTGCTGGAGTGCTCTCGGGAGTCTTTAACCAGGTTTCTGTTACTGCACAGATATCGATGTTCTCCATGCTAAGGAGAGTTTCGAGTGAGTGCATCTTGAGGTTTATACTTCTGGCGTTGAGTAGCATTACTCTTAGTTTCTTATCCCTTGTGGTAACCTATGGAGGTGGTTTTGTCTTTTGAGCCTTGCCTAAAAAAGGCACTATGCGAGTAGCAAGAGCCTTTGCCAATATCCAAAAGCCCAGGGGTGACAGGTGCAAGCTGTCCCTAGCGAAGCATCGTGGCTTGTTGAGCATGTCATCCCAGGCTGACAGGAATTAGATCCCCTTTGAATGACACCAATACTTAAGCCAGTTGTTGAAATTGATCATCTTGTCTTCATATTGTGGCATCATTCTTGGTGAGGGTAAGATGCTACTCAAGGTCAGGGTCATACCGGCCTGGGCTACATGCTCAGAGAGCTCCTCTATGTCTCTTTTCATGTAGTCCAGGGAGCTCAGGTCATTCACACCAGCATGGACAATGACAGTCATATTTGTACTTGCCTTGGAGTGACCTGAGTGCTTTTGTTATGTGGCGGATCCTAGCGCCCGACAGGCAGCTCACCGTGACCTTCTCCTTGTTCAGCCTGGTGAGCAGGACGTCAGTGTGCCTGACGACAGAGTCACCTATTACAAGTGTTTCAGGTGTGTTGTTTAGCCTTAAGGGCTGTGACTGCTCAGCACACTGGCTTTGTGAGCTATGTGTTGCACGTGTTTTGTTTTGGGGTAGCGGTTGCTTGGGTGTCTGCTTTGGAGGTCTCTGCTGCTTAGGCAGACTTTTATTTAGAGCCTCCGAGTATGTTTTTGTGTGTTTATGTGTTTGGTTTGCTGGAATTGTAGTGAGTGTGGTTTCCTTCTCCTCCTGACTGGTTTCGCCAGTATTGATTTGAGAGAGCTTAGCCTCCAGTATGGCTATATGGTTGCATCTCTCACATGTGTTGGAATTTGTTGGGAGGAGGAGAGGGTTGTCTGTGTACATGAGGCAGCTGTAACATTGCCTCAAGATTCCCAGATTCACCAGCTGGACCGGAGAGGAGATTGACAACTGACCTTTGGACATGCTAGAATAGTATTGGGAATTCCTTTACAACTGAAAAAAAAGGGCCAATGGGGAATGAGGTACTCAAGGGGAGTTTGTGAGGGTGTAGTGCTTTTAATATTTTAGTGCTGACTTATGTAATTGCTTTAGTGAGCAAGTGCCAGGTAATGTAAATGCAATGTGTTACAGGTAACTTAAATGCAAAAATGACACAGTAACTTTCTTTCAAGTGAAACAAGGAAATAAGTACAGTAAGCAATGCAGATATCACTAGGGATCCACAGAAGTGCTGAAAAGCCGCGTTTTAGGTGGAATTAGCATTTCAGAGAAATAACAAGCAAACAAACAACAAGCATACAAATAAAGCTAGATTCAGCAGGGTTGGATCTAGTCTGTGCTACAGCAAACAAGGTGTACCAATTTCAGTAAGAAACAGTTCAAATATGCAGGCACTATAAGCCTTTAACCAGAAATTCCCAGCTCAGAAGGGCAGAGTCCAGCCTCTCCTCTGACAAAATTGCAGACCATGAACCTTCTTAAAGTAAAATAACTGGCCTGAAGCCCAAGTGCTTAAACCAGAACTAATACACTTTTAGAACAACAGATACTGAGCCCTCAATCAGCAGTTCCCAACTTAGAAGGATGTAAGCTACCTGTTCTGTCACTACAGTGCAGACCACAAACCTTCTTAATGTAAAACAAGTGGCCTGAAGTCCAAGTGCTTAAACCAGAATTAATACACTTTTAGAATAACAGACACTGAGCCCTCAATCAGCAGTTCCCAACTTAGAGGGATGTAAGCTACCTGTCCTGCCACCACAGTGCAGGCCACAAACCTTCCTAATGTAAAACAACTGTTCTAAAGCCAAGACTTAGAATGATAGCTACACTTTAATCAGGTTACTACCAAGCAGTAATAAACACAATTGAATACCTTAAAGAATGCCTGGATTAGTGCTCAAGTTATACAAACAAAGCTAGATTCAGCAGGCCTGGATCTAGTCTATGCTACAGCAAACAAGGTGTACCAATTTCAGTAAGAAGCAGTTTAAATATGCAGGCACTATAAGCCTTTAACCAGAAATTCCCAGCTAGAAGGGCAGAGTCCAGCCTCTCCTCCCACAAGAGTGCAGACCACAAACCCTTTTAATGTAAAATAACTGGCCTGAAGCCCAAGTGCTTAAAACAGAACTAAAAGGCTTAGAATGAGTTACACCAAGCAGTAATAAATACAATTGAGTACTTTTAAGATGACGCAAAAGCAAAATAAAGTAGGAAGAAACACAAATACAGTAAAAGCAGATAAAAAAATAAATAAATAAATAAACTGAGTGAGCAAATGAGATGGGCCCAGGAGTTACAGGACAGAAACAAGTGCAAATGCAGGCCTTCAAATCAGAAAGTTGAGAGAGATCCAATAACTACAAATTCTTGGCCAGAACCACTCCTTATGTGGTAGACAGGTTACCTAGTGCTTACCACTCCCACTGATAAGTTAGGGGGCTCAGAAGCTTACAAATAGTCCTGGATACAGAAAATCTGTATCTGGAACACTAATTACAGGAAAGGTAGGAAACAGGCTTACAATTTTTTTTTTTTTTTTTTTTTCAGAAAAGTGGCAAAAACAGTAGTAAAAACAATTCACATGCAGTGCAAGCTGGCACACTTGAGTATGTAGCAATATTAGTCCACACACAGTTTGAAAAAATGTAATTAAATTAAAAAGGGCTAAAAGCAAGTGCAGAAAGGATTTCTTAGGTAGAATGCGGTAAAGAGATGGGACTGGGGGAGTGTCCTAGATCAAATCTACAGTGGGGCGGGCACTGCAAAAGCCACCAAATTTAAACTACAACCAAGAACCAAAATTTAATGGAGCAGGAAGCTGCCGGTTCAAAAGGGGGCATTAATTAATGAGGTGAGTACCAAATTAAGGTCCCAAGGAGGAAGGGGATCTTTCACTGGGGGTCTAAGGAAAGTAGCACCTCTTAGAAACGCTTTACATAGCTTATGAGAGAATGTTGGTATCAGAAAAACCGACATGAAAATTTGAAATGGCCGCTAATTGAACCTTGATTGTAGCAGAAGCGGACCCTGAATGAAAGAGTTCTGTTAGGAACTCCAAGATCTCATGGATAGTGGCTGTGAAGGGATCTATATTTCTGTCCTCTGCCCAACAAGAAAAACGTTTCCATTTACTAGCCTAAGTCCTTCTAGTGGCCGACTTATGGGAAGAAACAATAATGTCGTGAACGGCTGGGGAAATACTGGGAAGCCTGGCTAAGGTTGGAAGTGGAGCAACCAAGCTGTGAGCTGGATTGATGCAGCCCGCCTGATTGATGAATCAGTAGGTCTGGAATCGGATCCAGAGTCCAAGGCCGCTCGATAAGGTAATGGTGCAGAAAAGGGAACCATATCTGTAGAGGCCAGTAAGGGGCAATGAGGATCATTTTGCAACCCAACGACATAGCTTTCTTGTATCAAGGGAAACGGAAAGTCCCTGAGGCCAATCATGGACTAGAGCATCTCTGGGAGGGTGACCAGGAAGTGGAAGAAGGGAGAAGTAGCTGCTGCATTTGCTGTTGAAGGGGGTGGCAAAAAGGTCGCAGCAAGGCTGAACCCATTTGCGGAAGATTAGATCCGCAACTACCTGATTCAGAAACCACTCGTGAGGCATGAGAATAGCTCTGCTGAGCCCGCCCACTATGACATTGGATGTCCCAGGGATGTGCGTTGCAGTCAGAAATCATTGGGAGGAAATTGCCCACTGCCAGAGTCTGAGGGCTTCTCGACATAGGAGGTAGGACCTGGTTCACCCCTGCTTGTTGATGTACCACACCACTGACATGTCGGTTTGAACTGCAATGGTCCACGAAGGAAGAGAGTCCCGAAGAGCTTGCAATGCTAAGAGCATGGCTCTCATCTCTAGGACATTTATATGCAGATGGTACTCGTGAGCCTGCCAAGTGCCCTGGAATGTCCTTCCCTGATAATGCCCCCCCCCCACCCTATCAGGGAGGCATCCGTGGTCACTGTAGCAACTGGAGGAGGATGAATGAAGGGTCTGCCCTGAATCACTAGTGGGGAGACCATCCACCAGGAGAGGTGTCTTTTGCATGCTTCTGTGATAATGATCATGTGAGACATGGGGAGCTGTTGAAAGGACCACTGTGTGAACAGAAGCCACTGCAGGATTCTCATGTGGCCATAGAACCTAGAGTCTGAAGGATGTACATGACTTGCACTCTTTTGCATTGCATGAGGACATGAACCTGCTGGCGAATAGTGGACACCCTGTCCAAGGGTAGCTTTGCGGACATGCTCCTTGTATCTAAGTCTGCTCCTATAGAAGTAATAGATTGACAGGGCAACAAGGCAGATTTTTCGAAATTTATGGTAATGCCTAGCTGGGAGCAAATTGAGATTGTATAGTCCCTGGCTTGAAGTATAAATCACTATTTCCAAAAATTCATTTATTTATAAAAACTTTTGCTAAATAAATAAATTATTTAACTTACACAACCCAACTTATTAAAATTCATATCAAATAATAAATAATAAAACCTAAATAAGAATTATAATAAAATGTATTTAGAAATTTACATAAAATACTAACAGAGCACCAACATTAATGAAATAGCACCATCTAGTGTAAAAAAATCTATTGCACTAATTCTCATAACTCAATTGCTTTTAGTTTTAAAAGCGGAAGTATGGATATGTATTCATTTAAACCTGGCGTTTTATTGGCCTCTAGTGTTACTTGCCACCATAGTTCCCTATAACTTATATTGTCTTCCCAAGAACCCCCTCTACTGTTAATTTTAATATGCTCTATTACAAAAAAATTTAATTTACTCTCTTTGCATATTTTAGAGTGTTTGTATAGAGCATTTGTTTCTTTTTCTCTCTTTATATCATAATTATGTCCATAAATCCTCCTTTTTAGGGTCCTTTCTGTTTTCCCTACATAAAAGGAACAACATTTTACACAGGTGGCGAGATACACTAGGCCCTTTGTTTCACAATTATATATTCCTTTACTACTAATCCATCTTTCACTACTCTCCAAAATTTTTTTTTCTTTATTAGCAATAAATTCACACTGGTTACACTTTCCACATTTGAAGGTACCCATTTTTCTTCCACTAATACTACTACCAATCTTTTTAAATTCATTCTTCTTGTGTTCCAACATATCCCTAATACTACTGGAATTTCTAAACACTATCTTAGGTATACTTGGTGCTATTCCCTCCAAATCTGTAAGAGCTCTAAATCTGGCCCATTCCTTTTGAAAGATGGATTTAGTAACATGATTTAAGCATTATATTCCAGGATAAGGGCATGTTCATAGTCTTCCTTGACATTCTATTCTTCCCCTTCCATTTGTCTCTTGTTATTTTCTTTTTCTCCCAGAATAGGTTTAAATCTATTTGGTCTTTCCATTTCTACCTCTACCCTTATATTACTGATAAATTCTTTTGGATACCCTCTGTCTAAAAACATATTTTCCAACAATACACACTCCTTCTTAAAATCCTCATGACAACAAAACTAAGTTATTATTGTTTACTCCTACACAAAAGTCTTCCCCTACCTATTTCACAGTTACATCCAAAAATGGAACTATAATAGCACCAGACACAACCACCAAACTTTTGGGTGTAACAACTGACAATAATCTTAACTTTGACTCACACATTAACTTGACCAATAAATCTGTAAATAGAAAACTTGGCTCCCTATACAGGCTTAAACCCTTTCTTACTCCATCAGCTAGGACCACGATTGCCCAAACACACATTATATCCACCCTTCTCTATGCTTTTCCCATCTATTCCAACCTTTCCAAAAGCAATCTGAACAAACTATCAACCTCATATAATAATATAGCTAGATTTGCTACTGGTTCCACATTTCATACCCATCACTGCCAAAACCTTAAACAACTAGGATGGCTGGAATTACACAATCAGTTTCTTCTTCAGCAATTTATAATTACCCATAAGATCTTATATCATCCAATAAACTCTCCCATATTCTGTAACATTATCAAACCTTATAAAAATCTTACAACATTGCATTCAGCAAGCAAGTTGCTAGTAGCCTCCATTAAATCCAGCAATAAATCTGGGGACTGCCTATTTACTAACTTTGTTGGAACCAACTGGAACAAACTTCCATCTAATCTTACATCACTTACATCAACACCCCTTTTTAAGTAACAACTAAGAACTTTCCTTCTATCCCAGTGGCTATGCCCTTGTACTAATCCTGACTTACCTGCTTTTCTTTCTTGCCTATCACCTCTATGTCCTTATTATTCTTACCAATTTCCTTTGTACTTTTTGGTATCACTCTGCAAGTATGTGACGTTTTCTAGTAACAAAAAGTACTTAAACTCTTTATTTCAATAAAATACTTCTACCTTTTTCCTTACCAGCTCTGACTCATCTGTTATGCCCTACTCTGAGGGCTTTCAGTTAACAACTTGTTAACAGACATACCTCTATGTATCTCCTTATTTTACCTCTCAGTGATATCCTGTTGTAGTTCTGCTTATTTAAGAAGTTTTTAGGCTAAACAAATTGTCTAATTTTGTTCTCATTGGAAATGTCTTGTATTCTTCCTCACCTGGCTACACCTATGTATTGGAGCTGTTTTTCTCCAACTTGTTGGTAATATATTGTTGTTTTTTGCTTAATTTAGATTCAGTTTAACATATTAGAAATAGAATTATGCTTTAACTATGTAATTTTAGAGCTTTTCTCCCAGGGCCTCTACTGAAAATGGACATATATCCAGTTGGACTAGCCCGGTCAACAAATATAAAATAAAATAAAATAAATAAATAACACACTCATTGCTCATGTTAGGACCACATTTCAGGTTGTAAGTGTTGTGGACTGCAGTACTGTGATATGCCGTAGTGTAGATCTGTAACAGTTGCCATTGTAATACTGGTATATACACTGTTGTAGCACTGTATAAGGGTGATGTTTCACACATGTCCCTACTATAGGCCATTTGTCCCACCATTATGTTCATCTCTGTGCACACATTTTGCAATCACAGGATGTTAGCCATATTGCAGCAGTCTGACATACCCTTCAGTACACCATCATGGTGACCACTGTGATGCAGTGCAGTTAACAGCAACAATACTTAAACGTATATGGCATGCATTATGGGTAGGTGTGTTAAATATGTGCATGGAATATACCATGGCCATAACATCACCGGCGTATTGGCAAACGTGAACAAACACTATACTCACCAGCTACAGGCTGCTGCCCTGGAGGTATACCAGAGGGACCTACATAACTGTGTGAGAGATGTGATATCAGTAGTCACAGCCGTGGCATTGGTACAGGGTGGTGCAGCATTACAGTACATCAACAGTACAAGCCCACAATACTATTGATTATGCACATCTGTTTATTACTACTATGCAGCAACAGACTATATATATGTCATCTCACATATGCATGATCTAACTGTGCAGATGCGGATGGTATGCAACAGTGGTCTACTGATGTGTCATGTGGCCTTACCTGCACACTCCTCTGCCATTATGTGGGTAGCACCCTCCTCCACTATGCTCTCCACCAGTTGTGTGTGTAGGCATGTAGGTGCCCCAAGGCTGGCAAGGAGCTCCTCAACATGTGTCAGGGGGGCTGGATGGCATGAACCCCCCATTGCAAGCTGATCCCCCCTGACTGCAGCAGCACACTGAAGGGCATGGTGAAGTAGGTCTGTGCAATGATGCTGGACCTGCTCATCACTGTGGTTATGCAAGTCCGATATCGTTTACCCTGTGGACAAGATCATTCCACAGGTGGTCCACTCCTGCTGCTCATGGGCTGTTCGGCCAAACAACACCTGGTAGTGCTGCACCAGATGTGAGATGATGACATAATTTTCTTCACTGTACAAATGGGAAGCCTCTCCCTCATCATCTTACCTGAAAGACATAAAGATGGAAACAGGTCTGAGGACCTCATACAGCAAAGTTATCATAGTTTTTAATACACATCTCTGTCTTCCCCCACCATATCTGCAACAACATTCTGATCACACAACTCAACAGGCATGTCTACAGAATACCTACCATTGAGACATATATCGTATTTTACAACACTTTGTGCTATGTGTTTGTAGTCATGTTCCCTGTGGGGACACTATCATTGGTGGCCTGTTACTGACAGTGTCACCTGCATGCCATTGTAGGGGCCACTATAGTTCCATATATGCATGTGTTCTGTTTGGTATGTGATTGCTGCACATCTGTTGCTTTGTTTTATTGGGGATATCTATGCATCCTGTTGGACATAATCTGGGAATGTGTGGACTATTACTACCCACAAATGTTCTATAACAGTAACACAATAGCATGTTTAGGGAACAGTTGCCAGCAGAACCACCTCTCCCACCTCATCTGGCCATGTTACCAGGCCACATCAATTGTGGGACCCTCCCTGAGGCCTCCTCATTTACTGGTCCTGCACTACCTTCAGGTGGAACCACCTCAGGGGATGGTGTTCACCCCCCCTATCGGGAGCACACACAGACATGATCCTGTCACCTGAGGTAAGGTCCAGGGTATGGTGCATAGGGAGCTCCACAGAGACTTGGGGGGATGTGCTACAGCACCTTGAGGCCCTCAGTACACACTCACAGGGTCTGCATGCTCTTCCTGCTTAGCCTCCAGCCGAGGCACCTTCAGGGCCATGAAGCTGATCTTGTGACTGGCCATGGGTGGGGACCTTGGTCCCATTGTTTCCATATGTGGGCTCATGGGGCTTCCACATCACAGACAGCATTCCCCATCCAGGGTGTTTACCCACCATATGTGTCATATATCTCCCCTGTAGGTTGTCTTCTCTATCTTCCAACCCAACCCACCTCCACAAATATACCTGCTATCCTTCCCCAAATTTCCAATCCCAACTTCACAAACAAGGGCAATGTATTCCAAACATGGTGTTCACACCAGGCATAACTGTCCATTTTTCACACACTTACTGCTGTATATAGTATTGATATGTATGATGTTCCCTAAAACATATCATGCAGGTCTGTCATGCAAAAGTAGGGGACATGTATTTATATACATATGTGTGTGTGTGTTTGTATATAGATAGACATACACACACACACACATATATATATATATATATATATATATATATATATATATATATATATTATGAGTTTTATATATATATATACATATACATAACTCTCCTTCCTGCACAGCTGCACTGTTCTGCCTTGCTACAACACAGACAGGTGCCACATGTGGACACAGCTTAACATTAGGGGGGTATATATAGGGGCCGATTACAGGTAAGCCTATTACATACCTATGGCATTTCTGCATGCTACATTACACGTTAACATGACTGTCCTGCAAGTGGTGGGCTCTGGAACCGACGTGCCCATCATAACAGCATTACTTCCACCACCAGCTATTGCCCACACTAATATACATGTCTTGCATTATAGAACACACACTATGATGGCTTACATTGTGTCAGTCAGTGCTGATCTGCACAGTTGACAGGTATGGCCCACTGTCCACAGGGACAGACACTATTGTCCATAGCAGTTGCTCAGCTGGACATCATTACAACAACAACACCTGATGACACATATAAATCATTCCACATCAACTATCCCATTATTATGGACCTAGTACTACATTCATGCATGCATATATATTTGACATACCTGTTGTGGGAATTATGTCTCTTCTGGATAGTTTGCTGTGTGGACAGCTGGATGGATGTGTTTTTTTTTTGTTTGTTTGTTGTATTTGCTTTTTTTTTTTTTTGCTTTCAATTTCTCTCTCTCTCTGTCTTGGTCTCTCTCCACTAAATGGATTGAGATGCTTTGAATAGATTGCAGCATGGATTTTGTAGGTGATGCACATGATCAGGTGATGGCCTCTACATCAGTCAGTGTCCACCACATGCTACCTGCATGCAGCATGCTGTGTAGTACTTCCAATTACCACTCTCCTCATGGCAACCCACTACTATAAATTCATACATCATGTGGGCATGGTCCCATTACCTTTCCTATATGGAGGACATCCTTCCTGTGTGTGGGCAACAGTGTTACAGACAGCAGATAGCAATACCTCTTACAAGAGGACTTGCAGACTCAGGCCAGCTACATATTTGTATAAGCTTCCAGACCTACAGACAGTGTGAATAGTGTTGTCATATGTATTGTTTAGCACCAGTGTTGCAGGGTTTTTGTGTACATACTAGTTTAACATGGAATGCAGTCAGTCTGCATAGCTCTCAAATGTGGGCCTATCCACATGATAGCCAGAGGATTGCCTGTTATGTTTTGTCTTTCTCCCACACAGGTCTTGTGTCACATATATCACTGGCATATTGTCTGTCGAGTGCTATCCATACATGGCTAAATCCATTTGTGTTTCTGACTTCATATTCTTGACTAAGGGTATGTTGCAGACTATCCTGTAATACCAGCAACTTTCTCAGTGTATAACAATACTATTTCAAATATGGTCCTGTGTTCCGGCCTCTGTCCTCCACCTATATAACAGACTTTGTCCATATGACATGCAGTAAGAGGTTGTTATATAGTGGCCTGTGATTATGTCTTGCTGCCATTCCTGCCATCATTCCAGTGTTGTTGTGTTCACCACACATATTGTGGGGTAGGGTCCATATATATGTGGGCTACAGCTGTACAAAACATGTTTGCCCTTTTGCAGTCCCGAGGTCAGTGTATGAAACAGTGTTATATGCCCTGTAAGTCTGTCTATGTGCAAGGGATATGCAGCATATATAACCTAGGCTGTTACAACATGTGAGGGATATTGGTAGTAAGCCACTTTAAGGTATATGGCTGTACATTTTCATACATTTCACCTTGGGAACATTGGTGGCTAGTGCTTACAGTCATACAGACTGTTTTGTTTGTCAGTGTGATAGTGATGTTTTCAGTTAAGCTTTGTTATGTAACAGATACATCCTCATTGTGGCAACCTAATTCATTTCACCCTAGGGGTTGAGTACAGAGTGTAATTAGAGGCTGCCGAACTATACATCTGCATCACTTACTGTTGATTGCTTGTTATTCTCTGGCCCAGTCTTTATTTACTGTTGTACTACTTGAAGTCCTTGGCCTGGACAGCAACATAAGTTAAGCTTTCGGATTACTGTATAAAATTATCTGCTTGAGAGTTGCATTACTCAGTTAGTATGTATTTCAAAGACCTAACAGCTATATGACATGGCATATACAACTGTAATAGTACACAAATAAACATTTCTTATATATGCAAACGTGTGTGGTGTCATATCCTTTGACTTTTCTGTGGTTATATGTTTCATGCAACAATTGTCTTTTGTATGAGTGAATCATACACTGTACATTTGAAAAGGTGACAACTGTAAGAATACTGGCTGTTCAATATGCTGTGCACCCACTAAATATGTATCTTCCTATACATATCTGTGTGTGTGTGTGTAAGTGTATATCTATATATCTATATATATATATATATATATATATATATATATATATATGTGTGTGTGTGTGTGTGTGTGTGTGTGTGTGTGTGTGTGTGTGTGTGTGTATCTGCATGTATATGTGTGTGTGTGTGTGTATGTACCTTTGGAATGTTTATTGCTTCCACATTGTGCATTCCCTATGGTAGACAGACTGTACTGCATGATATGATATTGATACCATCCTGACATCATACAGGTGTAATGGATTACTGTTTACTTCTTGTGGCTATGTTGTGTAGGGTCCTGGGTATGGGACTTGCAACAGTTGGTAGTGTGCTGCAGGGCAGATCTGCAAATCAGTCACTTGGGCTGCTTATCTCTCTCTCTCTTATTCTAACCTTATTCATGTTTATTATCAGCTTTATCTTAACAGGGTCATATCACTGCCCGGTTCAGATTAAACAGTACAAGCAAAAATTAATTACATTTTTTCCTCATTTTTCTCCAACCAACAGCACCATTTGTGGGGCCCCATCACTTTCAGGAATGATTAAGAGGCCCACCTGCAGCCACAGGTATTGTAGGTACTTGCAGCTAAGCTATGTTCTTAGTTTTAGTGTAAAGGATGTCCACCAGCGGGGTTTAACTAAGCCAGCAGCATTATGTCAGTGGTAAAACATTTAATGGAATTGCGAAGCCTGATTCTTGACAAGACACTGTTATTATAACAAAAGATCTTTTACTTTTGAAGGAGATAAAAATAAGAGTTTTTATTACCCCCCAATTATTAAGCATACAAGATTGTTGTACTAGCTTTTGCTGGTTTAACAGACATGTTACAAAATATAAAGATAAGATAACTTGCTGTGGTTGGGGGCCCCCCCAAGGCCAGAGGGCCCCCAAAGACCACAGGGTTCACTGGTGCCTAACGCCACCTATGCTCAACCAAACCGACATCTGAGGTAAGGGAGGATATCAAGAAATCTGGTGCAGCATTACATTGTTGCTAGGGAGTATGCCCTAACCCACTCATGCTTCACCAAGGCCTTGAAATCTCCACAATTGCAACTTCAGGGAGGTGATTGCTTGTGGTATACTTTAGAAGCATTGATCACTCTGACCTTTAAAGGAAAACTCCACCTTAGAACTCAAAAAAAACATATTTTTTCATTGTAGCTTTGTTTTTGAGCTATTTTAATGCCTCAAAATAACTCCAAGTGCTTCTTTTACAAGTTTAATGTGTTTCTCTCAAAATGGCGGATGATGGGGCCTGCCCTGGTAATGTGATCTTATTTTCTTGCTTTCCTTCCTTCTTCCCAGAATACATTTCAAGTCTTTTTTCTATGACTCATGTCATACATAAGGAAGTGGTGCTGTTTTCTCATGCCATTATAATATAATGGCAGGAATGTGAAGCACTGTCACCTGAACACACCTTCTGTAAAAGAGCTGCTTCTCTGTTTACCTGACTGAGCCTCATTTATCTGTCTGCCAGAGCTTTTGCTATGCTATAAATAACTGTTAGCTACTTGCAGTAAAATAAAGCAGATAAAAAACATTTTTGTAAGAGGAGTCTTTTGTAGTCCTAACAAACTTGATAACCCTCCCCCATACTGTCATGCTAAGGTGTGGAAACTCACTGCAGTAAATAATCCTTATTGTACACTTACAAGTGACAAGTAGTAGAATTCTAAACTTAGTTTTTCTGCTAGTTCCCAATGCTTTTAGTGAGAGGATTTTTCTCTTTCATGAATGATACAAACTTAAAAATCCACTTTACGAGTTCCTCAATTATTCCGTCATGTCCCCCCTCCTTTTTTCTATTTCATGTTTACTTATACTTTGGTAACCAGGAAAGTGAACTGGTCTCAGGACCCTATTCAGCCACAACATACGCTACACTGGCAAAGATAATAACAATTATTAAATGCACTTATCAATACAAATAAAAAATATGGATAGAAGGACATTGACCAAGACTGCATGTGGAACACATAGCCAGTGTGTGACAGTGACCAAGTAAATCATTGAGCAACATTTGCTAGAATGCATAAATTAATAATGAGTAACTATACTATGTTATTTATTATAACTAATTGTATCTACACATATTGCACACACACACACACACACACACACACACACACACACACACACACACACACACACACAGCATGTGTGTGTGTATTTCTGTTTATGTGTGTATATAAAGTACGTGTACACAAGTGTGTGTGTGTGTGTGTGTGTGTGTGTGTGTGCATTTAAACACAGTTAAATACTTCATATTTCTTTTTCTTAGTGTTCTTAATACAAGGGACATAGTAAATGTAAGTTAAAGTAATTTCAGCTGTATATTATGGTTGCTCTCTGATAATGCAAGGACTGACTTAAAATTAGTGGGAATCTCTTACAATGGATCTGCATGCACTAGATATGCGTCCCTGTCTGGAAGGATGTCACACATAGCATAAAAGACCTTTTTTATGAACAGTATCATTGCACCTAGTTGATAGGGTTGCCACCTTACACACTTTCTGCAGGTCTGGCCTGTGTGTGTGTGTGTGTGTGTGTGTGTGTGTGTGTGTGTGTGTGTGTGTGTGTGTGCGGGGGGGCTTGAAAATGGTAAATGCATTTATACTTTATAAGAAAAAATATTTCCTGACATTTCTCTAAATGTCACAAAAATCTTTGCTACTACTCTTAAGTTATCTTAACACAAACTATTATAAATAACACTTAAAGCTTAGCATTTCAATACTGTGTTGCTGCTTATGTAAATTTTCAGAAGAGCTGACAATTGCCTTTAAACCCCTGACTAATTTAATTGCTTTGTTTTGCTATGAAAGGGGAGTGTTAAGTTATCTTCCCCTCTGCAATAAAAACAGGGGAAACAATTCCACAGCTTTCTGCCTTTTTTTTATATCATCTGCTGTGTTCCTGACATTAGCAGGATTAATTACCCATCTAAGACTTAAGCAGTACCTGACAGGGTAAATTACAGACTTAACTGTGTCTATGATATGTCATGCAGGTGGAGACAAATTTCTCTGCAAAGTATGTGAAAAGTTGAGTTTAAAAAAAAAGTAGGTGGGCTTTCCCTTCCTTTGACTCCAGCGGCTGTAAGGACTTCATCTCTCTGTGTAACTGGGTCTTCCCTTTTGTTTTCTTTACTTTGTGAACAAGTACCTCTCTTCTGTAGGTTTTTATACTACTTTCAGCTATGTTTCCCTTTTTCCACTTCATAATTGCCTTTCATCTCTTTGCAAATGATACTCCTCACCCATCTTCCCAACTGTCGAACCTAAATCTTGCATTCCTCCTGGTTTGCTATAGACAGCGTTGCATTTGTCAGTTTACTTTTTCCCATAATCCCCATAATACAGGGACATTCAAAGAACATATAGATGTACTAGGCTTCTTGCTCCCCACAACTGCAACTTAATTCCCTAGATTTCAGGTATTAAGAAGTTGAATGGGGATTCTATTCCATCTATATATCCATTGCAAAAATGTATCCTGTAGTTTTTGCACAGACTTCAGTGCTGACAATCATTTTAAAACTCTCCATCGCTTTTCTCTCGTTATCTCATAAAGCCTGTCACATCACTATTGCTCAGTCTCTGAATCAGCTGATACAGAATTTGTACATATTGGGTGAAACTGACATTTTTTCTAGATAAAACCAGATCTATAGCCTTGATCTTCCTTCGTATTTCCTGTCTTGCTTAATATCTCAGTCGTTTTCTGTGGTACTCTTTCAGAAGTCCCTCCATACCCAGCAACTCATATTGACATGTAATTCATCCAGTTTCTTTTTTCCAGTTTAAACTTACTGGTCTTTAATTCAAAATAATTAATATTGTCTTACTGTTTACAACATCATCCTTAAGTAATTTGTATATACCAACATAAAACTCTTCTAGGATCCTATTTACCCATTCTTCATCCTATCTTTTTCTGGAATCATCTCAGAATTTAGTTGTTAACTCATTTCTCATTTGTACTTTGAGTTTCCATACTAAGCACATATCTACTTTCCTCTCATGCAATCATGAAAATCAATTCTATTAATTAGAGCCTTCTCCACTATTGCCATTTACATTTCATTAATTCACCTTTACATTCTCAGTGACTCTAACTCCAAATCCTCCCTTCATAGCCCTTTCCTCCATAATACAATGTTGAAAATATTTTTAACTTATTTTCTTTCTTACACAAAATCCTTTCTGACTGATCATTCTATGTTTCACTTCATACAATTTCATCCCAACTAATAAAGCCTTTCTCTTCCCCTTTCCTTTCACTACCTCTTAACAGTTCCTGTGTTTGGTTGGAACCCAACTGTTTCCCATCTTCAAACACTTCTTTAGTGATTTAATAAATAATCCTTAACTTAACGATCATCACCCCATGAGCATGGTAAGACATGCTTCTTCCTGTCACTACAAACTCTTCTATTTGAAGTCACATCAGTCCTCCAGGATTCAAGACCATCTACCTGCTTTCCTTGTCTTATATGTTATAAAGGTATAATCCCTCAAGGGTTGTTTGAATACTCATATGTCCAGCCATCCTTTTTGTACCTCTCATTTCACCAACTTAACATATTCAGTTGTGTGTGATTTCCTTCTACTAAATTCTGACCTAAAAAACATTGTCACATTGATGCCAGTCATAATCTATTGCTCACTCTCTCTCTTTACGGTCACATAAACTTCCCAGCATCCAAATAGATTCTACCACTACTATAACCCTTCTATCAGCATTATCTTTAAAAAATTAACCACTATGTGCAACATCTGTTTTATCACAATTGCCACCCCTATTGTGACTCCTGCTACCTGTAATTTTCTGCTTTCCATTTTCAAGGCTTTCGTTTTCCTCAATTGTATTTCCTATAGAAAAATAATATCCCTCCCTCTGTGAGCAATCAGAGGATGACTCTTCTCATGATTTCCAAGAATTTATTGTAATTTTTTTCTCAGCCGCCACAAACATCTTCCCAACCCACATACCCCTGTACTCTCTCAATATCATAGGATTTGCTTTACCACTCTTTGGACATCAAGGAGTCTACACATGGAGTATTGGGGCTTAAATGATTTTTTTTTTTAAGCTTAGGTCCAAATCCCATCTATTAACTTCTTCTCTGCCTCATGTAGGATAAAAAAACCCCTCTTCTCAGCTAATGAACATTGCATTTTTATTCCTCCTGACATATTTTACAGCTTTTATTAAAACCCTATTATGTCACTGTAGCACAATGCATTTATGAGAAACTTAGGCATACAAAAATGCATATGCTTTACAATTTAGCAAACATGAAGAATATTTTCAGTAAAAATTGAAAGTTCCACACATTTTATATATCCAGAATATATATATATATATATATATATATATATATATATATATATATATATATATAGATTCACTTTATAGCATCAAAATACTGAATTATCGAAATTCAGTATCACGAAACTATAAAGTCGAACCCCCTAAACACCGAACATACACAAACACAAATCACAAAACCGCGAATCTACAAACTCCCATCAAACACACATCACAAACAACAAAACACATACATACACCAGCGTACATACCTCCCAACACTTCCCTACAATAACCATAACACACACACACACAACCAAACACATGCACACACCTACGCTTAGTATATGCTGTGCCCCCCACAGCCCCCCTACTTATATATACTAACTCCAAGGTTGCACAACACTCCAAAACACACACAACCCAGTATCGCACATTCCACAGCTCCCCGAACAAACACACATCACATACACACAAACACCAGCACTCCCAACACTAACATATTCACACTGTGCAACACCTACCCAAACCCACACCTCAAACAGCCCAACACACACAAACACACACAAACCCTCCCCAAAAACTTAAAAAACAGTACACTTTTCCTAACTCGCTATTCATACTGCAGGTTCGACAGAATCCATTCGACACTTCCAGGTTCGCGGTTTCCATCTGTACAACTTTACAGGCTCGAAATTCTAAAATTCAATATTTTAGCATTTTAAGCATGTAAACTGAATCTAAATATATATATATATATATATATATATATATATATATATATATATATATATATATGTATGGGTCCATGTCAGATGATCGAGTTTTTAGAAACTTGAAATTCATGCAGTTGAAACCATATGATCGAGTTTCCAAAAACTCAAACATCAAAAAAAAAAAAAAAACCACAAAAAACCTACCTTTTTTACATTTCTGCATCCCCACACTCCCTGCAAATTATATATACCAACTCCATGATCACATACAATGATGAAATGGGTAAGTCTCCTAATCTGCACTGTACCGCTTTGAATTTTCAACAACTCATTCATATGGTCTCAAACATATGAATTTCAAGTTTCTGAAAACTCGATAAACTGATAGGGACCTATATATATGTGTGTGTGTATAGATATATATATATATATATATATATATATATATATATATATATACACAGACACTAATTCTACAATTCCAGACATCTCTTTTTATAAACTATTTACATTATACAGACAATAACAGACTGCCCCACAACAGTTTAGAACAATGTCACTCTTAAATTGGAGTATTAATCATCTTTGCTCTCTTGTTACATAAATTCTGTTTATGGAGATACATGCATGTCAATCCTGACCAAGTAGAAAACTAGATGTATCCCCTACCTTCTGCTGTCTCTCTAAATCAAGTCTTAATGGATAAACAGTAAATTCCAAATATTTTACAAAGTCAGTTTACTATGAACTGACGTCTTTTGAAACAAAAGCTTTAAATAAGGATTAAAAAAGACATGATACCTTTATGCCTCTCTATTTCCACCTCCAAGCAAGTCCCAAATGGATGTTATGTCTATTAAATTTCCAACTCTTCTGTCTACATCTACACACACTATAATCTATCACCTTCCCACCATTACACTACATGTAATGTCCTTCATATGAGAATGTCTGTAATGGTCCCTCTCATTCTTCATTAAAAATTCACCTTTCACATAAACAATTCACAAAAAAGAGAAACTTGCCAGAAACATGGTGCTAATTGTACTTAATAATTTACTTTCTGAAGCCAGACTAGTATCATCACAGGATCATTTTGGTTAATACTGTCTGTGGTTTCTTCTTTAGGAAAGAAATAGCTTTGCCTTGTATTCTGTGCCCATCTTTATTTAAAAACCTTTTTTGCTATCAATTTTGGGCTCCCTCATCACTGATAGCCAAGCAGAGTTGATCCACATACTTTACCAGAGATGAATTTTCCCCTCTGACTCTCTGGCATCTTCTCATATTAGTCTGACTTCAAGAAACTCCCAGTGAAGAAAATTTCTTGTCAACTACTGAAATAATAAAATATCTTATTGTGTCCCTCCTTTCTCAAGGGAAGGTCCCACAGGTACAGAATCAGTCAACTCCATAGGACTTCTTTCTAAAGGGTCACTCCAAATTTCACCATCCTGCCAACATCTTCTTTGGTTGACATCCTAAGTCACCTCTTCTAGTAGTGATGCACTCCTCATGACAATGCCTTCTTTTGAGATTTCCACCCCTCAGTTTTATTTCTGTGAGGTGACCCTTTTCTTTACTTTACCAGCTAAGATATCAGCAATTATCAACCAATGGAATTGGATATGTTCCAGTTATCTTCAAATCACTGCAACCAGAACTGCAGGGTAGGCCACCTACGAAATGAGTTCCATTTTTCTGAGTTATTGTTATGCCAGTATCTATGGTATTCTTTTAGCAAAACATTCTTCATAAAACTCATAGTAAACTTTAAAAAGCATTCCATTGATTTTGGTGCCATGAATTAAATAAGCATTACATAAAAGCCATAAAACTTTGTTAAGTTTAGCAGAGCCATTATGGAGCATTCCGGCTCTGTGGATTAATATGTTTTCCAAACAGTGAGAGGTTGCATTGATTGAAAGCAACAATTTAGTATGTAAACATTAATAAAATGAATTAGTTATCTTCTGCAATTCCTGACTGCCTTACATTGGCACTTCATCTTCTGTTTACCTCATCTTCCAGTCTCTCCTTCGCCACACACAGATCTTCTCTTAACTAAACAAGCTGCTTATCTTGTTTGATGATCTGTTTCTGAAGTCTGTCTTGCATTTCTGACATCTCTGCTATTAAAATATTTCAGTCTCTTCTATTGCTTTCCTGACTATTTTTGGAGCTCTTGTGGTTGTAGACACACTCTAGAATCTGCAACATTATGTCTATTATTTATCTATCAAAGATAATTTCTATTGATTTAACTATCTGATTGGGAATGTCTGCATTCTCTTTTGTTAATCAATGGGTATATGAGACTTCACTAAACTAATTATAAACAAATGTATGACAGAACATAAAGGAGCTCAGAAAATTGTACCCCGCCATGATAGACATGCATAAATAACAAAAGACTGAACTAACATCCCTTTTGACCTGGTCAAGTATGTAAGCCAACAATCTCTACACCTTGTTATCAATTGATAGGGTACATTAATGTCTGAAACCATGCCAATGCCTATTAGTGATTTAGAAATAAATCATAAGTCCATTTAGATATAAAAAGTATAGGCATTTGTTGCAGGATACAATTCTCTTCATTTTACCCCCGGAATCATAGTTTATTCTATAGGTTTAGAGATACTTTTTTACATTTTGGGGCTCTGTCTCTACTTATAAGGATCATGTCATGGAAATAATCTAGTGAAATGTTAAAGCCTCCCCTAAAAATTACTCAATATTGATCTAATGGAATATGCTCTGTAAAACCATCTATTTCCCTTATGGAACTCAGTAGATTCAGTTACTTTACAATGAATCCAAAACATCTGTTTTTGTGGTCATTAAAGTCTAACTATACACATGGAAATTTACCAAAATAATGGCAAAAAGGGAAATGAATGGATAGAAAATGCTTTATAGAAGTAAACTGATTGAAGAAAGAATGGCCCACAAAATATGACACAAAAAAGAGGAGTCAGCAAGAGAAAAATGCATTATAAATAAAACATAGCAGTAGAATCATTTTCTTCTCTAAAAAATCAAAGTTTAAAAAAATCTCAAAGAGAAAGGCAGGCAGAGATAACTTCTCCTTTGTCTGTTCCAGTGCATTGCACTGATGTATTGTACAAGCATGTGGACATATGTATCTTATGCATGCTCAGTACGTCACTAAGGAGCAGAACAAACAAAATAACATTAGTGCTGCTATACAATTAAATTATTTAGGAAAGCCAAGTGACTTCTATCTGAAATAATGTTATTGTATAATACCGGTAATATACTCCTGGAAGCAGGTATGACAGTATCAACAATATTGACAAGATGCAACTTTGATGTGCTCCAAGGTAGATGAATATCTCTACTTCCCATCTACAATCATGGAGCATTGAAATGTCATGCACCATTTCTACAATATTACCAACTTCCCTCATGCAATAGACTGTGCTCACATCCCTTTTAAACCCCCCATGGGACCCAAAGCAGAAATGTGCATAAATAGAAAGATTTGGCCATCACTGAACTGTCAGATGGTGTGCTCAGCAGATGGCAGCATAATGGATATCATGGTGACACACCTTGGTAGTGCCCACAATACTGCTGTATGAAGAGAAAGTGGTCTGAGGATTGCTTTTCAGCATGGGAAACACCTGAGGGTCTGCTACTGGGTAAGCACAGGAACACAGCTAGGACATCAGCAAAATACATCTCTGTCAAAAGCATGCATAATGGCAACATACGTGTTATCCCCCCCCCCCACCAACAAATGACTGCAGGTATCCACTCCAGCCACGGATAATGGCACCATGCAGTGCATCCTGCTGAGGAGGCATACAATAGAGCATGCCCAGCAACATGAAACACCACTAAGCATGAGTTTAGTATGCTGAAAGCCAGATTCAGATGTCTGGACACATCTGGAATACACTGCAATACACACCTGAAAAAGTGTCATAGATCACTACTGTGTGCACCATGCTTTACAACACGTTAACAACCACAGATGAGGTTTACCAGACACTGATATTGGTGACCTACCCCAAGACATCCAGATGTCTGAAGATGGCATTTCACAGCTCTCAGAGGAGGATCAGGAGGACACAGGGTGGAGAAGAAGCAGGTGTGGGTGATGAAGGATGCAACAAAAAGTCCAAGCTCAGGCAACACAGCAGCAACTTGGCACACATCTTTAATTGATGACAAGCCACACATACATAGGTATACAGAGTAAACAGTGATGTTCATGTGTTGCTGAAAAATATCAGCACAGATTGAATGCAATGAAAATGACCCACAAGATGCATACACTGAACACCATACATAACATAATTATAACATATAACAGTATGACTATAAACAAAACAGTAATTAGGGAAACCATCAAGTCAGGCCACAAGGGATACAGGTATGCATACAGAGTCATAGTGGTGCTTTTGTGAATGGCAGAAAACAAGAGAAATTGTAATGCAAACTCCATCCCTATCTGTCCATTATCATATTGTGCAAGCATGAAAGCAAGTCATCATATATTGCATTACTTTCACCAACATCACTATTAATATATGTCATTGTAAATGAGGGAATAATTATCAATAAGGGAATTTAGCCAACTATGTAAGCAAAACAGCAGAATTGTGTGTCATCAGACCTCATAACAACCACATAAAGATGAAATTGTCAATGGTTTGTAAAGCATTGATCATTACCACAGAGTCAGAATGACATTACAGGACATGCATTGGATCAACTATCAGTGTTATTCTAATGCAGCTAGGGTGCCCATGCTAGTGGCTCCCGCCATGGTTCTGGTTAGCCCTGCCATATCTGGAAACACTCAGCCTACATTGCTCTACCAAGGAGTTTGACATGGTGACACCAGAATGTAGAGATACACTGTGGGATGGAACATGGCTGTGAGCTGACTGTCTGGCCATGACTGCTGGGAACACTGTGGATTGGCCAATAGCAGATAAGTGTGCACATTGCAGCACAGACATCAATGTCCAATGGGCAACTGTGGGTCTAATTATAGGGTTCCTGCTTTCCCATGTGGTAGTTGGCTAAGCACAGTCAGGGCATGCAACACCTGGTTAGTACTATGGCACTGTTGTAGTACTGCTATAACCTGGCTGTCAATGGAGCATACCATAGATAACATACTGCAATGCTGTGCAGCCAATGGCCCCATGACCTACCCGTGTCTGTGCTCCTTACCTTCATGCAACATGCAACACACACAACTGGTATGTAACATGATCTGTGCAATGGGCAGTTGAACAAATGTCAGATCCATGATGTCGCTGAGAATGTTTATTCACCTGTAGTAGTAGACGGATTCCCTCTGACAGGCCCCAGTGAACACCAGCTACACACGCATGTGTACTGCACCAGGCAGTATTGCTCTGCCATGGGGAAAAGTCAACATCACCAGGAGAATCAACATGGGATATTGGTGCACAGGCATCAACCTGTCCAACATCTGATGTCCAAACAACATCAGAATGGCTCAATATGTTTTCTTCCATGTCTAAGGCTACAGCCTGAACCACATCGCTGTCATCATCTGGACCAGACTGTATCATCAAATATGAGCCTTGTGTGCCATGGGCCATGCTAGCACAGTGAGGCATATGAGACAGGCTAATCGAGTAGGCAGTCTGTGAACATGCTACAAGAAGAGGAAAAAGTACACAGGCCAGATACAGTGACATAAATTACATGGTACAGCTCAGTACTAACATATGGAACAACTATATGACTACTGTGTTAGTGAAGCTAAGGACTCATCAGCAAGGGAGCCCGCAGGATTTTTTGCAGGGGGGTGCAAACCCAGAGCCCCACCCACATAGCTCACCCCGCCCCCCTGCCAACACAGCCCCACCCAAGTCCACCCACCCCAAGCCCCGCCCACACAGCAATTCCAGTGTCCCATTACTTGGCTATTTCTCCCCATTTACTGTAGACACTGTTCAAATCTGTGTGCATACTGTTTTATGCTTTAATTCTACAATGATTACAGGCAGTTGGATTTAATTTACAACTTTTATTTCAGACATTATAGCCCAAACACTGAGACATTTACTAAACCTAAACAAAGCAATAGTCTTACAATGAAAACAGACTTGGCATTAAAGCTTCTCTACTTTTGAAACTCACATTCAATGAAACAGCATTGAAACCCACATTCAAAGAAAATGCATCTGGCCAGTGGCAGGTTATTTACCTTTGAACTGTTTTCAAGGAATAGGCTCCTTGCAAACCATTAGGGCCATGCAAACGTTATTTGATTTACCTGATTGTATTAATTATAATATATAATTGAATTATATCCCTTGTATTATACAGCAACACTTGTTTGAGTGTCGCTGCCGAAGTAAACGTAATCTGAATAATTCCACATTAAAGATATCTGAAACTAATGAAGATGTTGTTGCTAGAAAACTGTATATTTCAGTGTTTCATCTACAAATTCAGTGCCTGCTGCCGTCAAAGAATAAATTGCCTATGTTAAATTAAAAAAATGGTAAGATGGTATATTGCAATAGAAAATGGATGACAAGCTGAAACAGGTTCATAGTTATTAGGCATCTCATCCAAAGGAGGACATCCTGAGGACTGCAGCATACAAATTTATATGCTGTAGGAATAGAACCTCAAGCCTTTACATTAAGATGCAAGTATTCTACTTGTGGTGCTACTAACATAGCTTTAAAACTTTATACCACAATAGAGATACCATTTGCTAAACAAAACAGTTGCACATTGTAAATAGACTTGGCATGAGCAGCAGTGAACTTAGCTTCCCTTAAAACTCACAGTTCCTTGAAAATGCACTTGAAAATAAATTCCACCTGCTAACTCTAACTTGGGCATTTCACTTTCCCTCTCTTACAAACATACCACACCCCTCAAGGCCTCACCCTTAGTGCAAGAAATCTTGACAAAGCCTAAAATAAATAGGGACAGATTATAAATATGGCTCTCAGAAGCTTAGAAAATTGCAAGAGTAACAGGATTTGTGTTAGTATGCATTTTTCTAAATGACATGACATCTAAAACTGAAATGTCTCATTATTTAGCAACTTCAATCCTTTTTAAGAGGAATATGGGGCAAAAATCTGGACAGCTGAGGGGTATGCTGCCTCCCTCTTATACACACACCAAATAATTCTGGTCAGACTTGAATTAGTTCTGGGAAGGTTGCACTGAACGGCACCGTGCTTGATCTGAAGTGGGTGAAATCCTGGTAGCTAGTGATTGCAGCTCAGCAATGTGGAGCATTAAAGCATTTTTAGCAGAGCATTGTTTCATCACTACCTATTGCGTTTGCACATAAGCTGTAGTTATTTCAAACATTTGCCTTTTTTTGATTACTACAGAGTACATTTACCACCAGAGCTATTGTGTTTTGACTTCAGTGTGGAGCTAGTTGTTGCAGGGCTTGGCTTTTAAGTAAGGTAGCAATGCTTATTTACCATATACCATTAAAGCCACCCAACTACAAGTGTACTACCACACAGACACTGCTATAAGACACTGGTCTCCAATAAAATGTAATGAGCTTCTGAAAATACTGTAATCCTGTCCTTTTATTACAAATACTGTCATATGCATTTCAATACCCAAGGCTTATACATTATCTAGCTATGTAAATATTCTCTGCATGGCAACAACAAAAAGGCTTTCAATGCTGGTAATTCTTTAACAATATGCTTACTAAAGCTTACTTGCATCTTACAATGTCTGACAAGCTTACTAAAGCTTACTTGCATCTTACAATCTCTGACACGCTTACCTGATGTTCATTAAACCATAGCTACTTAAACAGAACAGGACACTGTGACAACATGCAGTTCCTGAATAATAAGAAGCATAAATCAACAGTATAAAAATCTGATAGAAAACCAGAACATTTTGCAAAATCAAGGACAGATGAAAAGCCACAGTCGTATTTGTGATCTACCTTGGATGGGGGAATACCCTGCACACTTACACTGCATAACTGCTCCTTGCCTTCCTTGGACACATTCCGAGCCACTACAATGAGGGCTGGGGTGCAATAAGTATGTCATAATTTGAAATGTCTCTGGCTGACAGTGATGGCTCTGACACTCCTACCTCTCAACTTCAGAGCAAGAAATCTGGACAAAGCCATACATAGAAGTGGGACACAGGCCCGAAAATAAGGCCAATTTTTAAATATTGCTCTTATTAACTTAAATAGAACAGGTAGATCTTGCATTAGTACACATTTTCTGAAGGGTATAAAATCTGAAACTCAAATGTCTGCCATTATTTTCTAACTTCAATCTTTAATGACTTGCCACTAATTTGCCAGAAAACCACAATGTTATGAAAAACAGACCAAAATGTGATGCAAAAATACCTGTCAAAAAAGGGACACCTTTTTAATATTAACAGTTAACTTGAAGCAGCTAACAAAATAAGAGCATCCACATGCATTTCTGAAATAAAGGTAATCTATAACTGATCACTACAGTTATAATTGTAAACCCTCCACATTTTCTTCCAAAATTGCAATTTTGGAGGAGGGATTATTAGGGAAGAGCAACATTTTGAGCCAGAATTGGGGACAATTGAGATGTTTGGATATTCCTAATCTACAAAGTGATTTGCACGTACCTCTCAACCTCTTAATGCAGGAAATCTGAACAAGGCCAAATATTTTGGGGAACATACAAACACTACTAAAAATTGCTCTAGTATAAACTTAAAGACAGTCTTGCATTAGTATGCATTTTTCTGAAGGTTATGATATCTGAAACTCAATGTCTGTCATTTAATGGCTTCATTCCTAAATGATTTGCTAGAAAACCACAACTTTTATGAGGAACAAACCAAAAATAAGCAGCAAATATCTATTCATTCTGCAAAGATATGGACAACTGAGAGGTATAAACCGGGGCTGTCTGAGTTTGCTATCTCCCCTCACAAAATCATGGTCAAATGGAGACCCCCCTGCAGCCATTCCAATGTCCCATTCCTTGGTTATTTTGCCCCATTTACCATAAACACTAATGTGCATACTGCTTTAGTTCTGCGATGATTTAGGATTTCATTTGAAAGTTTTACTTTGCATTTTACAGCACAAACCATAATACATATCTGTTAAAGCAATTCAGTCTCACAATGAAAATAGACTAACATTAAAACTTCTCTGCCCTTGAAACTCATGCATTGAAACAGCACTAAAACCCACTTTCAGAGAAAATACATTTTACCGATGGCAAATATTAACTCTGGGCTGTCTTCAAAATCATAGGCCCCTTGAACATAACATGCACATGCTGTGTGATACACCTTCCTGACTGTATTACATTATATTCCTTGTGCAATACAGTACAATTGTTAAAGGGCATTTTAAAATTTATTGTTTTGAAAATTTTTCCAGTAAACAATGAAACAAAAAGCATCCACCAATGAAAAAACTGCCCAATTCAGAACATTTCCATCATAAAAAGTCTACTCAAGTCCACCAGTATCAGTAAAAAATATACACAATCTCTGTAGTAAAATCCACATTGAAGAAATTTGTAACTAATAAAGAGGTTGCTGCTAGCAAAAACTTTATATGTCATTGTTTAATCTACAAATAAACTGCCTGTTACCCTTGAAGAATAAATTGCCTTTGTTGCATGCAATAAAAAAATGAAAAGCTAGTAATACCGCAATAGAGAATGGATAGCAAACTGTTAACAGGTTCATAGTTACTAGGCATCTTTGTCAAAAGGACTGCAGCATCCATAATGCATTTACCTACTGTGGGAGTAGAACCCACAGCCTTCAGCATCTAAAGCAAGTACACTATCTGTTGTGCTATTAACAATGCAAGCAGACTAAACATAAGCAGCACTAAACTTTTGCTCCCCTGCAGCTCTCAGCTCCTTGTAAAATCTACTTGACACTCAGCTGTATCTCTGAACTTTGCAGCACAAGAAATCTGGAAAAAGCCGAAATTTATTGGGGGGGGGGACAAAAGGGCAAAAACCAGGGACACATTTTAAACATTGCTTGTATAATGTTTGAAAGTTGCTAGAATAAAATGCTGCGTTACCACCATGCATTTCACTGCCACATCTTGAACCCAGGGGACCCCGTGCAAAACAGTCAAAGCAACATACCACTATGCCAAATCAGCTGTTTTGTGAAAGAGGAAGACTGAAACTTTACCATTTAGTGAATTCAGTTCTCACCATAGCACAGCTGTCAACCTCTTGGCACAAAAGACCTGAAAAAAACCAATAATGGGTGACTACAACCACCAAACATTCAGTGAATTCAGTTCTCACCATAGCTCTCAACCTCTTAGCAAATAACACCCGGACAAAGCCAGTAATGAGAGAATATAGCCCCCAAACATATTCAGTGAAATCAGTTCTTACCATAGCTCTCAACATTAGCAAAAAACCTGGATGAAGCCAATAAATACCTGAACAAAGCCAATACTGGGTGGATACAGCCCCCAAACATATTCAGTGAATTCAGTTCTTACAATAACTCTCAACCCTAGCACAAAACTTGGATGAAGCCAATAATGGGGGGGAATACAGTCCCAAACACTACCTGAACAAAGCCAATACTGGGTGAATACAGCCCCCAAACATACTCAGTGAATTCAAAACAATGATCAACTTATTTTAAAAATTACAAACAGAATTTTATATAATAAAATTAATTTTTACATACCATAAATAACTATTATCATAAACTCATAAACTGTATGTTTCACATATCATAAATATCATACGTCGGTTTCATTATTTCAGTTTTAAAATAGAACTGAAGACAAATAATTGTTCAACCCAGATGATTTATCAGCACACAATTTCAATGGTCAAATTAATTCCATTTTCTCCAACCTTTCTTTCCAGAGCCCTCCTCTTTCAACCTTTTTGATTTTTTCAATAACTAACAATACAAATTTCTTAAAGTTAGTACAAACTAATGAATGTTTAAATAATTCCTTCCTATCTAGTTTATTCTTTATGCCCGTGCACTGTTCATAAATTCAGAACTGAATGCTCACTCAGTCTTCTCAGTGTAAAATGCTTCACATGAACAGCACTGTGTTAAATAAACCACTGATTTAGTGCTACAATCATATCTACCAGGACAAGTCATAACTCTATTATCATTTTTTTACAGTGAACTTCACAGTATCCAAAATAAATCTACATTGCTTACTTACACCTGCCACATTTTGACATTTTACCTAAACATTACCAAAAATATTTATATCACTCAAGCAATTGTTTCATGTTAAAAGTTTTCTAAAATGACTTTTGGTTCCATACCAGTAAACATATTGATGGAACCAGAAAACACTTTATTCCAGTTGTTTTTGAGGTTTATCTCTAATGCTATTAGTATCTTTGGAAAATGTGGTTCTAAAAGCATCAAACAAACAGAAATCCTCTGTTCTTTTATTTGTTGACCACTTCTGGATCATGTAAAGTAGGTTTATATAATCCATCTCTATCAGTAATAACAAAACACTGCTGCATTAGTCAATAACTTAGAACTAGTGCTGGTTAACATAACTTTAAGTTTGTCTATCTCTTCTAAAACTGTTTAATCATCTGTGATTAACCCAGAGAGTCCAATCAGCAGACCTTTAGCTAAACCAAATTTGTGGTGTGCAAGATGGCAACTGGAATAATGTCAGTATGAGTTTGAAAAGGTCTCTTTTGCATAAATACTGGAATAATTCATATTAAAATAAAGACGTCAGACTGGGTAAACCTCTTGCTTCAAACAAATTTAATGTAAGCACTTTTGTTCGTTCAAGAATTTCATTGCATTTTTATGAACGAAAGCACTTACATTAAATTTGTTTGAAGCAAGAAGTTTACCCAGTCTGCAGTCTTTGTTTTAATTGAGTTAAAAAAAAAATAAAACTAAACAATTTATACTCAATAATCTCTTGTAATAACAAATCTTGCAGCAATAATTATATATTTGCATAAGCTAGGTTGATCTCATTCAGTTATGCATTAGTGTAAAAACAAATGTCATTAAATGTACTTAATAGTCTTCCAGAGAAATCAAGATGACTTATAATAGCAAGGCTGCTATGAATCCTCTCTAAATCTCCTTGTCACTAGACAACTTTCCAGCACTGTACAAACCCAGACTGGGTAAAAAAAATCATTTAATAAATAACTAAAATTGCACCCTTTATGTGATTGGGAATGGGATGATGTACGGTGCCCTAGGCGGGTTGCCTAGTAGCTGAAGGTTTCTGTCTGCAGTTAAGGCAATGTCAATGGTGGGGGGGCAGAAGAGGGCACTGACTGGACACCACGGGAATGGGAAAATACTAGACACACTCTCTGGACCATCTCAAGTGCGCCGCTTTCACGTGTTGGCGCCAAGCTGGCCTGGAAGCCATGATTCAGTCACTGTGCAGGCAAGACATGGGATGAGATTGGGAATGGGGAGGGCAGGGCACACTGGACTGGACACCAGGGAAAAATACTGGACATGAATACACACTCGACTCGAAGTGCAAAAAAAAAAAATTTTTACCTCAGGTCAGAACAGGACACATGCAGGACAGAGTCAGGAGAAGGAGTAGCTTCTTTCATCGTTCTTGGGCAGGCCGCAGACCCCACTATCAAGCATCACATCATGGACGTGACGATGGAGTCAGAGAAGCTGTTACTGGATTCTGTCTGCACAGGCAAGTGAGGCAACCAGTGTGGCATAGGACTGGGAATGGGGAGGGCAGGGGCACTGGACACCAGGGGAAAAATACTCTCTCTGGACACAAAACACAAATGACTACTTGACGAGACAATACGTTGGAAGCCACGATTCAGTCAGTTTAAAGAAAAAAAAATACATGGACAGTGAGCGAGTGACACCAGGGGAAAATACTGGACACACTATTTCAAATACATACGCGATACACTCGATACACACACTTGACTCATCGATGTTCCATGCTCTATCTCAAGTGCGCCTCTGCCAAGCTGGAAGCCATGATTCAGAGTGTACAAAAAAAAAAAAAAATACCTCAGGAGTCAGGAGTAGTGTACACACACTAGGAGCATCTTTCTTGGTTCTTCCTTCTGACCCAGTTTTTGATTAACCAGCGACAGACACCTCTCACTTACCTTTAGTTCAGTTCCCTTCCAATTCCTTCAACACTAAGTGCACAGATCACCAGCCTCCCACATGACAATACTTTCTTCACTGTACATGTCGAATCAGGATATGTGAATCTTCCACAGTCATGCAAATACAACTAACGGTTGAGAGATTCAGTTTAAGGAGGAATTGAGGCTTGTCAATTATGCATCATGTGACAACCACCTCCAATAACGTCTCCTTTACGAACTATGCAGGCTTTACAGGAAAAAAAAAAGAAGATGAAAAGCTGTTCTGTCATATCATCGTGCAATGTATTAAGAAATAAAGAAAAAAAAAAGCTGAAAAGTTGTTCTGTCAAATTATCGTGCGATAGCTTAAGAAAATCCAGGGGGGTGCAAGTGCACCCCCTTGCACCTGCCTGCGGGCGCCCTTGCTCATCAGGGCATTGTGTCTGGGAATGACTCACAGAACCTGTATAACAGGGAGATGACCGTTCCATTGCATTTACACCATACATGTGACATATGTGAGCAAAAACTAAATAAGATACTCCTGACATATTCTTGTGGAAATCCACTGCTGGATGTTAGGGATGAAATGCATCTGCTGTAAGGAAATAAAGACATTCAGACAGTATTAGTAAGCATATACTCATTATCATGTACCATTCCAAAAAAAGTATAATACGCAGTAGGTAATATACACACACACACACACACACACACACACACTCACACACACACACACACACACACACACACACACACACACACACACACACACACACACACACACACACACACACACATACTGGTAGGTCAAGGCTGATGTTCAGATGGCAATTGCCCTATGCAGATGTAGAAGAACACAGTATTAATGGAAAGCGCTGATAGGGTTATCAAGGCTGATATGTATAAAACTGAGAAAATATCATCCCAATTACATCCTCCCTGTGTGGTGAGCTTCTCATCTGTCATAATGCTGATCCTGTAGTAGGAAAAACAAAACAAAGGACAACATGTGAGTATGCAAAATAATCATGAATGCAAGCAGAAGTGCATGATGAAATACAGACCACACCAACAGGATATAGAGACACTCATGTGACATACTGTGTACATGTTTTCCAAATGTACCTGTGCATGGAAAACAGAGGTATGAATATCATATATCACAGGTGTGCTATATAGTGATGCAGCCTATAAACATGGTGGAAGACCACACTTCATCTTTCTTTAGGTGCACCTGCATGGCCCATGTCTCATAATGATGTATCTATTGGTAGCAATGGCAGGGATACATCAACATGTCAGTATACATTACTGTCATGACAGCCAGCAGAGACAATAACAGCTATTGGTCACAGTAACAATATATGAGTCACTCGCCTGGCATATGCTGCTGCTGTGCAGATGTTTATACCCCTGTGCAAATGAATAAAGACAACCTTGTGCATGTTGCTGGAAGTGTAATGTATGTACCACATTTATACAATAACATGCCATTGCACTTGCATTGAGTATCATCAGGATGATTGCTCCCAATGTTCAAAGCACAGTTCTGCTGCTGGACACAAAAATACCAGTACATGAATATACAATAAATAATGGTATGTAATGAGGTATTGTATATGCAACAATATTCTGAAAAGTATCACGGGCATGGATGTCCTGGAACACCAGCTTCTACACCTCCACTGGGTATATGGTGATCAAAACTGTTGTTATGCAAGGATGCCATGAACACTGTGAGCTCATCCAGGAGAGTGAATAGTGGACTGTCACAGATGGCATTCTTTGACTTCTTATCCTGTTGGCTGCACATAACATCATGTCAGAACATTGCTGCCGACAGGCCTCCTGGGATCTATTGTGATCTCTCGCAGCATTTATCATGTTTTTCATGTTTGTCCATGCCTCATTCTGACACACACACAGTATTTCCTATCCATCCAAGGATACTGTGCCCATGATGACGCAAGGCACTGATGATGATATCGTTTTCTCAGGGAGAGAATTTGTCACCTCTACTTCAGTTTGTCATCTGGAAGACAGTGATATGCACATGGTATAATTTTTATGTGGGCTAACAACTGGACATGACAATGTTGTAAGGATATGTCAAATGACCTGCTGTCAGTCCATGTGCAATGCAAAGTTATATAAAATAGTCCCTGTCAAGTATAGTATTGTTACATGTAAAAGAACATAAGTGATATAAAAACATCTTCTGATTATGTAACAATTTCATCACTTTCAATAATTGTACAGGTCATATGTGGGATTTCAACCCATTACAATGGGCATCACAACAATGAAAGGACAATCACGCAACCATCATGCTACAGGCACGGCATGATATATAAGGATCTCACACACTAACATGCACATCTACCCATAGTGGCTATGTGTAAACTGATAATGTTAGTTGGCTGTAGAACACAGCTGCAGTCAGTAAGTCACATTGCAATAATGAAAGTTAATGTCAATTTACGGAATGCAACAAGATACTATTAAGAAAACCTGTACAAAACAAGCAGGCATAGTAGCATGAACTGTTATTTATGAATACCAACATATCAGCACAATTAACAGTGAGCAGGCAATGCCATCCCCCATTTTATCTGCATGGGGTGAAATGCATTAACAACTATAATTATTATAAGAAAGTATCTCTACACGTTATAGAAACCCTCAGAAAGTCTCATTATCCATAGCCTGTTTTTTTGATTATTTTTTACAAGTTATTTATAGCACTTTTATTGTCTGCTGCATACTTTTCTAGCTGATTTCACTGTGTGTGAGGTATTAACTGGAATTTTTCTGCAATTGTTAAGCATCTGTTTGGGTTTGTTTGTTCTGATTTCCTGCCAAGGAGTGTATCATATAACTTAATTGTTTGCAGTTAAATGCATTCTCTAGAGTCTCCTTGCTCCTTTATCTGTTTAAAACTTTCACTTAAAAGCTCACTGCTGCATTTCTGCTGTGATAAACATTTCTACAGTATTTTTCTACCTAAGTAGTGTGGGTAGCTATAGCACTGCCCATATGCAGGATTGTGTTTTAGGCCTAGTTGTTTGCTCGTAGAGGCTGGGTTTCAGAGCACATGTTCCAGGCCATCTTTGTTTAGCCAAAGCCAGTCTTAAATTTCATTGAGAGGGAAGTGTTTATGGTCATTGGCAGATTGGGGTTATCTGGACAATGACTTGGAGTAAGTACCTCATTTTGCTCACTTCCAATTGCTATTTACAGATAACTTAGCAGAGAGCACTGTTACCATCTGTAACTTGCTTGAGGTGTGCCCAGGCACAGAGCGCTGATATTTAACATTCGCTAATCCTCAGCGATTAGCCATCTTATAAAGCCTTCTGGCACTAAATTTAATTCCCGGTCTGCTCATTTCACTTAGCGCAGAGCACTGTTACCAACTGTAACTCGGTCGAGTTGTGCCCAGGCACAGAGCGCTGATACTTACCATTCGCTAATCCTCAGCGATATTTTAGCCATCTTTAAAGCCTTCTGGCACTGAATTTAATTCCTGGTCTGCTCAGGTAACTTAGCGCAGAGCACTGTTACCAACTGCAACTCGCTCGAGTTGTGCCCAGGCACAGAGCACTGATACTTAACATTCACTACTCCTCAATGATATTTTAGCCATCTTATAAAGCCTTCTGGCACTAAATTTAATTCCTGAGCTGTTCACAGAGCAAAATGCTTTCCTCTAGTCCTGTCTGCTCCACCAGGATTAGTTACATAATTTAAAAGTGTTTGTGAATTTCAGCGACATTACATTTAGGTACTGTATGTTATCTGTACAAAACTACAGTCCTAGCTCCATAAGCAGTTCAAGCAGCAGTAAAACATACAGACCACAACTGCTGCAGTTATTTTGTCTATGCTAAAACACTAGGGGGATAAAGTTAAGAAAATGCATTGGTAGTCAGAAGGAGGTTAAATGTGCATATATCCAAGCGTAGTGAATGGCACAACAGTCCTATATTGTAAATTCTCTGTTTGCTGTTGATCTTGTGCTCGCTGAATTTTTCTGTCTACCTTAGCCTATATATGTTATTTTTACTAAGTTATATGTATGATTATCTAAGTGTTCCATACCTCAGAAAAGTTATTGTAGCAGTGTGTATTTTATGTTGCTTTGCAAATTCTCTGTTTCAACGGATAGGCAGCCTTGTTTAATATTACTAATCTATAGAGTCAGGCACTGTACGTTGTTGATATAATTCCACTAGCTAATTATTTGCTTAGTAGTTCATCTAAATGTATTGTGTCTCAGACGAAGAATGATGTGTGCTTTATTAAATTTATTTTGTGACTTATGTGCATCCGTTTTACTATTTTAGAGTCTATATTATGTCCACTAGTGTTAAACTCTAGTGATTCTCTTACTTCACTCAGGTACTTATTTCCACACTACCTCACCACCTCTCTTTCACTCTACTGCAAGGACATCAGCCACGTATTCTTCATAGTTTTCTCAGTTTTCTCTTTTTTCTCTTACAGCTTGAAGCCTTGTGCTGTGACACGGGCTATCTTTCCAACAGCTACCTAGTACATCTAAAGAACTTCCCAACTGAACTGAAAGAATACCCTATCAGTAGAACTTACCCTGGACTACCTAGAAGTGCTTCCTACTGCCTCATTGTGTAGGTGATAACCTACTGATTTTTACTGTAACTCTAACATATTATATAGTTTATCATATTCCTGTTGTTGGGTCAGCACACCTGTGGACCTACCCCAAGGCCATCCAACCCACTCTTCTCCACCCTTTTTCACAAACTTGTTCTAAGATTAGGTGTAGTTTCCATTTTTTGCCACTAGAAGGCAGCAAAGTACACAGCTTGTAATCGCTGTATCTTACCTGTATACTTAACTTCTCTAGAGTTGCTATATGAACCTATTTTCAGCTATCCAAGTTTAACTTTTTACATAGCTAACCCCCTGAAAAGAAATAGAAGACTTTAACCTAAAAAGTCAGTTAGGCAGAAAGCCAGAAGAGCTAGAAACTAACTTACCATAACTAAAGATTGCTGCTATACTACTGCTTCTTATTCCTTCTCCCATAATAAGTAGACAAAAAGGACTCCACCAGTATTTCACAGGAATTAGTGTCTCAAAGAAGTGCCACATACCTACTAAAAGTTTTGTAAATTACAGTCTCACTGTAAAACTGATTACCTCTCAGCACCTCTTTTCTCTACCAGCTCTGTTCGCCCTACAGTCTCAGTCCACTCCCCCACACTACCCCCAATTTCCACCCACCCCCAGAGGTCCTAACCTTATATTTCCTAAAACCACACGCTCTCTGCTATCCAACCTATCCTTGGCTCAAGTCAATTTACCTTAGCCACACCCATCCTTTTATAGCTTTTCCATTACTCTGTCTCTTACTACCCCTACCTATACTACTTTCATCAGCCTCTCCACCCTTAGCATTTTTCTTCTTTACTACCCAACCGGGAAAAGCTGAAAGACACAAACAAACTACCCTACCTTAACTCAGTACTTCCTTAAACAACTTCTCTACCCATTCAAGCTCTTCATCACTACTATCCTACCTTAGCATTAAACAACTTCTTTACCCTTTCCATTTCTCATCCGTTACTACTCTACCTACGTATATACTACTTGAAGTAAACTTCTCTACCTATAGCATTTCTCTTCCCTACTACCCTATCTTAACTTTTTTATCTGATACTATTACATCCTTGCCCTGCCTGGCAGTAACAGTACACATTTACTTAGTAATATGTCTACAACAAATAAAACTATGTTATCCTTGGTAATACTCTTAGCCACTCTTATACCTATCCTCACCAATACCTCTCTCCTCACCTCTTTTGAAAAAATGAATTACTACTACCTCAACTACTCTCCTAAACAAACAACTATATATAACAATGCCCTTACCCATCCCCAAATAAATATCACCTCCACTTCCTGCTACTTGCTAGCTAAATATCATCGGCTTACACCCATGAAATTAAACCACCCCACAGTAAAAAAAATTGAAATGTCTACCTAATCTTAATTCTAACCTACTTTCTGTACTAAAATCCCCAACCGTAAAAGATGGTGACATCCACCCTAACCCAGGCCCTTCTAATCTCTTTACTATACCTATTCTTAGTACCTCTCCCAACACCCGTACTACCCAGACCAGTCTCTCAACTTCTTACTAATAGGTCATCTCAATATCCGCAGTATTAACAACAAAGTTTCCCATCTCCATGCCCTTCTTGAAATCCACTCCTTTGACATCCTGTGTCTTACAGAAACCTGGTAAAAACCCACAACTAAGGATAATGAAATAATCCCCCCAGGGTACAATATACTGAGACACGACTGAGTAAAATGCAAAAAGGAGGAGTAGCCCTACTGTATAGAAATGAACTACACATCTCCTCTATACCTTATAACCCACCTCAAGATAGTAAAGTTGAACTCTTAATCACTACATTTCAACTCAACCCCAGCAAAGCACTATTCATAATCAGTATCTACCTACCCCCAGGTAATAACATTACTACAATACAGGATACCCTATGCTGGATATTTACTACTTACCCACAAGAAACTATTATTCTAGGCAATTTCAATATTGACTGGAATAGTATCAATACAGATTATCCTTCTTCTCATATTAATTTGCATGGCTTTAACCAAATAATCACCACCACCACTAGAATTAACAAACCATACAATAAAGAAACTATCCTAGACTGGATACTAATCAATAAACAAGAACATTCTCATAAAGTAGGAACCTTGTCTGATGATGTAAGTGATCACATGCTTACTTACATCATAAGACAAAAGAGTGACATTACCAATGCCCCCAACTATAGGAATTCTCGAACCAAGAAAAACTTTAAGCCTGTATTATTTCTAATGGAACTTAATGCCTGTGACTTGAACCCTCTAAAAACTCTCCCTCTTGAAGAAGCTGTTATATATTTCAATAACAAATTCTTAACAATCCTCAACAGGCATGCACCTAAACGATCTATTAGAATAAAATCCAAACCTGCCCCCTGACTCTCAAAAGATACCAGACAAAAAATATTACTTAGAAATAAATCCCAGGGTAAGTGGAGACCAACAAGTTGTTTTTATCAATAAAGTGTATTTGGATCGTGGTTAGATCGTCTTTTTGCCTTGGAATCTTGGAATCTTGGTGCAAAGTCATTGTAGCTGAACGACTGTTGGCGTTTACTCCTGGTGACCTGGACATCCTTGTTACGTGGCTTACCAACAAGAAATACCTCAGAACAACAAACCATTAGACAGTTGAGAAATGCTACAAAAAAGCTATTCTCTCTGACAAAAAAAGAAATCTACTATTGTAAACTGCAGCAAATTCACCACAATAATCCACACAAATTCTGGGCAAGCTTAAATAATCTCCTTCGTCCTGGCCACTCTAGCACTCCTTCCCCTCTAGGGTCAGAAAACTATACCTCCCATCAAACTGCCAATGCCTTTAATACCTTCTTCACAGACACCATACAAACTCTAGCCAGTCAAATTGCCTCAGACAACTCAGCTCTACCTAACTCCCCACCTGACACTCGGCCAACATTCCAACTACAACCCATCTCTACCTCTTACATCCAAAAATGTATCCACAAACTTAAGCCTTGTACCCCCTCTGCCAATGGGTTACCATCTGAATACCTACAGCAAGCAGCTAAAGTAGTCACCTATCCTATATCCATCCTGATAAACTGTACCATAATTGAAGGAACCATTCCAGATCTCTGGAAAATCTCCCAAATTATTCCCTTACATGAAGGAGGTAACTCTAACGACTATTCTAACTACAGGCCTATTGGTCTCCTTTCACCATTAGCCAAGATTATGGAAAAATGTATTCACCGTCAGCTAATGGACTACTTAATTCAACATAACATTCTAGCAAACTGTCAGCATGGCTTTAGGCCTTTTCATGGTACTACCTCAGCTCTCCTATCCTTCACCAACATCATTCATAACAACCGTAATAATAGAACCCTCTCATTAGCACTTTTCATCGGCCGGTCTAAAGCCTTTGATATGGTTAACCACTCCCTACTCATAAACACTCTGTCATCCCTCTCTCTTGATGCTACAGCAATTCTCTGGTTCAAGTCTTACCTTAGTAATAGACAACAAGCAGTTCTTTGGGAGAATCAACTATCATCTCACCTGCCTATCTCCCAGGGAGTCCCTCTGGGCTCTATTCTTGGCCCTCTTCTTTTCTCTTTATTCATCAATGACCTTCAAACAGCTATTCCTCAAGCCACCTGCATACAACATGCTGACGACTCTATGATCATATGCTCTGTCAACTCTACATCTGATCTTCAATCTTTAACCTAGACAGCTTTCAACACAGTACATGCATGGTTCTTGAAACAGTGCCTTCTTTTGAACAGCAAAAAGACCAAGCTACTACTGTTTATAACAAAGAGTAAGTCCTCCCCCATAGATTTCTCCATCCAATCCAATAATGGCACCCTTATATCCCCCGTCTCTTCCACCAAACTATTCATCATCTTCTTGCGGCTGTTCCTGTTAGGGGTCGCCACAGCAGATCACCTGTTTCCATTTTTTCCTGCCCTCTGCATCTTGCTCTGTCATACCAACCACCTGCATGTCCTCTCTTACCACATCCATAAACCTTATCTTAGGCCTTCCTCTTTTCCTGTTACCTAGTAGCTTCATCCTTAGCATCTTTTTCCCAATATACTCAGCATCCCTCCTCAGCACATGTCCAAACCAATGTAATCTTGCCTCTCTGGCTTTGTCTCCAAACCTTCCAACCTGGGCTGACCCTCTAATATACTTTTTCCTAATCCTGTCCAACCTCATCACACCCAGTGCAAATCTTAACATCTTTAACTCTGCCACATCCAGCTCAAACTCCTGCCTTTTTGTCAATGCCACTGTCTCCAACCCATATAACATAGCTGGTCTCATTACCCTCTTGTAGATCTTCCGTTTCACTCTTACAAGTATTTGTCTGTCACAAATCACTCCTGACACTCTTCTCCACCCACTTCATCCTGGCTGTACTCTCTTCTTCACCTCTCTTCCAGACTCACCGTTACTCTGAACTATTGACCCCAAATATTTAAACTCATCCACCTTCACCACCTCTACTCCTTGCATCCTCACCATTCCTTTATCCTCCCTCTCATTCACACACATATATTCTGTCCACTGATAATAACCTCACCTTTGATAATCACATTAATAACACCATTAAATCTGTGAATAAAAAACTGGGCTCCCTCTATAGGATAAAACCTTTCTTAACTCCAACAACCAGAACTACTATTGCCCACTCCTATCTAATTTCAACTCTTCTGTATGCTGCACCCATATACACTAATCTAAAAAAAATAATCTTACTAAACTAGCCAACTCCTATAATAGTATTGCTAGATTTGCCACTGGAAACTCATATAGAACTCACCACTGTCTTAACCTTCACCAGCTAGACTGGCTCGAACTAAAAACCTTGTGATACTTTCCCAACTCACCATTGTTCATAAGATTTTTACCAACCCAACAACACACCGATACTCAAAAACCTTATAGCACCCTATAGAAATCTTAATTCCTGTGTATGAGGTAGTAACTGGAAATTTTCTACAATTGTCAAGCATCTGTTTGAGTTTGTTTGTTCTGATTTCCTGCCAAGGAGTGTATCATATAACTTAATTGTTTGCAGTTAAATGCATTCTCTACAGTCTCCTTGCTCCTTTATACATTTAAAACTTTCACTTAAAGGCTCACTGCTGCTTTTCTGCTATAATAAACATTTCTGCAGTTTTTTTCTACCTAAGTAGTGTGGGTAGCTATAGCACTGTCCATATGCAGGCTTGTGTTTTGGGCCTAGTTGTTTGCTCATAGAGGCTGAGTTTCTGAGCACATGTTCCAGGCCATCTTAGTTTAGCCAAAGCCAGTCTTGTATTTCAGTGAGAGGGAAGTGTTTATGGTTATTGGCTGATTAAGGGCTACCCGGACTACGCCTTTTTTCGTGCTTTTTTAAAAGTTATTTTAGGTTTCAACTTTCTGTTACTTAAGAAGTTAACTTGTGAGAGTTTCTCCCATTTCACACTGAGTTAATTGGAGGAAGGGCACTGAGCAAACTGATCTGTGATATATAACATTAAGTATCCTATTTTTTGCTTATTTTTATGAGTTATTTATAACACTTTTTTGCCTTATGCATACTTTTCTAGCTAGCTTCACTGTCTGTGTGAGGTATTAACTGGAAATTTCCCACAATTGCTTAGCATCTCTTTGGGTTTGAGTTCTGATTTCCTGCCAAGAAGTATACCATATAACTTAATTGTTTGCAGTTAAAAACATTCTATAGAGTGTCCTTGCTCCATTATCTGTTTAACATGTTCATTTAAAGGCTCACTGCTGCTTTTCTGCTGTCAGAAACATATCTGCAGTTTTTTTCTACCTACTGTAGTGTGGGTAATTGTAGCATTGTCCATATTAAGGCTTGTGTTTTGGGCCTAGTTGTTTGTTGGTAGAGGCAGGGTGTCTGAGCACATGTTCCAGGCCATCTTAGTTTAGCCAAAGCCAGTCTTGCATTTCAGTGAGATGGAAGTGTTTATGGTTATTGGTAGAATGGGGTTATCTGGACTACGACTTGGATTAAGAACCTCATTGGTTCTTTCAAGCTTTTTTTAAAGCTGTTTCAGGTTCAGACTTTCTGTTACATAAGAAGTTAACGTTTGAGTGTTTCTGCTATTTCTCACTGAGCTAATCGAAGGAAGGGAAATGAGCAAACTGATCTGTGATATATAACATTAAGTATCCTGTTTTTTGCTTATTTTTACAAGTTATTTCTAGCACTTTTTTGTCTGCTGCAAACTTTTCTAGCTAGTTTCACTGTTTGAGAGGTAGAAACTGGACATTTTCTACAAATGCTAAGCATCTGTTTGGGTTTGTTTGTTCTAATTTCCTGCCAAGGAGTGTATCATAAAACTTAATTGCTTCCAGGTAAAAGCATTATCTAGAGTCTCCTTGCTCCTTTATCTGTTTAAAACTTTCATTTAAAGGCTCACTGCTGCTTTTCTGCTGTGATAAACAATTCTGCAGTATTTTTTTCTACCTAAGTAGTGTGAGTAGTTGTAGCATTGTCCATATTCAGGCTTGTGTTTTGGGCCTAGTTTTTTTTTTGTTGGTAGAGGCTGGGTGTCTGAGCACATGTTCAGGGCCATCTTAGTTTAGCCAAAGCCAGTCTAGAATTTCAGTGAGAGGGAAGTGTTTATAGTCATTGGTAGATTGGGGAGACCTGGACTACGGCTTGGAGTAAACACCTCATTGGTTCTTTTGAGCTTTTTTTAAAGTTGTTTCAGGTTTCAACTTTCTGTTGCTTAAGATGTTAACTTGTTTCTGCCATTTCACACTGAGCTAATCGGAGGAAGGGCACTGGGCAAACTGCTCCGAGATCTATAACATAAATATCCTTTTTTTACTTATTTTTATGAGTTATTTATAGCACTTTTATTGTCTGCTGCATACTTTTCTAGCTAGCTTCACTGTGTGGGAGGTATTAACTGGAAATTTTCTACAAATGTTAAGCATCTGTTTGGGTTTGTTTGTTTATTCTTATTTCCTGTCAATTAGTGTATCATATAACGTAATTGTCTGCAGCTAAAAGCATTCTCTAGAGTCTCCTTGCTCCTTTATCTGTTTAAAACATTCATTTAAAGGTTCACTGCTGCTTTTCTGCTGTGATAAACATTTCTGCAGTTTTTTTCTACCTAAGCAGTGTGGGTAGTTGTAGCACTGTCCATATTCAGGCTTGTGAATTGGGCCTAGTTGTTTGTTGGTAGAGGCTGAGTGTCTGAGCACATGTTCCAGGCCATCTTTGTTTAGCCAAAGCCAGTCTTGAATTTCAGTGAGAGGGAAGTGTTTATGGTCATTGGCAGATTGGGGTTATCTGGACTAATGGTTGGAGTAAGCACCTCATTGGTTCTTTCAAGCTTTTTTTTAAAGTTGATTCAGGTTTCAACTTTCTGTTATTTAAGAAGTTAACTTGTGAGTTTTTCTGTCATTTAACACTGAGCTAATCGCAGGAAGGGCACAGAGCAAACAGATCTGTGATATACAACATTGAGCATTTTGTTTTTTGCTTATTTTTACAAGTTTTTATAGCACTTGTATTGTCTGGTGCATATGGTACTTGCTTGTTTCACTGTGTGTGAGGTATTAACTGGAAATTTTCTACAATTGTTAAGCATCTGTTTGGGTTTGCTTGTTCTGATTTCTTGCCAGGGAGTGTATCATATAAGTTAATTGTTTGCAGTTAAATGCATTCTCTAGAGTCTCCTTGCTCCTTTATCTGTTTTTAACTTTCACTTAAAGGCTCACTGCTGTTTTTCTGCTGTGATAAACATTTCTGCAGTTTTTTCTGCCTAAGTAGTGTGGGTAGTTTAGCATTGTCCATATTCAGGTATGTGTTTTGGGCCTAGTTTTTTGTTGGTATAGGCTGGGTTTCTGAGCACATATTCCAGGCCATCTTAGTTTAGCCAAAGTCAGTCTTGCGTTTCAGTGAGATGGAAGTGTTTATGGTCATTGGCTGATTGGAGTTTCTTGGACTATGGCTTGCAGTAAGCACCTCATTGGTTCTTTCGAGCTTTTTTTAAAAGTTGTTTAAGGTTTCAACTTTCTATTACTTAAGAAGTTACCTTGTGAGTGTTTCTGCAATTTCACACTGAGCTAATCGGAGGAAGGGCACTGAGCAAACTGATCTGTGATATATAACATTAAGTATCCTATTTTTTGCTTATTTCTACAAGTTATTTATTGCACTTTTATTGTCTGCTGCATACTTTTCTAGCTAGTTTCACTGTGTGTGAGGTATTAACTGGAAATTTTCTACAATTGTTAAGCATCTGTTTGGGTTTAAGTTCTGATTTCCTGCCAAGGAGTGTATCATATAACTTAATTGTTTGCAGTTATATGCATTCTCTTGAGTCTCCTTGCTCCTTTATATGTTTAAAATGTTCATTTAAAGGCTCACTGCTGTTTTTCTGCTGTGATAAACATTTCTGCAGTTTTTTCTGCCTAAGTAGTGTGGGTAGTTTAGCATTGTCCATATTCAGGTATGTGTTTTGGGCCTATTTTTTGTTGGTAGAGACTGGATGTCTGAGCACGTTCCAGGCCATCTTAGTTTAGCCAAAGCCAGTCTTGCATTTCAGTGAGAGGGAAGTGTTTATGGTTATTGGCAGATTGGGGTTAGCTAAAGTATAGCTTGGAGTAAGCACCTCATTGTTTCTTTCAAGATTTTTTAAAGTTGTCTCAGGTTTCAACTTTTTGTTACATAAGAAGTTAACTTGTGAGTGTTTCTGCCATTTCACACTGAGCTAATCAGAGGAAGGACACTGAGCAAACTGATCTGTGGTATATAACTTTAAGCATTTTTTGTTTATTTTTTTTTTGTTTTATTTATAGCACTTTTTTTGCTCCATACTTTTCTAGCTAGTTGTACTGTGTGTGAGGTATTACCTGGAAATTTCCTGCAATTGCTGATCATCAATTTGGGTTTGTTTCTTCTGATTTCCTGCCAAGGAATGTACCATATAACTTCACTGTTTGCAGTTAAAATCATTCTTTAGAGTTTCCTTGCTCTTTTATCTGTTTAAAACTTTAATTTAAAGGCTCTCTGCTGCTTTTCTGCTGTGATAAACATTTCTGCAGTTTTTTCTACCTAAGTAGTGTGGGTAGTTGTAGCATTATCCATATTCAGGCTTGTGTTTTGGGCCTAGTTGTTTGTTGATAGAGGCTGTGTGTCTGAGCAAATGTTCCAGGCCATCTTAGTTTAGCCAACGCCTGTCTTCCTTTGCAGTGGAAGGGAAGTATTTATGGTCATTGGCTGATTGGGTTACCTGGACTATGGTTTGGAGTAAGCACCTCATTGGTTCTTTCGAGCTTTTCTTAAAGTTGTTTCGGGTTTCAACTTTCTGGTTCTTAAGAAGTTATCTTGTGAGTGTTTCTGCTATTTCACACTGAGCTAATCAGAGGAAGGGCACTGAGCAAACTGATCTGTGATATATAACATTAAATATCCTGTTTTTTGCTTATTTTATGAGTTATTCATAGCACTTTTGTTGTCTGCTCCATAATTGTCTAGCTAGTTTCACTGTGTGTGAGGTATTAACTGGAAATTTTTTACAATTGTTAAGCATCTGTTTGGGTTTGCTTGTTCTGATTTCTTGCCAGGGAGTGTATCATATAAGTTAATTGTTTGCAGTTAAATGCATTCTCTAGAGTCTCCTTGCTCCTTTATCTGTTTTTAACTTTCATTTAAAGGCTCACTGCTGCTTTTCTGCTGTGATAAACATTTCTGCAGCTTTTTCTTCCGAAGTAGTATGGATAGTTGTAGCATTGTCCATATTCAGGCTTGTGTTTTGGGCCCTGTTGTTTGTTGATAGAGGCTGTGTGTCTGAGCAAATGTTCCAGGCCATCTTAGTTTAGCCAAAGCCATTCATGCATTCCAGTGAGAGGGGAGTGTTTATAGTCATTGGCTGATTGGGACTACCTGGACTATGGCTTGGAGTAAGCACCTCATTGGTTCTTTCGAGCTTTTCTTAAAGTTGTTTCAGGTTTCAACTTTCTGGTTCTGAAGAAGTTACCTTGTGAGTGTTTCTGCTATTTCACACTGAGCTAATCAGAGGAACGGCACTGAGCAAACTGATCTTTGATATATAACATTAAATATCCTGTTTATTACTTATTCTCATGAGATATTTATAGCACTTTCATTGTCTGCTGCAAACTTTTCTAGCTAGTTCACTGTGTGAGAGGCATTAACTGGAAATTTTCTACAATTGCTAAGCATCTGCTTGGGTTTATTTGTTCTGATTTCCTGCCAAGAAGTGTATCATATAACTTACTTGTTTGCAGTTAAATGCATTCTCTAGAGTCTCCTTGCTCCTTTATCTGTTTAAAACTTTCACTTAAAGGCTCACTGCTGCTTTTCTGTTGTGATAAACATTTCTGCAGTTTTTTTCTACCTAAGCAGTGAGGGTAGTTGTAGCACTGTCCATATTCAGGCTTGTTAATTGGGCCTAGTTGTTTGTTGGTAGAGGCTGGGTGTCTGAGCACATGTTCCAGGCCATCTTTGTTTAGCCAAAGCCAGTCTTGAATTTCAGTGTGAGGGAAGGGTTTATGGTCATTGGCAGATTGGGGTTATCTGGACAATGGCTTGGAGTAAGTACCTCATTTTGCTCACTTCCAATTGCTATTTACAGATAACTTAGCAGAGAGCACTGTTACTATCTGTAACTTGCTTGAGGTGTGCCCAGGCACAGAGTGATGATATTTAACATTCGCTAATCCTCAGCGATTAGCCATCGTATAAAGCCTTCTGGCACTAAATTTAATTCCCAGTCTGCTCATTTGAGTTAGCGCAGAGCACTGTTACTATCTGTAACTTGCTTGAGGTGTGCCCAGGCACAGAGCACTGATACTTAGCATTCGCTAATCCTCAGCAATATTTAAGCCATCTTTAAAGCCTTCTGGCACTGAATTTAATTCCTGGTCTGCTCAGGTAACTTAGCGCAAAGCACTGTTACCAACTGCAACTCGCTCGAGTTGTGCCCAGGCACAGAGCACTGATACTTAACATTCGCTACTCCTCAGTGATATTTTAGCCATCTTATAAAGCCTTCTGGCACTAAATTTAATTCCTCAGCTGCTCACAGAGCAAAATGCTTTCCTCTAGTCCTGTCTGCTCCACCAGGATTAGTTACATAATTTAAAAGTGTTTGTGCATTTCAGCGACATTACATTTAGGTACTGTATGTTATCTGTACAAAACTACAGCCCTAGCTCCATAAACAGTTCAAGCAGCAATAAAACATACAGACCACAACTGCTGCCGTTATTTTGTCTATGCTAATACACTAGGGGGATAATGTTAAGAAAATGCATTGGTAGTCTGAAGGAGGTTAAATGTGTATATATCCAAGCGTATTGAATGCCACAACAGTCCTATATTGTAAATTCTCTGTTTGCTGTTGATCTTGTGCTCGCTGAATTTTTCTGTCTACCTTAGCCTATATATGTTATCTTTACTAAGTTATATGTATGATTATCTAAGTGTTCCATACCTCAGAAAAGTTATTATAGCAGTGTGTATTTTATGTTGCTTTGCAAATTCTCTGTTTCAACGGATAGGCAGCCTTGTTTAATATTACCACTCTATAGAGTCTGGCACTGTATGTTGTTGATATAATTCCACTAGCTAATTATTTGCTTAGTAGTTCATCTAAATGTATTGTGTCTCAGACTAAGAATGATGTGTGCTTTATTAAATTTATTTTGTGATTTATGTGCCTCCGTTTTACTATTTTGGAGTCTATATTCTGTCCACTAGTGTTAAACTCTAGTGATTCCCTTACTTCACTCAGTTACTTACTTCCACACTACCTCACCACCTCTCTTTCCCTCTACTGCAAGGTCATCAGCCACGTATTCTTCATAGTTTTCTCAGTTTTCTCTTTTTTCTCTTACAGCTTGAAGCCTTGTGCTGTGACACGGGCTATCTTTCCAACAGCTACCTAGTACATCTAAAGAACTTCCCAACTGAACTGAAAGAATACCCTATCAGTATAACTTACCCTGGACTACCTAGAAGTGCTTCCTACTGCCTCATTGCGAAGGTGATAACCTACTGATTTTTACTGTAACTCTAACATATTATATAGTTTATCATATTCCTGTTGTTGGGTCAGCACACCCGTGGACCTACCCCGAGGCCATCCAGCCCACTCTTTCCCCCCTTTTTCACAAACTTGTTCTAAGATTAGGTGTAGTTTCCATTTTTTGCCACTAGAAGGCAGCAAAGTACACAGCTTGTAATCCCTGTATCTTACCTGTATACTAAACTTCTCTAGAGTTGCTGTATGAACCTATTTTCAGCTATCCAAGTTTAACTTTTTACATAGCTGATCCCCCTGAAAAGAAATAGAAGACTTTAACCTATAAGTCAGTTAGGCAGTAAGCCAGAAGAGCTAGAAACTAACTTACCATAACTAAAGATTGCTGCTATATTACTGCTTCTTATTCCTTCTCCCATAATAAGTAGACAAAAAGGACTCCACCAGTATTTCACAGAAATTAGTTTCTCAAAGAAGTGTCACATACCTACTAAAAGTTTTGTAAATTACAGTCTCACTGTAAAACTGATTACCTCTCAGCACCTCTTTTCTCTACCCACTCCGTTCGCCCTACAGGCTCACTCTGCTCCCTCACCCTACCCCCAATTCCCACCCACCCCAAGAGGTCCTAACCTTATACTTCCTAAAACCACACTCTCTCTCCTATCCAACCTATCCCCGGCTCAAGTCAATTTAACTTAGCCACACCCATCCTTTTATAGCTTTTCCATTACTCTGTCTCTTACTACCCCTGCCTATACTACTTTCATCAGCCTCTCCACCCTTAGCATTTTTCTTCTTTGCTACCCTACCGGGAAAAGCCGAAAGACACAAACAAACTACCCTACCTTAACTCAGTACTACCTTAAACAACTTCTCTACCCATACAAGCTCTTCATCACTACTATCCTACCTTAGCATTAAACAACTTCTTTACCCTTTCCGTTTCTCATCCGTTACTACTCTACCTACGTATATACTACTTAAAGAAAACTTCTCTACCTATAGCATTACTCTTCGCTACTACCCTATCTTAACTTTTCTTATCTGATGCTATTACATCCTTGCCCTGCCTGGCAGTAGCAGTACACATTTACTTAGTAATATGTCTACAACAAATAAAACTATCCTATCCTTGGTAATACTCTTAGCCACTCTTATACCTATCCTCACCACTACCTATCTCGTCACCTCATTTGAAAAAGTGAATTACTACTACCTCAACTACTCTCCTAAACAAACAACTATATATAACAATGCCCTTACCCATCCCCAAATAAATATCACCTCCACTTCCTGCTACTTGCTAGCTAAATATCATCAACTTACACCCATGGAATTAAACCACCCCACAGTAAAAAAAATTAAATATCTACCTAACCTTAATTATAACCTACTTTCTGCACTAAAATCCCCGACCTTAAAAGATGGTGACATCCACCCTAACCCAGGCCCTTCTAATCTCTCTACTATACCTATTCTTATTACCTCTCCCAACACCCTTACTACCCAGACCAGTCTCTCTAACTTCTGACTAATAGGTCATCTCAATATCCGCAGGATTAACAACAAAGTTGCCCATCTCCATGCCCTTCTTGATATTCACTCCTTTGACATCTTCTGTCTTACAGAAACCTGGTTAAAACCCACAACTAAGGATAATTAAATAATCCCCACAGGGTACAATATACTGAGACATGACAGAGTAAAATGCAAAGGGGAGGAGTAGTTCTACTGTATAGAAATGAACTACACATCTCCTCTATACCTTATAACCCACCTCAAGATAGTAAAGTTGAACTCTTAATCACTAGATTTCAACAAAACCTCAGCAAAGCACTATACATAATCTGTATCTACCTACCCCCAGGTAATAACATTACTACAATAGAGGATACCGTATGCTGGATATCTACTACTTACCCACAAGAAACTATTATTCTAGGCAATTTCAATACTGACTGGAATAGTATCAATACAGATTATCCTTCTTCTCATATTAATTTGCATGGCTTTAACCAAACAATCACCACCACCACTAGAATTAACAAACCATACAATAAAGAAACTATCCTAGACTGGATACTAATCAATAAACAAGAACATACTCATAAAGTAGGAACCTTGCCTGATGATGTAAGTGATCACATGCTTACTTACATCATAAGACAAAAGAATGACATTACCATTGCCCCCAACTATAGGAATTCTCGAACCAAGAAAAATCTTTAAGCCTGTATTATTTCTAATGGAACTTAGTGTCTGTGACTTGAACCCTCTAAAAACTCTCCCTCTTTAAGAAGCTGTTATATATTTCAATAACAAATTCTTAACAATCCTCGACAGGCATTCGCCTAAACGATATATTAGAATCAAATCCAAACCTACCCCCTGGCTCTCAAAAGATACCAGACAAAAAATATTACTTAGAAATAAATCCAGGCTAAGTGGAGAGCAACCAGAAATACCTGAGAACAACAAACCTTTAGACAGTTGAGAAATGCTACAAAAAAAGCTATTCTCTCTGACAACAAAATCTACTATTGTAAACTGCAGCAAATTCACCACAATAATCCACACAAATTCTGGGCAAGCTTAAATAATCTCCTTTGTACTGGCCACTCTAGCAATCCTTCCCCTCTAGGGTCAGAAAACTATACCTCCCATTAAACTGCCAATGCCTTTAATACCTTCTTCACAGACACCATACAAACTCTAGCCAGTCAAATTGCCTCAGACAACTCAGGTCTAACTAACTCCCCACCTGATATTTGGCCAACATTCTAACTACAACCCATCTCTACCTCTTACATCCAAAAACTTATCCACAAACTTAAGCCTTGAACCCCCTCTGCCGATGGGTTACCATCAGAATACCTACAGCAAGCAGCTAATGTAGTCACCTATCCTATATCCATCCTGATAAACTGTACCATAATTGAAGGAACCATTCCAGATCTCTGGAAAATCTCCCACATTATTCCCTTACACAAAGGAGGTAACTCTAATGACTATTCTAACTACAGGCCTATAGGTCTCCTTTCACCATTAGCCAAGATTATGGAAAAATGTATTCACCATCAGCTAATGGACTACTTAATTCAACATAACATTCTAGCAAACTGTCAGCATGGCTTCAGGCCTTTTCATAGTACTACCTCAGCTCTCCTATCCTTCACCAACATCATTCATAACAACCGTAATAATAGAACTTCTCATCAGCACTTTTCATCAGCCTGTCTAAAGCCTTTGATATGGTTAACCACTCCCTACTCATAAACACTCTGTCATCCCTCTCTCTTGATGCTACAGCAATTCTCTGGTTCAAGTCTTACCTTAGTAATAGACAGCAAGCAGTTCTTTGGGAGAATCAACTATAATCTCACCTGCCTATCTCCCATGGAGTCCCTCAGGGCTCTATTCTTGGCCCTCTTCTTTTCTCTTTATTCATCAATGACCTTCAAACAGCTATTCCTCAAGCCACCTGTATACAATATGCTGACAACTCTACGATCATATGCTCTGCTAACTCTATATCTGAACTTCAATCTTTAACCTAGACAGCTTTCAACACAGTACAGGCATGGTTCTTGAAACAGTGCCTTCTTTTGAACACCAAAAAGACCAAGCTACTACAGTTTACAACAAAGAGTAAGTCCTCCCCCATAGATTTCTCCATCCAATCCAGTAATGGCACCCTTATATCCCCCGACTCTTCCACCAAACTATTCATCATCTTCTTCCGGCTGATCCCGTTAGGGGTCGCCACAGCGGATCACCTGTTTCCATTTCTTCATGTCCTCTGCATCTTGCTCTGTCACACCAACCACCTGCATGTCCTCTCTTACCACATCCATAAACCTTATCTTAGGCCTTCCTCTTTTCCTGTTACCTAGTAGCTTCATCCTTAGCATATTTTTCCCAATATACACAGCATCCCTTCTCAGCACATGTCCAAACCAATGTAACCTTGCCTCTCTGGCTTTGTCTCCAAATCTTCCAACCTGGGCTGACCATCTAATATACTTATTCCTAATCCTGTCCAACCTCGTCACACCCAGTGCAAATCTTAGCATCTTTAACTCTGCCACATCCAGCTCAAACTCCTGCCTTTTTGTAAATGCCACTGTCTCCAACCCATATAACATAGCTGGTCTCACTACCTTCTTGTAGACCTTCCCTTTCACTCTTACAAGTATTTGTCTGTCACAAATCACTCCTGACACTCTTCTCCACCCACTCCATCCTGCCTGTACTCTCTTCTTCACCTCTCTTCCACACTCACCATTACTCTGAACTATTGACCCCAAATATTTAAACTCATCCACCTTCACCACCTCTACTCCTTGCATCCTCACCATTCCTCTATCCTCCCTCTCATTCACACACATATATTCTGTCCACTGATAATAACCTCACCTTTGATAATCACATTAATAACACCATTAAATCTGTTAATAAAAAACTGGGCTCCCTATATAGCATAAAACCTTTCTTAACTCCAACAGCCAGAACTACTATTGTCCACTCCTATCTAATTTCAACTCTTCTGTATGCTGCACCCATATACATTAATCTAAAAAAATAATCTTACTAAACTAGCCAACTCCTATAATAGTATTGCTAGATTTGCCACTGGAAACCCATATAGAACTCACCACTGTCTTAACCTTAACCAGCTAGACTGGCTCGAACTAAAAAAAATTCTGATACTTTCCCAACTTACCATTGTTCATAAGATTTTTTACCAACCCAACAGCACACCGATACTCAACAACCTTATAGCACCCTATAGAAATCTTAATTCCTTACGCTCTTCCAATAAACTTCTAGCTAGTACCACCAAGTCTAACAACTTGGCTGGGTACTCACTGTTCTCCAATACCGCTGGAAAACAATTGAACCTCTTGCCATCTGACCTAACCTCACTTTCCTCCCTTCCTACCTTTAAACAAAGACTTAAGAAACACCTTAAAACTCACTGGCTATGCCCTTGCTGTTACCCAGACTAATCCTCTGGATTTCTCTGCTATCTCTTGACTTCCTACTTTCCTCCACTCTTTCCTGTCTACTCCTCTGAAGTAGTAGAACCTATAAGCTATCTCTACTAGTTAGGCACCTATAAGCTATCTGTACTATTTGGCTATGAATGTATCCTGAAGGTAGTATTCCTGCCATTTCTTTATACTTCCTCCTTTTTTTACTGTTACTGTTTAACCCCTTGGAAATAGTAACTATCTGGAGTAAACTAGAATAACCGAGGATATGAATGTATCTTAACAATGTCTTGGGGTTGCCCTAGATATTCATATTGTAAAATGATCTTTATGTGTATTATGTATTAATGTAATGTGCCTCATATTCTTCCCATAATTTAAATTGTAATACTGTTCTTGTATACTGTAAACATTTTTGTTTGGTGGTGGTTTATATGTGAAGCTTTTCTCCCCGGGCCTCTACTGAAAATGGAAATATATCCAGCTGGACCAGCCCGGTCAACAAATGTAAAATAAATAAAAATAAAAAATAAATTCTTTCGAGCTTTTCTTAAAACTGATTCAGGTTTCAACTTTCTCTTATTTAAGATTTTAATTGTGAGTGTTTCTGCCATTTCACACTGAGCTAATCGGAGGAAGAGCACTGAGCAAACAGATCTGTGATATATAACATTGAGCATTTTGTTTTTTGCTTATTTTTACAAGTTATTTACAGCACTTTTATTGTCTGCTGCATACTTTTTGAGCTAGTTTCACTGTGTGTGAGGTATTAACTGGAAATTTTCTACAATTGTTAAGCATCTGTTTGAGTTTGTTTGTTCTGATTTCCTGCCAAGGAGTGTATCATATAACTTAATTGTTTGCAGTTAAATGCATTCTCTAGAGTCTCCTTGCTCCTTTATACATTTAAAACTTTCACTTAAAGGCTCACTGCTGCTTTTCTGCTATAATAAACATTTCTGCAGTTTTTTTCTACCTAAGTAGTGTGGGTAGCTATAGCACTGTCCATATGCAGGCTTGTGTTTTGGGTCTAGTTGTTTGCTCGTAGAGGCTGAGTTTCTGAGCACATGTTCCAGGCCATCTTAATTTAGCCAAAGCCAGTCTTGTCTTTCAGTGAGAGGGAATTGTTTATGGTTATTGGCTGATTAAGGGTTACCTGGACTATGCCTTTTTTCGAGCTTTTTTAAAAGTTATTTTAGGTTTCAACTTTCTGTTACTTAAGAAGTTAACTTGTGAGAGTTTCTCCCATTTCACACTGAGTTAATTGGAGGAAGGGCACTGAGCAAACTGATCTGTGATATATAACATTAAGTATCCTATATTTTGCTTATTTTTATGAGTTATTTATAGCACTTTTTTGCCTTCTGCATACTTTTCTAGCTAGCGTCACCGTCTCTGTCAGGTATTAACCGGAAATTTTCCACAATTGCTTAGCATCTCTTTTGGTTTGAGTTCTGATTTCCTGCCAAGAAGTATACCATATAACTTAATTGTTTGCAGTTAAAAACATTCTATAGAGTGTCCTTGCTCCATTATCTGTTTAACATGTTCATTTAAAGGCTCACTGCTGCTTTTCTGCTGTCAGAAACATATCTGCAGTTTTTTTTCTACCTACTGTAGTGTGGGTAATTGTAGCATTGTCCATATTAAGGCTTGTGTTTTGGGCCTAGTTGTTTGTTGGTAGAGGCAGGGTGTCTGAGCACATGTTCCAGGCCATCTTAGTTTAGCCAAAGCCAGTCTTGCATTTCAGTGAGATGGAAGTGTTTATGGTTATTGGTAGAATGGGGTTATCTGGACTACGGCTTGGATTAAGAACCTCATTGGTTCTTTCAAGCTTTTTTTAAAGCTGTTTCAGGTTTAGACTTTCTGTTACATAAGAAGTTAACTTGTGAGTGTTTCTGCCATTTCTCACTGAGCTAATCGAAGGAAGGGAAATGAGCAAACTGATCTGTGATATATAACATTAAGTATCCTGTTTTTTGCTTATTTTTACAAGTTATTTCTAGCACTTTTTTGTCTGCTGCAAACTTTTCTAGCTAGTTTCACTGTGTGAGAGGTAGAAACTGGACATTTTCTACAAATGCTAAGCATCTGTTTGGGTTTGTTTGTTCTAATTTCCTGCCAAGGAGTGTATCATAAAACTTAATTGCTTGCATTTAAAAGCATTATCTAGAGTCTCCTTGCTCCTTTATCTGTTTAAAACTTTCATTTAAAGGCTCACTGCTGCTTTTCTGCTGTGATAAACATTTCTGCAGTTTTTTTTTCTACCTAAGTAGTGTGAGTAGTTGTAGCATTGTCCATATTCAGGCTTGTGTTTTGGGCCTAGTTTTTTTGTTGGTAGAGGCAGGGTGTCTGAGCACATGTTCAGGGCCATCTTAGTTTAGCCAAAGCCAGTCTTGCATTTCAGTGAGAGGGAAGTGTTTATAGTCATTGGTAGATTGGGGATACCTGGACTACGGCTTGGAGTAAACACCTCATTGGTTCTTTTGAGCTTTTTTTAAAGTTGTTTCAGGTTTCAACTTTCTGTTGCTTAAGATGTTAACTTGTTTCTGCCATTTCACACTGAGCTAATCGGAAGAAGGGCACTGGGCAAACTGCTCCGAGATCTATAACATAAGTATCCATTTTTTTACTTATTTTTATGAGTTATTTATAGCATTTTTATTGTCTGCTGCATACTTTTCTAGCTAGCGTCACTGTGTGGGAGGTATTAACTGGAAATTTTCTACAAATGTTAAGCATCTGTTTGGGTTGTTTGTTTGTTCTTATTTCCTGTCAATTAGTGTATCATATAACGTAATTGTCTACAGCTAAAATCATTCTCTAGAGTCTCCTTGCTCCTTTATCTGTTTAAAACATTAATTTAAAGGTTCATTGCTGCTTTTCTGCTGTGATAAAAATTTCTGCAGTTGTTTTCTACCTAAGCAGTGTGGGTAGTTGTAGCACTGTCCATATTCAGGCTTGTTAATTGGGCCTAGCTGTTTGTTGGTAGAGGCTGAGTGTCTGAGCACATGTTCCAGGCCATCTTTGTTTAGCCAAAGCCAGTCTTGAATTTCAGTGAGAGGGAAGGGTATATGGTCAATGGCAGATTGGGGTTATCTGGACTAATGCTTGGAGTAAGCACTTCATTGGTTCTTTCGAGCTTTTTTTAAAGTTGATTCAGGTTTCAACTTTCTGTTATTTAGGAAGTTAACTTGTGAGTTTTTTGGCCATTTCACACTGAGCTAATCGCAGGAAGGGAACAGAGCAAACAGATCTGTGATATATAACATTGAGCATTTTGGTTTTTTTTGCTTAATTTTACAAGTTTTTATAGCACTTGTATTATCTGCTGCATACGTTTCTTGCTTGTTTTACTGTGTGTGAGGTATTAACTGGAAATTTTCTACAATTGTTAAGCATCTGTTTGGGTTTGTTTGTTCTGATTTCCTGCCAAGGATTGTATCATATAACTTAATTCTTTGCAGTTAAATGCATTCTCTGGAGTCTCCTTGCTCCTTTATCTGTTTAAAACTTTCACTTAAAGGCTCACTGTTGCTTTTCTGCTGCGACAAACATTTCTCCATTTTTTTTTCTACCTAAGTAGTGTGAGTAGTTATAGCACTGTCCATATGCAGGCTTGTGTTTTGGTCCTAGTTGTTTGCTAATAGAGGCTGGGTTTCTGAGCACATGTTCCAGGCCATCTTAGTTTAGCCAAAGCCAATCTTTCATTTCTGTGAGAGGGAAGTGTTTATGGTTATTGGCTGATAAATGGTTACCTGGACTACGGCTTGGAGTAAGCACCTCGTTGTTTTTTTCGAGCTTTTTTAAAAGTTATTTTATGTTTTAACTTTCTGTTACTTAAAAAGTTAACTTGTGAGTGTTTCTGCCATTTCACACTGAGCTAATCGGAGGAAGGGCACTGAGCAAACTGATCTGTGATCTATAACATTAAGTATCCTATTTTTTGCTTATTTTTGCAAGTTATTTATAACACTTTTTTTGTCTGCTGCATACTTTTCTAGCTAGTTTCACTGTCTGTGAGGTATTAACTGGAAATTTTCTACAATTTTTAGCATCTCTTTGGGTTTAAGTTCTGATTTCCTATCAAGGAGTATATCATGTAACTTAATTGTTTGTAGTTAAAAACATTTTATAGAGTGTCCTTGCTCAATTATATGTTTAACATGTTCATTAAAAGGCTCGCTGTTGCTTTTCTGCTGTCAGAAACATGTCTGCAGTTTTTTTATACCTAGTGTAGTGTGGGTAATTGTAGCATTGTCCATATTCAGGCTTGTGTTTTGGGCCTAGTTGTTTGTTGGTAGAGGCAGGATGTCTGAGCACGTTCCAGGCCATCTTAGTTTAGCCAAAGCCAGTCTTGCATTTCAGTGAGAGGGAAGTGTTTATGGTTATTGGCAGATTGGGGTTACCTGGACTACAGCTTGGAGTAAGCACCTCATTGGTTCTTTCAAGCTTTTTTAAAGTTGTTTCAGGTTTCAACTTTCTGTTACACAAGAAGTTAACTTGTAAGTGTTTCTGCCATTTCACACTGAGCTAATCAGAGGAAGGGCACTGAGCAAACTGATCTGTGTTATATAACTTTAAGCATTTTTTGTTTATTTTTTGCATTATTTATAGCACTTTTTTCTGCTCCATACTTTTATAGCAAGTTGTACTGTGTGTGAGGTATTAACTGGAAATTTCCTGCAATTGCTGATCATCAATTTTGGTTTGTTTGTTCTGATTTCCTGCCAAAGAGTGTACCATATAACTTCACTGTTTGCAGTTAAAAGCATTCTTTAGAGTTTCCTTGCTCTTTTATCTGTTTAAAACTTTCATTTAAAGGCTCACTGCTGCTTTTCTGCTGTGATAAACATTTCTGCAGTTTTTTTTCTACCTAAATAGTGTGGGTAGTTGTTGAATTGTCCACATTCAGGCTTGTGTTTTGCGCCTAGTTTTTTGTTTGTATAGGCTGCGTGTCTGAACACATGTTCCAGGCCATATTAGTTTAGCCAAAGCCAGTCTTGCATTTCAGTGAGAGAGAAGTGTTATATGGTTATTGGCAGATTGGGGTTACCTTAACTACGGCTTGGTGTAAGCACCTCATTGGTTCTTTCAAGCTTTTTTTAAAGTTGTTTCAGGTTTCAGCTTTCTGTTACTTAAGAAGTTAACTTGTGAGTGTATCTGCCATTTCCCACTGAGCTAATGGGAGGAAGGGCACTGAGCAAACTGATCTGTGATATATAACATTAAGTATCCTGTTTATTACTTATTCTTATGAGATATTTATAGCACTTTCATTGTCTGCTGCAAACTTTTCTAGCTAGTTTCACTGTGTGTGAGGTATTAACTGGAAATTTTCTACAATTGTTAAGCATCTATTTAGGTTTGTTTGTTCAGATTTCCTGCCAAAGAGTGTATCATATAACTTCATTGTTTGCAGTTAAAAGCATTCTCTGGAGTCTCTTTGCTCCTTTATCTGTTTAAAACTTTCATTTAAAGGCTCACTGCTGCTTTTCTGCTGTGATAAACATTTCTGCAGCTTTTTCTGCCGAAGTAGTGTGGGTAGTTTAGCATTGTCCATATTCAGGCATGTGTTTTGGGCCTAGTTTTTTGTTGGTATAGACTGTATGTCTGAGCACATGTTCCAGGCCATCTTAGTTTAGCCAAAGTCAGTCTTGCATTTCAGTGAGAGGGAAGTGTTTATGGTCGTTGGCTGATTGGAGTTTCTTGGACTACGGCTTGGAGTAAGCACATCATTGGTTCTTTCGAGCTTTTTTTAAAGTTGTTTCAGGTTTCAACTTTCTGTTACATAAGAAGTTAACTTGTGAGTGTTTCTGCCAATTCACATTGAGATAATCGGAGGAAGGGCACTGAGCAAATTAATCTGTGATATATAACATTAAGCATTTTGTCTTTTTGCTCATTTTTATGAGTTATTTATAGCACTTTTATTTTCTGCCCCATACTTCTCTAGCTAGTTGCACTGTTTGTGAGGTATTAACTGGACATTTCCAACAATTGGTAATCTTTTGTTTGGGTTTGTTTGTTCTGCTTTCCTGCCAGTTGTAGAATTGTCCATATTCAGGCTTGTGTTTTGGGCCTAGTTGTTTGTTGGTAGAGGCTGGGTGTCTGAGCTCATGTTCCAGGCCATATTAGTTTAGCCAAAGCCAGACTTGCATTTCAGTGAGAGGGAAGTGTTTATGGTCATTTGCTGATTGGGATTTCTTGGACTATGGCTTGGAGTAAGCACCTCTTTAGCTCTTTCAAGCTTTTTTAAAGTTGTTTCAGGTTTCAACTTTCTTTTAGTTAAGAATTTAACTTGTGAGTGTTTCTGCCATTTCACACTGAGCTAATCGGAGGAAGGGTACTGAGCAAACTAATCTGTGATATATAACATTAAGCATCCTGTGTTTTGCATATTATTATGAGTGATTTATAGCACTTTTATTGTCTGCTGCATACTTTTCTAGCTAGTATCACTGTGTGTGAGGTATTAACTGGAAATTTTCTATATTTGTTAAACAATTGCTTGAGTTTGTTTTTTCTGATTTTCTGCCAAGGAGTGTATCATATAACTTAATTGTTTGCAGTTAGAAGCATTCTCTAGAGTCTCTTTGCTCCTTTATCTGCTTAAAACTTTCATTTAATGGCTCACTGCTGCTTTTCTGCTGTGGTAAACATTTCTGAAGTTTTTTCTACCTATGCATTGTGGGTGGTTGTAGCAGTGACCATATTCAGGCTTGTGTTTTGGACCTAGTTGTTTGTTCCTAGAGGCTTGTGTGTCTAAGCACATGTTCCAGGACATCTTAGTTTAGCCAAAGATAGTCTTGCATTTCAGTGAGAGGGAAGTGTTTATGGACATTGGCTGATTGCAGTTTCCTGCACTACGGCTTAGAGTAAGTACCTCATTGGTTATTTCAAGCTTTTATTAAAGTTGTTTTAGGTTTCAGCTTTCTGTTACTTAAGAAGTTAACTTGTGAGTGTTTCTGCCATTTCACACTGAGCTAATCAGAGGAAGGGCACTGAGCATACTGATCTGTGATATATAACATTAAGTATCCTGTTTTTTTGCTTATTTTTATGAGTTAGTTATAACACTTTTATAGTCTGCTGCATACTTTTCTAGGTAGCTCACAGTGTGCGAGGTATTAACTGGAAATTTTCTACAATTGCTAAGCAACTGTTTGGGTTTGAGTTCTGATTTACTGCCAAGTAGTGTGTCATATAACTTAACTGTTAGCAGTTAAAACATTCTCTAGAGTGTCCTTGCTCCTTTATCTGTTCAAAACTTCCGTATGAAGGCTCACTGTTGCTTTTCTGCTGTGAGAAACATGTCTGCAATTTTTTTTCTACATAAGTAGTGTGGGTGGTTGTAGCATTGTCCATATTCAGGCTTGCGTTTTGGGTCTAGTTGTTTGTTGGTAGAGGCTGGGTGTCTGAGCAAATGTTCCAGACCATCTTAGCTTAGTTAAAGACAGTCTTGCATTTCAGTGAGAGGGAAGTGTTTATGTTTATTGGCAGATTGGGTTTACCTGGATTACAGCTTGGAGTAAGTACCTCAATGGTTCTTTCAAGCTTTTTTTAAAGATGTTTCAGGTTTCAACTTTCCATTCCTTAAAAAGCTAACTTGTAAGTGTTTTTGCCATTTCACACTGAGCTAATCGGAGGAAGGGCACTGAGCAAACTGATCTGTGATATATAACATTAAGTATCCTGTTTTTTGCTTATTTTTACAAGTTATTTATATCACTTTTATTGTCTGCTGCAAACTTTTCTAGCCAGTTTCACTGTGTGTGAGATATTAACTGGAAATTTTCTAAAATTGTTAAGCATCTGTTTGAGTTTGTTTGTTTTGATTTCCTGCCAAGGAGTGTATCATATAACTTAATTGCTTGCAGTTAAAAGCATTTTCTGGAGTCTCCCTGCTCCTTTATCTGTTTAAACTTTAATTTAATGGCTCACTGCTGCTTTTCTGCTGAGATAAACATTTTTGCAGTTTTTTCTACCTAAGTAGTGTGGGTAGTTATAGCATTGTCCATATTCAGGCTTGTGCTTTGAGCCTAGCTGTTTGTTGGTAGAAGCTGTGTGCCTGAGCACATGTTCCAGGCATCTTAGTTTAGCCATCTTAGTTTAGCCAAAACCAGTCTTGCATTTCAGTGAGAGGGAAGTGTTTATGGTCATTGGCTGATTGAGGTTACCTGGACTATGGCTTGGAGTAAGAATCTCACTGGTTCTTTCTGATTTTTTTAAAGTTCTTTCAGGTTTCAACTTTCTGTTACTTAAGAAGTTAACTTGTGAGTGTTTCTGCCATTTCACACTGAGCTAATCGGAGGAAGGGCACTGAGCAAAATGATCTGTGATATATAACATTAAGTATCCTGATTTTTGCTTTATTTTTACAAGTTATTTATAGCACTTTTATTGTCTGCTGCTTTTCTAGCTCGTTTCACTGTGTGTGAGGTATTAACTAGAAATGTACTATAATTGTTACTCATCTGTTTGGGATTGTTTGTTCTGATTTCCTGCCAAGTGGTGTGTCATATAATTTAATTGTTTGCAGTTAAAAGTATTCTCTAGAGTCGCCTTGCTCCTTTATCTGTTTAAAAAGATAATTTAAAGGGTCACTGCTGCTTTTCTGCTGTGATAAACATTTTTGCAGGGTTTTTTTCTACTTAAGTAGTGTGGGTAGCTGTATCATTGTCCATAATCAGGCTTGTGTTTTGGGCCTAGTTGTTTGTTTGTAGAGGCTGTGGGTCTGACCACATGTTAAAGGCCATCTTAGTTTAGCCATCTTAGTCTAGCCAAAGCCAGTCTTGCATTTCTTTGAGAGGGAAGTGTTTATGGTCATTGGCTAGTTGGGGTTATCTGGACTATGGCTTCGAGTAAGCACCTCTTTGGTTCTTTCAAACATTTTTTTAAATTTGTTTCAGGTTTCAACTTTCTGTTACTTTAGAAGTTAACTTATGAGTGTTTCTGCCATTTCACACTAAGCTAATCTGAGTAAGGGCACTGAGCAAACTGGTATGAGATATATATCATTGAGTATCCTGTTTTTTGTCTTATTTTTATGAGTTATTTACAGCACTTTTATTGTCTGCTGCATACTTTTCTAACTAGTTTCACTGTGTGTGAGGTATTAACTAGAAACTTTCTACAATTGTTAAGCATCTGTTTGTGTTTGTGTTCTGATTTCCTGCCAAGGAGTGTATCATATAATGTGTTTGCAATTAAAAGCATTCCCTAGAGTTTCCATGTTCCTTTATCTGTTTAAAACTTTCATTTAAAGGCTCACTGCTGCTTTTTTGCTGTGATAAACATTTCTGCAGTTTTTTTCTGCCTAAGTAGTGTTGGTAGTTGTAGCATTGTTCATATTCAGGCTGGTGTCTTGGGCCTAGTTGTTTGTTGGCAGAGGCTGTGTGTCTGAGCACATATTCCAGGCCATTTTAGTTTAGCTAAAGCCAGTCTTGCATTTCTGTGAGAGGGAAATGTTTATGGTCATTGGTATATTGGGGTTACCTGGACTACAGCTTGGAATAAGCACCTCATTTGTTCTTTCGAGCTTTTTTTAAAGTTGTTTCAGGTTTCAACTTTCTGTTACTTAAGAAGTTAACTTGTGAGTGTTTCTGCCATTTCACACTGAGCTAATCAGAGGAAGGGCACTGAGCAAAATGATCTGTGATATATAACATTAAGTATCCTGTTTTTTTGCATATTTTTACGAGCTATTTATAGCACGTTTATTGCCTGCTGCATACTTTTCTAGGTAGTTTCATTGTGTGTGAGGTATTAACTTTAACATTTTCTACATTTGTTAAGCATCTGTTTGGGTTTCTTTGTTCTGATTTTTATTTCCCACCCTCCCTCCCTATTGGTATTGTGTTGTTTTACTTGATGGCTTTGTAGTTGCCCACCCCTAATGTAAATTCGATCTAGGAAACTCCTCCCAGTCTTGTGCCATTACCTCATTCTACCTAATACAGTGAGAACATTTGAGAAGGCCAACCTACTTAGTTTCTTAACCTTGAATTATCTTCTGCTCCTTCTTTCTCCCTTTCCATTTTACAAAAAAAAAAGTCTAAGCTTGTTTCCTGCCTTTCCTGTAAGTAGTCTAGTCCAGATACAGATTTGCTGTATCCAGGATGGTTTGTAAGTTTCTGAGCCCCCAAACCTTTCTGTGTTGTAGGGAAGCCTTCTACCTTATCAGTGGGAGTGGTAAGCACTAGGTAGCTATTCTAAAAAAAAAAAAAAAAAAAAAAAAAAAATCACTTTATGCATCGCCGCTTAGCTAGGATTAAACTATTCCCAGTGTCATAAAGTCTGCTCTTTGAATTTTCCCATAGAACTATCCAGTTTTTAGTTTTAGCAATCAAATCTGTTTCTTTGAGCTCAGCACTTGTTCAGAACTCATTGTAAGCACTAAATAAGCTACAAATTACTACAGCATTCAACTTTCCTCAATTGTCTAGAGGAAAACAGTTTTTAGTACTTAATAAATAAGCACCTATCCAGGCATGTCTAAGGGCCAGCTCCTGTTTTTTTCTTCTGTCTACATGATGAATCTGGGCATCTTGGGGCAATGCAGCAATTGCCTCATGTACACAGACTACCCTCTACTCCTACCAGCCAACACTACAACCTGTGAGAGGTGCACTTATATAGCCAAACTGGAAGCAAAGCTCTCTTCACCCAAGACTGGACTAAACAGTCAGGAGGAGAAGGTAAACACTTGCACCCCACCACACTCATCACATAGTCCCTCAAAACCTGCACCACCAAAACACACAAATAGAAACACAGAACACACACCTACATTCACAGATGCTCTCAATAAAACTCTGCCCAAGCAACAGGGACCTCCAACGCAGAAACACAACCAACCTCCAGCCCCCAACACAACCCAAATGACACATAGCTCACAAACTCAGTGTGCCACTCAACCACAGCCCATAAGGCATAACAACGTATCCAACACTCTAGTCATAGGTGACTCTATAGTCAGGCACACTGATGTTCTACTCACCAGGCTAAACAAGGAAAAAGTTACTGTTAGCTGCCTGTTGGGTGGCAGGATACATCACATAATGCATGCACTCAGTTCACTCCACGACAAGTACAAATATGGCTCTGTCATTGTCAATGTTGGTGTGAATGACTTGAGACTTACCTCCCTGGTTTAAATGAAAAGAGACATGGAGGAAATGTCCAATCTTGTAGCCCAGGCAGGTATGACCCTAACCCTGAGTAGCATCCTGCCATCACCCAGAATGATACCACAGTACAAGGACAAAATGATTGACTTTAACAATTGGCTAAGCTTCTAGTGTCATTTTAAGGGAATCCATTATCTGTCTGCCTGGGATGACATGATCAACAGACGATGATGCTTTGCCAGAGATGACCTACACCTGTCACTCTTGGAATTCCGGATACTGGCTAAGGCTCTTGCCACTCCTATAGTGCCTTTTCTAGACAAGGTTCAAATGACAAATTCACCATTGTAATAGGTACATGCAAGCAAAATCTGAGGGTAATGCTATTCAATGCTAGAAGTCTAAACCTCAAAATGCACTCACTCGAAGCACTTCTTACAATGGAGAACATTGACATCTGTGCAGTGACAGAGATCTGTTTCAAGGCTCCAGAGAGCACTCCTCATTACCAGGCTAAAATTCTTACCACACCTATCGACCACCTAACCTGGACCGAAACACTAAAGGCAGAGGCATGTCCATATTCATTAAGGATATCTGCAACTCTAGGCTAGTTACTCAGCATAATGCATCTGAGATTATCCAATTGCAACTAACTCTGGGCAAGACTGCAATCCAAATTGTAGCTTGCTACAGATCCCCCATCATGCCCCAGGATTTCTACTCCTCATTTCTTGATACCCTGGAAAATATTAGGGTACAACCTACTACCCTAATAATGGGTGTTTTCAACTACCCCACCATTAACTGGGAAAACTACTCATGTACCAACTCTTTTGCTCAACGTTTTCTGGAATTCATAAATTCCAGCGCCTTGGATCACCTTATCCACACCTCCACCAGGGGCAGCAATACCTAGACCTGGTCATTACCAACATGGGTAACCAGTGTTCCACACCAGAGGTCAATTCCTTTTTGGTCAGATCCAACCACAAGCTAATCACCCTAGGCATCCACATCCCACCCCCACCCCCATTAGGGAAACCACTGTAAAAAATGTCTCCAAAGCCAACTTCATGCTTCTTAAGACAGAAGTGGCAAACTTCACGACACCCATGCAGATGGACAATAGAGGTGGGACTGCTGAATCCTACACCAATGCACTTTATAAGCCCTTACATGAGTGCATGGATCATGCAATCCCTAACAGAACCAAGATGCTATCCGCCAAAAAAAGGAAGCCAATCTGGTGGTCCCCTGCCATAAACAAACTCTACAAATGAAGAAAGAAACTGTTGCAAAAAAGAGTAAAATCCCATGAGTGGAGGAATTCCCTGGTCAGCCTCAGTAAGAAGCTGAGATCCCTCATAAAATCCTACAAAGGAAGCTACAAAAACAAAATTGCCACTAATTCTAAAGACAACCTCAAACCATTCTATAGCTATGTCAAGAATCTCAATGGCAACACTCAGATCTGCTCTGAGTTACAGCACAACTGCACTAAATATACAGAACCAACTGATATTGCCAACATCCTGGCAGATAGGTTCAGTCCTACCCCCCCACACTCCCTAAAGGACCCATCTCTATACTGGAAGAATGCAAAGTTCCTGTAATCATGGCTGCACAGGTAAAAAACACACTCTCTAAATCCAAGAACACAGCATCCATGGGACCTGACAACATTCCAGGCTGCATTCTACATGAACTATAGAATGAACTGGCACCCCACCTAAGTACCATGTTCAATCATAGCCTTACCTCAGGCTTTGTACCCACTGAATAGCACACAGTGACGGTCATCCGACTCCACAAAGGGGGAGCCACTACACAGCCCAGGAACTACTGCCCCATTAGCCTGACAAGCCTGGTCTGCAATGCTATGGAATGTATCATCATGTAGCTTATAAACAATGACATTGGCAATCTCCAAACTCTGGACCCCACCCAGTTCGGGTTTGTAAAAGGCAGATCATGTCTCCTAAACCTGATAGACTTCTTTTAAGTGGTCACCAAAACTGTAGATGAGGGTAATGTGGTTCACATAGTCTATCTAGATCTCGCCAAAGCTTTCGATACATGGTCAGGAATGTAAGAGCACTGAAGATCAGCATGTGTACTAGATGTTGGACTTTGTAAAACTTAATGGACTCTGGTTGTTACACATCTTGATTGTGTGTGGAGTTTGAAAGCATATAGCTCTTAGGAGTTGGATTGGTGTGTATTCCTCTGTTATCCACAAGAATATGGAGACGACCCAGAGTAGTTTGTTATGGGGAAGGTGTTGCTCTGTCTCTTAGCTTAACCTGTTAAGCAAGAGGACAACTTTCATCTATCACAAATACAAGTGGGTTTGAATCCATGTATGGGGTAGCTTAGATTACATTTTGATCTGAATATTTGAGTCTTTTGGAACTGATTTTACAGATACCTGCTTGTTTATGTATACAAGAAGTTTGTATGTGTTTATGTCTATAGTGTTTATTTGTCAGATTACTATCAATATCTTCATTATCCATATATTTTCTGAAACAGCATAGATATGTCAATATAGCTGAATGGCGCACAGCAAAGGTCATCTAACTCCACAATGGGGGAGCCACCACAGAACCCAGGAACTACTGCCCCATTAGCATGACGAGCCTGGTCTGTAACACTATGGAACATATCATCATGGAACTTATAAACAATGACATTGGTAATCTTCAAACTCTGGACCCCACCCATTTTGGGTTTGTAAAAGGCAGATCATGTCTCCTAAACCTGATAGAGTTCTTTGAAGTGGTCACCAAAGCTGTAAATGAGGGTAAGGTGGTTCACACAGCCTATCTAGATCTTGCAAATGTTATCAACACCATCCCCCAGTCTGGAATTATAGATAAACTCACTAAACTAGGTATAAATCTCTATATCACAAGATGGTTTGCCAACTGGCTCACTGACAGAACCCACATTGTGAAAGTAGCAGATTCCAAATCCGACTTCAGACCAGTGACAAGTGGAGTACCACAGGGTTCAGTCCTGGGTCCTCTCCTGTTTGGTATCTACTTCTCTGAAGTACAGGCTAACACAGAAGGTCTTTGGCTAATGAAGTTATCAGATGACTGCAAACTAGAAGTCATAATCGAATCTCCTAATGATGTGGACATCCTGCGAGAGGGCCTCACTGAGATAGATGCCTGGTGTCAAAGCCATGGCCTCAAGCTCAATGCCAAAAGTGCATTGTCATCCCTTTTGGTAAAATCTCTGTACCCATGAACTACCACATAGGCAGTAGTCTACTTAACACCAGAAGTGTGATAAGAGACTTTGGGACACAGGTGGTCAGCAGTCTCTCCTTTGATAATCCCATCACCACAGTAGTCAGGAAATCCTTCCTCATGGCACACCTCATCACAAATGGTTTCTCATCCAGGAAAAAAAGAGGTCATTGTTCCCATCTACTCATCACTCATTAAACCCATTATAGAATAGAGTGCCTCTTTTGGTATGTACCTCACAAGACATCTACAAAAACTGGATCAGCTGCAGAAATACCTCACAAACAGGATTGCCAGCCTCAAACAAATACCCTACCCAGACCGTTTCAAAAAACTCCAGCTTTACTCCATCGCATATCGCCTACTCAGAGGTGATCTCTGCCTAACATACAAAGCTATGTCAAATCCAGAGCTGTTGGACATGCTCCACTTAAAGAAATCCCAATCCCTCTGAGCTACACTCTCTAGGGACCTAAACCTTTTCACAACAATAAACAGAACATGGTGGAGGTATAGATTCCTGTCCAAGAAACTTCCCATACTCTGGAATAAAGTACCTATCTATATCAAACAAAGTACTTCATTAGCACTCTTCAAGAAAAATCTTGATGATTGGATGGGAGATAGGAAATTCTCCCCAGGGATCACTTCTGTGGCTCTGCTTGGCAGGGGAACAGGAAAATACTTTTCTTGGGTAGCGAAATCCATGGTACCTTTTTGGCTAGGCTTATATAGGCCCTAGGCCCAATAGCCTAGTACCTACCTATGAACCTATGAACCTAGGAACATCAAGCATGGCTCTGTTTTACTGATACCAATAATGACTAGGCACCAGGTGACTACACATTTCGCTGTGATCCATAATACTCCAAGGCCATTGCACATCATACTTCTGTATGTGTGAATACTGAGTCATACAGACCCACACTTTTCCTTTCTGCTTCATAAAATGCACACTATTACTTAATGCACATTTGTTGTATACATGGTCAGGAATGTAAGAGCACTGCAGATCAGCACGTCTACTAGATGTTGGACTTTGTAAAACTTAATGGACTGTGGCTGTTACACATCTTGATATTGTGTTGAGTTTGAAAGCATATAGCTCTTAGGTGTTGGATGGGTGTGTATTCCTCTGTTATCCACAGGAATATGGAGATGTCCCAGAGTAGTTTGTTATGGGAAAGGTGTTGCTCTGTCTCATAGCTTAACCTGTTAAGCAAGAGGCCAACATTCATCTATCATAAATACAAGTGGGTTTGAATCCATGTATAGGGTAGCTTAGATTACATTTTGATCTGAATATTTGAGTCTTTTAGAACTGATTTTACAGATACCTGCTTGTTTATGTATACAGGTAGTGTGCATGTGTTTATGCCTATAGTGTTTATTTGTCAGATTACTATCAATATCTCAATTATCCATATGTTTTCTGAAACAGCATAGATATGTCATTATAGCTGTATGTGTAAGGTTTTAAATAGAAGTATACTTCACATGTGCATTTGGAACATATTTGTCAACCAATCAGAAATGCATCTCAACATAATCAGTGACTAATCCAGAAATATTTTGTGACAATCAGGGACACATTTTCTATGTTAGTCCTATTAATCTGTGATGGTGACAGAGTACAGGAATGTGAAATAATATACACTTGCTTTAGTTAAGGTAGTCTACACCTCTGCTTATTGTCACTATTTATTAAGTGCAAATCAACACCTTTTTCCTATGAAAGTGACAGAGCTACACTTAGAGTGAAAATCAGGGACAACCCTGGATATCAAGGATATTTGGGAGGTATGATTTGGTATGTCACAATACATTCTAGTTAGACATTTCCTGCCCTCCTACTTAACCTACATTTTGATGTATGACATACCAGTGATTAACATAAAGTCCTGTATATTTGTCTAGTAAGTGCAACCACATGTTTTACTGCAATGTGAGAGGCTCTGAGCTATGAAATGTTACTACTGTGTATTCCTGCTGTGACCAGTGTGCTGACATAATGTCAGATTTGCATGTTTTTATATACAAATGCACAGCACATAGTGCACGCCAGACTATAGTTTACCCATCTTGTAATGTGGACTCCCAAATCCATTTTTTAATCATTCCCTGCACAGTCCTACCTTTGAATTCTTTAACTGCAGTTACTCCATGCAATCACAGTCAAGATGGATTAACTAGGCAGGTAGGTGTCAGGTTTATAGTGTGAGCATAGTTGAGAGTCATAGGTCTGAATCTGATGTTCTCCAGTTTGTGTTTAGTACTCTTCCTCTGTGTAATGTATTGAGTGTGACACAACAATAAAGGAATAGACTGACCCCGGGATTCATGAAGGTCAGTGCAAGGACGGCGTTAGGCTTGCGCCGACCATGCAGCGTAGTGATGATGCAGTAGTGCCATATGCATATTAATGAAGGAGCGCTGCCACCACATCCACGTGCATAGGAAATGTGCGCGAGTGCATGGGGAGTGTCGAAGCGCCGCACGCAGGCGTGAACATGTCAGCTGTTTACGTGCAGCCTAAAATGCTGAATATTACAGCCTGCCTCTAACAGTAATCACACCTGTCAGTGCCCATGGATATTGAAATGCATGCAAAGCATGCAAGACAGTTTTGCGAGCACAAAAATAAGAAGCAAACACAAATGCATGTAGCTGAATATTGAGTCCCCATCCCTCGAACAAATGACATTTAAAACCCCATGCCCGTATTCTATTGCAGTGTTGATAGTTATACCAAGTGGAAGTGAAACACATCATGTTAGCATGCAGCCAATAGCTAAGTCTAGCCCAATGGTCAGGGTTACCACCTGTCCCACATTGTGAGGGACAGTCCCCCTCTGGGCAGTTGTGCCCATACCAAAACCATTATAAATATAAAATATCCTGCGACCATAAAACATAATTATGTCCCACATCTTATGTAATAGCAACATACAATAATTATTTCTGTATGTAACATACCTACATGTTACAAGAAATGGAATAAGCAAGTAAATGAAACAGAAGAAGCAACTGAACTGCTACAACAATAAGCTTACATTTAGGCATAAAACAAAAATACTATCCATTGTGCTGACCGTGGGTATGTGTTGGCCTGTAAAATCTGATGTGTGTCCCAAATATATCCCATCCTGGCCATATGAAAAGGTGGCAACCCTACCAATGGTCAGAGCATTCACCCAAAAACTGCCCATTCGTGGTCCAAGGTGTCCTTGTTAGGATGGGTCAAAGATGAATGGGTATTACCCGGGTCTACCTACCATGTCATGAAAGTTAAGTATTTGCATGTACCTATGTGTGTGATGTACAGCATGTGGAAGGTGAAAAATGCTAGGGTAGTCCTCACAACCATACAGGTACCAGAGATATGTAGTGTATGCAATCTGTTCCCTTGACAGTGCCATGGGGCATCAACCAGAGAAGGGATGGATGGAGTGTGTGGAATATGGGTGTGAGGGGATGGGCAATGCAAAAATTTGTAAAGGGGAGACTGTGTTGGATGCACAATAGGTGAACTAGAGGTGTATGAGGGAGCAGTGGGTGAATCAGAAAGAAACACAAAGAACAAACATACACATCCGCAATACAAACTGACAGGCCATACTGTAGAACACAATCCCGCAAACATATGAATATTAAAATGTGCGATATACATGTACATTAACGTCACCGGCACATACCCACATAATGGTCTGGAATGAACTGAACCATCCAACTACAACACACCTGGATGCATAATTGAATACCCATCATCCCCTCTACAGCATACAACCCCCCCCCCCCATTCCTGAATGTCCACCAAACCAGCCATACTCGGGCTGCTAGCTTGGCGGAGCCATATCTGTACATAGTGACCACTACTCATATCTAGTAGGCAGTCTCACCCTAGGCAGTGTCAGGATTGCAAACTATGTATCCCTTGCATGTAAAACCCTATCACGTTTTCGTAAATCCAAAAAGATTGAAGGTTATTGTCTTGTTCAATTTTTGGATATCCCTCATGGGATAAGTATCCTGTGTAAACATTAGACTTGGTATCACTACACGATGTCCATTCCTGTAGACATCTGGACACAAGTTGTATGTGCAGTAGTGGCTCACGAGACTGCACAGCCTCCAGCCGGTCATGCAGAACCTACTACCCGGGATTAAACACATGACCGTGATGCACGGCTCCCCACATGAATTATCGAGAATATATACTTTACACATTCCCATAGTGGCAGTTGGATATAGGGTGATTAAGGCACTGACATAAGCAAGGTACCTCCTGTCCCACTTTGTGAGGGACAGTCCCTGTTTGGGTAGGTGTGTCCTGACCAAGAATAATACAATGGCAAATGTCCTGTGATTGTGGGACATAATTATGTACCATATTTCATGTAACAGTTGCCTAATTGCCTAAACCAGTTATTTCTGTATGTAAAATACATAAATCTTACAACAAACAGAATAAGCAACTAAATTTCTACAAGAATAAGCTCTCATCTAGGAAAATAAGTAAAGTTAGAAACCCTGTACTGACCGTGGGTATGTGTTGGCCTAAAAAAATCTGGTGTGTCCCGAATATATCCCATCCTGGCCATATGAAAAAGTGGCAACCCTACCAACGGTCAGAGCATTTGCACAATAACTGGCCAGCATCTCAATCCTCCCTAAAACCAGTGACCTTTGGAGGAAATGTGTTGAATGCCATTGAATGAATAATGACAATAATTAAGAGTAATAGACGTCTTTTACTTCAAAAAATAAGTATTAATACATATGCTCTGAATCTGTCAGCACGTTTCAAGATAATAGCATTAATATTGTAAAAGTATCCGTGATTGTCCCTGAATTGTCCTTGCCTTGTCCCTGTTACTGTTGAAATTAGTTCCTGAGTGGTTGAGAGGTCTGTACACATATGTTCACCAACCTATTGTCACATTTGTTGCCAGTACTGTTGAATACCTGTAGTGAAGTCATATATCCAGCTACCATCCAAGCGGAATGTACCACGGATGGTGTAGTGGTCAAACTGGTGACTAAGGTGTGTCTGTTTCTGGGTCCAAGCCATGCAAGGGCCGTTAATTTTATGTGATGGCCAGAATAATGTCCGTTGGATATAGGGAGGTAAATTGGATATAGGGAGGTAAAGCCAGCTGGGATGCGCTGCGGACATTCAACAGTATGGGAAATGTAAATAGGTATGTAGGTGTGTATGTATGTGTATGTACAGACAGATATATATATATATATATATATATATATATATATATATATATATATATATATATATATATATATATATATATATATATATATATATATATATAAATGAACATGGTCACAATAAAGCAGTCATAACGAATGTGAAGGGAAACACCAAAACACCAGTAAAACCACCCCCCACACCGTAATATGTAGTGCCGACATAATAAGCTGGTCAGAGGTGGGCAAACCCCTGCGTCTGTAAATGCAGTTAGAATGGTCACATTGGGACTAACTCTGTCCACGTGCTAATTCTGACTTTCAAATGGGTACAGGGCTGTTCTGGTCTCCAGTCAGACAAGCCTAAACCCGGATTATCACATGAACACCCTGACAATCAAACACACTTATGTGCCAGGACTCTAAGCATTGGAGATCTGAATATCCTCGGAGTGAGTAAACATGCTGCAGGGGTCCAGAGCAGTAGGGAATAGGGAATGGCGCATGTGTAGTACTGTGATTTTCCCAGCAGGTGAATGGATGCCTGCTGTGTAAGTGAAGCATTGAGGCATATGTTCGGGTAGCTATGAACCATGGGTTCATGACTATAACACATATCATTTTCTTGTGGAATGAATATCGATGTGCTGTAAAGACAACATTTAAACACGTAAAGGTGAACATGTGTTTCGCATGGCGCCATTAACCAGATTCCTTCAATCAAAGTGGAACTGTCATAATGAATAAGGACGTGTAAGCACAAAGAAGCGGCAGTAAACATATGTAACTCACAGTAAGCATAAGCGAGTGCGCCTGCGCGGGTGTAAGCAGCTTCCAGCATAGCAAATGTATGTTTTTATGTACAGATGTAATTTATATATATATATATATATATATATATATATATATATATATATATATATATATATATATATATATATATATATATACATACACACACATGTACACACACATATCTATATATATCTATCTATATATATATATATATATATATATATATATATATATATATATATATATATCTGTATGTATATGTGTGTGTGCACAGATATCCACAGACATGAAATATATATTTGAAGAATGAACGCCATAAGAATAAAGCATACACAAGGGTTGTGAAGGGAATCTAGCTCAACTAATATATATATATATATATATATATATATATATATATATATATATATATATGTATATGTGTGTGTGTGTGTGTGTGCATAGATATCCACAGACATGAAATATATATATATTTGAAGAATGAACGTCAGAAGAATAAAGCATACACAAGGGTTGTGAAGGGAATCTAGAGCAACTAAGGTATTATATAGTACTTGCAGCGTATGTCAGATAAAGCTGCCCAAGAGTGAGCAGAGCACCGCTATTCACACCAGAGGCATGGTTCTACCAGTGGGCATAACACTGTTGAAATGCTATGTCTACATTACACACTGACAGAATGTAGTTTATGTTGTGACGACCTACACTTGTAAACTGCAAATGGCCGTAATCCATAACACCAGGAAAGGCACGTATGTGCAAATATAAATGGCAGTAGACCCTGTGAATACACGAGGTGGTACAAAATGTGTGTAGGGCCCCAAACGCTCTGGAGAGGGCAATGTGTAAAGGTGTGTCATGGCTGCGATATCAGGTGGATAATGGCTGCTACGCGTGGAAACTCAACACAGGTGGGGTGGAGGAACTATGGCTATGCGATTATGGATCCAGGAGTGCCAGGGTTGGTTGCACCAGTTCCAATGGACTGCCCCATGTAGGTCAGCTAGTATGTAATAGGTATATATGCATACGCACATGCAGACTACAATATGTTGAAGTACATTCTCTGTAACACATGCACTCCATTTATTGACATAACTAATATGAATGTGCACAGACAAACAAATACAGTAGCTGGAATAGTAGGCTGTGCAGACGAGGAACAGGTCAAATGACACTGTATCACATTCCAATTACCATTGGTAATCCGTAGATGAACATATTGTGACATCTGTCCGCTGTATAATGTACTAAATACCGATTACAAGATAACCGGAGTGAAGTTTCGGTGTCATAATGACTAAGGCAATCGTATGCTGGTGAAGCATGTATAAAACCTAATACACATGTGTAAGTGCGTATGGCCGGGAAATGTATTGCCAAAATATATATATATATATATATATATATATATATATATATATATATATTACAGCAATTACAGGTAACATATGTTCAGACCGGGCATATGTTAGTGGGAGATCCAATAAACAAACATCTACCTCCCACACCTCCCCAGCTAGGCCCGTGAGACACACAGATACGCAATAAAGGTAAATACAACACTGCTTTCCATACCACCAGCAGGAAACTACAACTGGGAGAGATCTGCATGGTCTACACTTTAAACATGGATCACGGGGTCCCTTGCGGGACACTAAAAATTTGCCTTGTAGGCAAACCATTGATGACTGACGCGACCAGGATGTAGCTGTACATGGAACAGTAGGTTGTGCAAGTCTGATAACACATGGGTTGGCAAAACATACATGTGTCCCAAGACAGAGAGAGTGGGCAGTGTGTAGGGGTGTGTTCATACCCCAGCTGCGCTCACAGTAAGGATGAGTGCTGTAGAGGGGTGTCAGGTAGGGTAATCATGTGTATGCAATAATGGGCCTAAGTGTGCAGGTGTTGGTTGGCAGAGATGTATTAGGCCCACCCCATGGAAGTAATTAATATTCCTATGTGGGCATAGCAGATGCCCATACCTCCCAAACCATAAGAGCACATTTACTGGATAGTCTGTAAACTATTGGGGGTACACATAGGGACTATATCAGTGAACTGTACATGATTATCATGGACGTCCGTGATTACGAATCAGAATCTAATACAGTCCTAGCTAAACCCTTCCAGAACTAGTGATATTAGGTCGACAGGTGGCAGAATACATGTAATGACTAATGACAATATATATATATATATATATATATATATATATATATATATATACACATGTTACTGTAGATATACACATATGCATACCTAGGTTACATTACAGGAATTATGGATAACATATGTTCAGATCGGGCATATGTTAGTGGGAGGTCCAATAAACTAACGTCTACCTCCCACACACCCCCAGCTAGGCTGGTGAGACATACGGACACGCAATAAAGGTAAATACACCGCTGCTTTCCAGACCACCGGCAGGAAACTACCAGTGGGAGAGATCTGAAAGGTCTACACTTTAAACATGGATCACGGGGTCCCTTGTGGGACACCAAAAATTTCCCTTTTAGGCAACCCTATAATGATCGATGCGACCAGGATGTAGCTATACACGGAACATTAGGTTGTGCAAGTCTGATAACACATGAGTTGACAAAACGTATGACATGTGTCCCAACATGGGGAAAGTGGGCAGTGTGTAGGGGTGTGTTCACACCCTAGCTGTGCTCACAGTAAGGATTAGTGCTGTAGAGGGTTGTCAGGTAGCACATCTATTGGATAGTCTGTAAACTATTGGGGGTACACATAGGGACTATATCAGTGAACTGTACCCGATTATCATGGACGTCTGTGTTACAAATCAGAATCTAACACAGTCCTAGCTAAACCCTTCCAGAACTAGTGATATTAGTTGGACAGGTGGCGGAATACATGTAATGACTAATGACAACATGTATGAGTCATAAACAGCATGTACCTTGACAAATGTGTAGGAATACATATGCTCTGGGACTGTCAGTGTGTCAGGTTAATAGTACTAATCATCTAAATGTGTCCCTGAGGGTGTTATGAGGGTGTTATGCAGTGTCCTTGATTCAGTGTTATTTCTCCCCCATTCGTATGTGAGGTCTGCTAGTGACGGAAAGCACATATTCCGATGACTACCTTAGGTAGATGATAGCATAATAGGTTGGGGTTTGCATCTATTCACCTTTGCGAGGGACAGTCCCTTTTGGGCAGTTGTGTCCTGCAAAATAAATTATATTATAGCATATGGCCTGTGATCTATGGCAAAGAATCCAAATATTGTCTGTAGTGGTTGCATAAAACAATTATGTTGTATCTGAAACACTTAGATGTTATAGGAAACAGTATTAGCAACTATAAAGCTACAACAATAACATTTACTTATGCAAACCGGTGAAGTAGTCTATTTTCTACTGGCTGTGGGTATGTGTTGCCTTGCCAAATCTGACATCTTTACATATAGGTCCTATGGGCTACTACCTTTCCAAATGGCCAAAGTGGGACCTGCTCCGTAGAAATGTCAGATGCACCAGGTGAGAACATACCTACAGCCATGCATAGTACAGAACTATACATATTAGCACAAATAAAAGCTTAGTCTAGCAGCAGTCAAGTTGCTTATGCTACTTCACATAACATATATACAATAACTGTTACATGCAACTATTAGAGAAATGTAGAATATAATATTGTCCTGTAATCAGGATATTTGCTATGTCTAGATTATTTTCGCATGACACGTACGCCTAAGGAGGGACTGTCCCATGCAAAGTGGGACAGGTGTTAATCCTAAAGTCTCACCTCGGCCAATTTAAAAGGTTGCAAACCTACAACAGGTATGCAGTAGCATGACCCGGCAGACGGATGCGGTTCCCAAAACACATTTACTTGTCTGCATTGCAGAGTATTGGTTCCCATGTATCAGCCAGATGGGAGCAGATTGTATGAGGAACACGCATATAATATGATAACTCACTGGGCAGGATGCCGATTCCGTACAGTCGAACGCCATGCCGCCGCATAATGGTCAGCCATACCCGATAATGTAGTCATGTAGTCCTTTGTAATAGGCATCACAAGGGATCGCACCCACCCAGTGTGAGGGACAAATGCAAGCATCAATGTCGGTGCATGTGCAAGTGAGGGAGCGAGTGGGTGTAAGAGTGTTTGGCTACCAGTATGCGACTATTGCATTGTTAAAGAAATGTGGAGTCTAAACAAGTGTAAGAAGCTGTAACCAGAGGTCAGCATTTCCTACCACTGCACAAACCCACGCACAACTGCTGTAATGTGCCTTACTCACTCCATATCCAATGTGCTTGTTCTGGCCGCAAACATATAACCATACTTCACAAGTGTTGGTAGCAACACCCTGCACACACAGCTAATGTGAATTACCAATACACCATGGCAAATATACAGACAATAGACAGTACCACACACATACCATACAGCACAGTCATACAACAGTATAGCAATGTACCGGCAGATATGTCCGGACCACTGGTGTTTGCAGACCTGGCTGTCTTGTGTTCACATGTGTGAGCATGCCCAGTATGACCATTCCGCATGTTGTCGACTGACATTGCCGTCATACATTCATGTGTTTGAGCATGCCCAGTGTGTTACATGTCTGGTAGTCAGTACTGTGGTGCTGACCTCTGCGTTGTACACTGACAGGTGGCATGCTGTGTCTGCAGGGTATCCATTGGTCATGTGGCATTGACTGTTGCTACATTTCAGCGTGGGGGGACATACGACTGTATCCACAATCCTGCACAGCACTGGCGGGGGGGCACACCTGACTGTTACATGTGTACGTTGGAAGGGGGGCACAGCTGACACTTGTACACTTTTGCTACTACTGTACTGGTATGTCAGGTACTCCATTTCAGTGTGTAGACCTACCTATTGTGCTGGCTAGAGGCATACCAGTGTACTCCAGATCTTAGCTTTAATTACCAACATATTAGTTTCAGACATACTAGCCTTCACAACCTACATCCAACTGCCTGGCCTGCTGTAGTCTGTCTGTTTGTGTCTGTGGGGGGGTGTCACCCATTGGGCATATTCAGAGGCCACAGTACAGCATTTGTCTGTGTTGGTCTACACCTGTCCAGATGGTTGAGATTTGTGTGGGCTGTATGGACACACATGATGCTCAGCCCATTACCCGCAGTGGGTTATGACACCCTGTGTACTACTGGCTACTATGATGACCCCGGTATGTGCTACAGATGTCATGGCACCACTATGGATGTCTACTGTCCGCTGCCTTAACATTCGGCCACCAAATTCCCTTGCATGCTCAAATCCATACCATAGCTACAGGTAACAACACATTCTAATACAACTGCCAATTAGTAGGTTGATTGACTTACCTTGAGGGTGTGCCAGACCTGAGGATGGTGCTGGAGGGCTGCCTATGTCGGATGCACACAGTGCACTTCCTATACATGGCTGAACACAGGTAGTGTCATGTTTGGCATCCCTTTTACTGTCTGTGCGAGAGAGGGTGACATTCCCTGGGTACCTACTGTGTCAGTGCATATGCTATGCATTGCCTCTTTGCCAAGGCCAGGTCCTACTGGGTACACCTCCTTCTGCCTACTGGGTCCAGCTCAGGTAGTTCCTCCTCCGAGTCACTATGTGCCTGTACAGGCCTTGGCATTGGTGGGGGGCTGTGTGGCCCTGCTCCATGCTGTTCCTCCTGCAGCTGTTTCCACAGGATCATATTGTGTAGCATAGCACATACCATAACAATATGGGTGCATGTAGCTGGTGAATACTGCAAGGCTCCACCGGATGTGTCCAGACACTGGAACCATGACCTGAGCATCCCAAACACGTGCTCAATTATATGTCTTGCCTGTGCGTGTGCCTCATTATGACGTAGTTGTTCAGGTGTGTGTGCATTTCTGATGGGTGTCATCAGCCATGGCTCCAGTGGGTACCCAGCATCCGCCACTAGGTGACAGTAGGGGATGTCCATATTGGCAAAGCTGTGGTACAGCTGCATCAGATGCTATATATTGGAATTGTCATAGCTTCCAGGGCAGCCAGCACACACATTCAGTATAATGCCCTGGGCATCGCATACAACCTGGCAGTTGATGGAGGGGATGCCCTTGCAGTTAATGTAGGCCCTTCCCCGCTCACTGGGTGGTGCTTTGATGCATACGTGCGTGCAGGCTATAGCACCCACTACCCCAGGGTAGTCTGCCATTTGGTGGAAGAGATGCATATTGCTGGTCAACACCTCATGTGTGTTGAGGAAATGTACGTGCTCACTGGCATGTGGTGACATGGTATCCAGGAACTGGTGGAATACTCTGGATACAGATGCTTGTAAGATCCCCATGATATCCCCAGTTGTGCTTTGAAAGGTACCTGTGGCTAGTATATCTAGGCCTACACATACCTTGGTATCCACTGGGATGGGTTTCCCTCGGCCTGTTGGATGTGTCAGGTGTGGCCGGCACAGCTCAACAATCTGCTGTAGGAGGTCTCTGTCCACCCCATAGCACTCCACTATCTCCAACTCATGTAGCCCCTGGTAGGTTACCCTGGGTCTGTACAGTCTTCTCTATATCCTCACTGAGGGTTGTTCGGCAGCATTCACATTCTCACCACCCTAAGCCTCCTGCACATGTTGGTCTATGTTGCCTGCTGCAGCCCTTCTCATTTCGTTGGATTGTTTTGTAAAATTTCTCCATATGTATACACCGGTGGTGTAGAGTGTGGAAAAACCCAAGGGTATGCTGCTTGCTCACTTTATCGTAGTGCTCGGGCCGGGCTGGGCCTGTAATCTACTAATTGTGATAATTAGCACCTGTTTGCCCAGCTTGTTCACCTTGACTACTCTCCTACTGCTGTTGTCCCTCCCAATTGCACTAGGCAGGTATAGACACACCCCTAGCTTAGATGTGTTAAGGTAGAAGCAATCCCGAGACACAGTGCTCCAATGTACATACAGTATGCCTGACACCTCCCCCATACTTTCAGCTATATTTGAATCCTGCACCCGGCTATCTATACACATACACTCTTGGGATCTGCATCACACCCTGGGGATAAATGGGATTCACTATTTTCCACCTTGTTTGCATAGTATTGTCTTCTAATGTATAGTTACATGACCCATACTGAACCTCCCCAAAAATAACCACTACTTACTGTCGCACAGAACCGCACACAACTGGTTAAAAGTGCCTTATTATCACCGTATTCAATGTCCCTTGTTCTTCCCAGCAACAAAGCAACCGGTCTCAGCACGGCTCGAACCCAGGTCCCTGCATACCACAGATGATGTGCTTTACCACTAAGCCATGGCAGATATACATTCATCTGAGGTTATCACATACAGATCATCCAACACAGGCATTAAACAGTATAGGACATGTATTCCAGCATGCAGATTTATGTGTGCTAATGTCCACACACACATCTATACATATATATATATATATATATATATATATATATATATATATATATATATATATATATATATATATATATATATATATATATATATATATATATATATATATATATACACACACATATACATATACACACACATACGTAGATTTAGAATATATATCTCAACAGCAGACCACGTGACACCAAAGCATTAGACAAGAATGAAAAGTAAACCACATGTGCCTCCTGCATTATGTACTGGTGTTAATATCAAGGCAAGTGTGTTTCTATGCGTCACATGGTTTCAGACTGTATTAAGGGTAAAATTAGGTCTGCTGACATTACTCACCAGACCTATTGCCGAATGTATGTGTATGTCTTGCCAACCCAGTCTCTTGGCCGATTGTGACATTTATGGATACTATATAGGAAAACAACAACACATGCTCCTCAACACATCCTGGAGCTAGCCACTCACAAACACCAACACATAGAATATGACTGCCAAACACACACACCTGTCATGCCTTGGAATAGAACACCTACATGTCTATTCTATCACACTACAGCATTACGTAGTTGCAGAACAGCTACCGAGATTAATGGGGCACAGCACTCTCAGAGGTGTACTTCTAGGTGGGTGACATCATCATCAATGGAAAAGTCGGCGATAGGGATTGTATGGAGTGTGAGCAGTCTAAAAGCATTACTCTGTCCCCAGACAGACAAAGACACACACAGTTGGGATGAGAACACAGATCTAACTACCTTATCACACTACAGCATTATGCAGTTACAGAATGCGCTACTGAGATTACTACAACACAGCACTCCCAGAGGTGTACTTCTAGGTGGGTGACATCATCAGCAATGGAAAAGACGGCAATAGAGATTGTATGGAGTGTGAGCAGTCTAGCATACTTCTGTCCCCAGGCAGACAGACACACACACACACACACACACACACACACACACACACACACACACACACACACACACGCACACACACACAGTTGGCATGGCTGGGATTAGAACACTGACCTAGCTACCTTATCACACTACAGCATTACACAGTTACAAAATGCACTACCAAGATTACTAGGACACAACACTCCCAGAGGTGTACTTCTAGGTGGGTGACGTCATCAGCAATGGAAAAGACGGCAATAGGGATTGTATGGAGTGTGAGCAGTCTAAAAGCATATTTTTGTCCCCAGGCAGATGGAGACAAACACACGCCAGTGGTGTGATCAGGACAACTGCCTATCTATGGACCACTATTACAATACTACATAGATACGAGCTGTGCCACAGATGCTACACCTTTCAAGACTGTCAATATGACTTTGTAGGAATGTGGACATCAACATGGATGCTGGCAGTTATGATGTACATACCTGTGAACTAGTGTGTTCAATGTAGGAATACATCCTGAAGTGGGGTATGGCCATCTGTTGACTGGACGACTACTATTGCTATACAGGGTTACAGTGGTCATGCCCATAGACATAGAGGCACATAACCGACACAAGGTGTCACTGGGCATGCTCAGACACTTAGTAGCACACGGCCATTTGGAATGTACTATGTGTCCATCTACACAGCGTTATACTGGGCATGCTCACACACTTAGTAGCACAGGGCTGTTTTGTATGCACTCTGATTCTAATCACGGAAGGGCACAGTGGCCATGCTATAAGAGTTAGACATGAACAACACATTGTAATGGACTCCGGTGTTGATAGTTGTCATTGTTAGCAGGAACACTGCACTACATATATCTGACACCGATCTTCTAGGCAACGTCTGCTGCTGTCCATCACCTTAGATGTACCAATCTAAACCTGGCACACTAATACCATCTGTGGTGATGTCCTGCTAGGAGTGGCTACTTCGCCCATATAGTGCCATTCATAGATGAATGTCCTGAGACCAGGTTAACACCCTGACACCTAGAGGACAACTGCATTGTATGTGTATGCTAAACAGTGCTAGATGTGTAGTGTTCATAATCACAGCTGCCCAATGTAGATCCAACAATGGGGAATACTGACATCTGTGCAGTGAGAAACACCTGGCTGAAGGCTCAGTTGTGCACAATAGCACTACCACCGTATACCTCAGATACAGACATGTGGGCCATAACACCATTACGGACTGCTCCAGGTGCTGGTGTCCCTATGTACATGAAGGCCACTCACATGTACTGACCAGTACACCCTCAAAAGGCATCACAGATGTGTCAGGTGCAGATCACAATGTCAAAAGCCACATTCTAGGATGTAGCCCTCAGACATCACCATGTCCTTGGACCAGCAACACACATCCATACATGTGGTAGAACATATATTAGTACAACACCATGTGACCCATGACCAGTGGACTGTACCTAGCCCTGCATCAACTGTGCAGACTACCCATGTACTGAGACAGTTGCATTATGTGTTATGCAATTCAGTGATACCACTGTTCATAACCAGGTTGGCTGTACACATAACAGGGGCACTGGGTCATATACAGCAGTAACAGATGACTGTTGCTGTACACCAGTAAACACCCTCATGTTTGGATATGACATACATGTACCTGCCGTGGATATGTACATGCCACACACACACAACACATATGTACACAGCATAGCTGTTGCTGTCCTTCGTGCAGACAGGTGGCTACAGCAATTACACACATGCACATGGAAGGTAGGTCCATGGCTGTTGAATGCTAACAGTACATAAGGTGTGATATCAATGTTGACTGAGTTAACATTCCCTCTGTACTGGTTACCCATAACAACTATCATATCATACAACAGCCCATGTGTCATGTATGTCATCACACATGTCCACCAATTGCAATGCCTACAAACATAGCTAAATGACAGGAATGTAGGACCTACACACATGTACATGTAGTGGTGTGCATTCAGCTACCATGCGTGTGCAGTAGCTGATGTTTTCAGGTGACGTGTGTCTCAGTTCAACATGCAGTTGCAATGCAGCCCCATCATTGCCAACTGTATATGGTGATATACTGACAGTACGGTAAGATGTACATCAGGTATGGATGGATGTGTGGACATAACTAAGTGGTGGGCCATCTTTGCAGATGGATGTTTGCTGAAGATAGCTCACAGGTGTGTCACAAGCCGTCCTACCATAACATGTGCAAACACTAAGCTATGTTTCTGTTAATTGGAGGGGAATACATACAACCTACACAGCGGTCAGGGTGTCACTAACTGTAAATCACTTGACACCTGCAACACTTAAGACCTTCCATGTGCATATATCAGCTCAATTGCCAAAGGTAGCGTCGGTACACATTGTAATGCAGGCAATACTGTTGCATGTCTGTCATACATATCATAAGATAGCAGGTATTTGATTCACAGTACTGCCATGTGTGTTTGCTTGTGTGTCCATATATGCCACGTATGGTGGGGAATACATCCCAATTGTTACTCACACTCCTGTACACTGTTGTAGAGATCTGTACATACTGCAGTGTAGAAAGCAAGACATAGGCAGGGTGGGGTGTGTATCACACACATGTGAGCTATCTGTATGTGCATGACATAGGTGCATTAAATTGTGGACTCCACAGTGTGTGTGTGTGTGTGTGTGTGTGTGTGTGTGTGTGTGTGTGTGTGTGTGTGTGTGTGTATGTATGGCTGTCTGTCCATCGAGTGAGGATGTATTACCATAGTGAACAGATAGGACCCCTAACCCCTCCAGGTGATGCAATCTACTACCCTGTTGATGCCTTCGATCTTAGGCATTACTGACTGCCTGTACATGTGTATTCTCTGTGTCGCATCATGTGGGTGCACAGTACTGTAATGGTGATTACCACATATGCAGGGGTCCTCACCTCAACACTATCAAGTGTGTGTGTGTGTTACAGTGTCATTGACCCTGTGAGTGCGGGCATGTTACTGGGTGTCTGAATACATGTGTGTGAATACCTGTGCATGTGTGTGTGTGTGTGTGTGTGTGTGTGTGTGTGTGTGTGTGTGTGTGTGTGTGTGTCTGTGTGTAACTGTGAGTTCTCATCCTATAATGTGAGTGTGTATTACTGCAACACAGTGAGGCCTCAAGCTATCAACTGGCCTCTACCCTTGTCATCAGCTAGACCGCTATGAAAACTCCCCTACATCACCTGTGAATGCAAACAAAGACTCTACATTACAATACAGACACAAACACACACACACACACACACACACACACACACACACACACACACACACACACCATGCATGTGATTTGACAGAAGGCATGCAGCATGCATGTGATAGAGCAGATGGCATGCAGCTCAGACAATAATAGTGGTAGTTATCATATATCCCTGGGTTGCACACAACAGCAAGCATGTGTCATAGCAGAAGCCATGCATTTCACACAATCATGGTAGTAAGCATGCATCTCTGAGTTACACCATGTGGACCAGCATAGGTTAACAGTACACATGGCTGATGTGTGGCATATGACTTTGACATTAGCATGTATTATGACATGTAAACTGCTGATGTGTGCATTGACATGTATACATGTTTAACACAATGGTGTCCTGTCACATATACATTGGGGCAATGGTTTCACATTGCAGTGTTGTCTGTCTGCCCTACTGATAAAATGCACATTTAGCAGATGTGCATGACCATTGAAGGGTATTATGAAGCATCTATATTACTAGACAGTGTGAAGTACAGACACAGTGCCATTGCTTGGAATCATGAGGTGTCTCTATTGCTATACAGTGTGAATTACAGACACAGTGCATAGCCATGACTATGTGCATACACAATACATATATACTGTTGATTGTGACCCACGTCGCTGAGGTGTATACACACTAAACCATGATGTGGAATGTCACCGAAGGCCATACAGATGACACCCCTGCACATCTGCAAACATATTTTAGTTGCCTGGCAACCATGTCCACACATGGCAGACTTGTCAATACACCATGTCCCACATGACATTTGTGTACCACACACACATGAGGTGCACGGCTGACAGTGATGTCCAACAGCAGCGGCCTGATGTGGTTGTCTATGTATGTATGTGGATGCTGTACAGGTGACTACTGTCATGCTGTGACACAGTCATGATGTTCAACACATCTTAAGTGGTCGAATGATGTTACACCTCCACAAGCTGTGCACAGGCCCATAGGATGTCCAGTGTTCCACATCTGCAATATAACCATTCAACAAAGGCTATAGTTGGACCATGTGTAGCCAATGTACAACAGGGTGTACACACAAACACATCACATCGACTGTGTGTTGCTACATGTCTCTGGCCACACTCTATGGCCATGTGTGAACATGTGTTGGCCAAACGGTTGAGATGGACATCTATCTCACATGTCTCTGTTGTCCCATATGACATACACCCATAGATGTCATACACTCCACTGTTGACTGCCTTATGCAGACAAAGTGTTGTATGTTTGGTATGTGGGGTATGTTTTATGGGATAGTGAGACAATGTTGCAGCCGGCCCACTACGTGTCATGGACATGTCAGATGGCACATCACAGTGTGTGCACTCATAGCAGGAGCATAATCCACAATGGTGAATCCTGTGGGTTGTCCATACTCCAGCTTACTGTATAGTACTGTTTGTGTACCCCACATGTGTAGTTCTGATGTGTAGTACATGTTCCTACATTGAACAACACCTCCACCGTTGTTGGCACAACTGTCCACACATCTAGCAATGATAGTTTCTGAGGTTTCATGTCGGTGTTTCACTTAGTTTGTAAGTATTGTTCATGGGTAGCCAGTGTGATGGATTGCAGATGCGACCTTTATATTGTGACCAGACCATACATTATGTGTACATGTGTTAACTGGCCACATGGTGAATAGATCTGTGCATTAACATGCCTGATTCTTATAACTGTCTCACCTGCAATGGCCTGCTGTCTTAGTGGAATGCCAGAGGTATCTATATAGGGGTTACACAGCAGTATGATCATTATCCACGCCTGTATGACAGCTACAGGGTACAATGTGCGTGTTAACACATTCACCAGTACAATAGGATATACTATGGAGTATGCACATGTGTGCATACACAGAGTAGCATACTATCATATGCGGCATGTGTGTATACATACCTTGCAAATGATGTTACATTACATATTGTACAGTGACACATGCAACTATATGGGATATAATTGTTATATGTGCAGTAGTGACTTACCAGGCAACTCCAGGCTTGGTGGTTGAGAGACACCCACCTCCACAATGTCAGCTAAGGCTTGTTGATGCTGTTCTGACGGTGTCCCCAGGTTGGCCAGTAGCTCCTCGGTACGTGTGAGTAGGGGCTGGGTTGGTGGCCCACCACCTGTTGCACCTTGTTCCCTGGTGATTGCATTTACACGCTGTTTCACACATCTGATGAGGTCCGTGCAGTGCTTGTGCACCTGCTGGTATGTGCGGTTATGGCCACCCACATCATTAACCCTCCTTCGAAGTTCCTGCCATGGGTCATCCCACTGCTGTGCATCCTGTGTCACATGGCTAAACAGGACATCATAGTTGTCTTGGAGGTAAGGTATAAGGGCCTCATCCTCCAGGCTGGGAGCCTTGCTCACGGCATGTCTGGAAGACATAATGATGGAGACAGATCACAGTATCTCAGAGATGCACAGGGATACAGCTGCACATACATATGTATCACATTTATTACATATAAACAGTTGTCTTTGCAAATATTCATGACACTGACACCACTGACATGGTTGTGTCACACACATGTGGCACCCAATGGGGATTGGATATTATCACCATATATGTGTGTCACCTGATTACATTGCTCATACTCCATGTGGATGCTGTCTTGATGTGGGCATGTCTGTTTGCCTGTACTGGTGTTCATACCTATCAGCACATGCCTGGATGTGTCCACATTAATGCTGTTGACCTTGATGCTGTGTATATGTCACACATACACTGCCTTAACGGACATGACCTGTGACAATGCAGACATGCACACAGAAGCCTTTACATGCATGTGTTTTGCCATATACATCTACACGGCACTGTACAGCAGTTCAACATCCTGCCATGTATCGCCTGTGTTGCACATGTGATACACATGGGACACTGGCTAGGCTGATGGTATTTGCAGGGATGGTTATCAACTATAGCATGTACGGCCAAGGTCATCTAATAGTCTGTATGCCCTGGGCCATGTATGAGCCTAGGATGTAAGGTTACCTAGCTGTAGCCGACAGCCATGTTTCCGGCACCAGGTGAAGCAGTGCCACATAAATGATCCACATGGTTAATGATACATCTACCATGCGGTCATCACACCATGTCAGGCAGAGGTGAAATGTGCAGCTTTGCTGGACAGGGTTGCATAGTATGGCAGGAGTATGTAACGTGTATGGCATAAGGATCTATCCAGCATGTGGCAATCCTTGTACTAAGAAGGTGGATGTCCATGATGTATGTATTTCAAATCAGGATATTTACGTGTAGCATGCCCAACATCACAGTGTTGGACATGTCTTTATGCAGGGTAGGTATCATGCTACATAGTGGAGATGAGGATTGTGAAGGCTGGTGTCAGCCATCCAAACATGGCCAATACCCCTTAAAGGTGATATGTGATCCGATATTGGTCACTTGAGTGATGCGTATGGCTGTACAATAATCTCCATGTTCATGGATGGTACCCTGTCATGACTAGGGTTGCCTCTTATTACTACCTAATAGGCTTGGTGACGTCACTAGCTCAGGGAGGTAAACTGCACAGCAACATCCCTTACACACAGTGTCCATTATGTTGACCACTGCCTAAGTTGCAGTTCATGGGTACAGGGTTATTAACCTAGCTGTGACAATGCAATATGCAGCTGTCAGATTGTGCACATATGTCACACACCTCACCCACAAAGCCCCTTCTGTATGTTGTCCACAACACTGAGTCAGCTATTGCTCCTAGGTCATAGCCATTCACATACTTACATAGGCAGATGCCCCCCATCTGTCTGTGTGGTATGGGCTACAATGAGGGGGGGTACAACGAATTAACCCTATTTTACTGTAGCTGCCACTGGTGTGATATGCACATATTACTCAGACACCTTTTGTAGTGTTGGTTCTGTCAACAGTCTACTGGCAGAACACTCTTGTGACATACAAAGGTACATCTAGTATACTGAGTGTAGGTGGAACACAGTATGGGTGATGATGTCCTATGACCTATCACAGGTATGATACGCAGTGTGAAATTATCTGTACTGTCATCTACATCTGTACTGCTAACAACATATACTTTGATTAAGGTTCATGGACTTTCAGACCAGACTCAGCAGGGTAGTAGTGCAGTGCCTCCCATTATGAGTGGTGTCTCCACTTTGTGGGTTGTGATAACTGTTGGTGTGCACCATTCAGTGTTTTCACAGACTGACATGAAGCTATGTTTTACATATTGTGTATGTGTAGAGCAAACTGTTTTGCCATCTGTGTATGACACAACCAGGGATGTGGACAGGTCCCATGCAGCCTGAGTGCCCCTTGCACCATCATAATTATGGTTACAGGGGCTCTGTAGTGTTCATGGATATTTCATTGTGTGGTTATGTTATCCAACACCATATCTGTATTGCTTATTCATGCTCAGCACTTGTTCAGAACATGTAAGCACTTCATGAGCTACTAATTACTATAGCACTCAATCCTTCTCATTACCTACAGGTAAACACTGTGTGTACTTACATTTCCTGCTTGCTTAGAGTAAAACAGCTCTTGTACACACTTTCCTCACATATCTAGCGGGAAATAGTTAAATATTCAGGCATGTCCAAGTGTCAGTTCCCAGTGTTATTGCCTGTCTATATGATGAATATGGGCATCATGAGGCAATATAGAAATTGTTTTGTGTACACAGTCAATACTCCCCTCCTAACATACAACACTACAACCTGTGGGAGTTGCACATATCTAGCCATGCTGAAGGTAAAGCTCTCTCCAACCCAGACTGAACCTGACAATCATGTGGGGATGTTAAACGTTTGCACCACACCACACTCATCACATAGTCTCACTAGATCTCCACCACCACAGGCTACACATAGTAAGACTACAACATTTGCAGAGCCTCTCAATACTACTCTGTCTAGGCAACAGAAAACTCCAAAGCAGAAACGCAGGCAGCCCCCAACCCCCAAACAACACCAATTACTTATAGCTCACAGACTCAGTGTGCCCATCAACCACAGCCAATAGGGCGAAATAATGTACCCAACACACTAGTCATAGGTGACTCTATAGGTGGTCACACTGATGTCCCACTCAGCAGGCTACTCAAAGTGATAGTTACTGTCAACTGCCTGTTGGGTAACAGGATCCGCAACATAACCTATGCACTCAGGTCACTCCTCAACAGGTACAATATGACTGTGTCATTCTCCATGTTAGTGTGAATGCCCTGAGATGTACCTTCCTGGACTACATGTAAAGAGACATGGAATAGCTCTCTGATCTTTTAGCCCAGGCAGGTATCACCCTAGCCCTGTGTAGCATTCTGCCATCGTCCAGACTGGTAACGCAGTACAAGGACAAAATGATTTACTTCAACAATTGGCTATGCTTCTGGTGTCATTCTAAGGGTATCCAGTATCTGTCTGCTTTGAATGACATGGTCGACAGAACATGATGCTTTGGCACAGATGGCCTGCACCTGTCGGCCCTGGGATTCCGGATAATGGCTAAGGCTCTTGCTGCTCCTATAGTGCCTGTTTTAGACATGGTTCAAATAACATATTCACCACCATAACAGGAACAGGCAAGCAAAACCTCAGGGTAATGCTACTCAATGCTTGACGTCTTCATCTCAAATGCACTCAACCGAGGCACTCCTTGTAATGGACCACTTCAATATCTGTGCAGTGACTGGGACCTGCTTCTAGGCTCCTGAGAGCACCCCTGCACTACCAGGCTTTTACTCATACAACACCTTTCAGTCATGTAACCAGGACCGGAACACCCATGGTGGAATTGTGTTCATATTTGCCAAGGATATCTACACCTCCAGGCTGGTTGCTTAGCACAATGCATCAGAGGTAATCCAAGTGCAACTAACTCTGGCCATAACTGCTATACAAATTGTAGCTTGCTACAGATCCCACACCATACCCCACGGTTAACGGTCCTCACTTCTTTGTGTACTGGAAAGTAGGGTTCAAACAGACACTACTGATGTGCGACTGACACTACCCCACCATTAACTGGGATACCTACTCATGTACTGATACATTAGCCCAACGCTTTCTGGGATTCATAGCCTCCAATCACCTGTATCAACCTATCCACACCACCACCAAGGCCAACAATATCCTAGACCTGGTCATTACCAACATGTGTGACTGGTGTTCCACACCTGGGGTTATCTCCTCATTGGTCAGATCTGAACGTACGCTAATCACCCTTGTTATCAACATCCCAGCACCACGTCCTTTATGGAAAACACAGTACAATATTTCTACAAAGCCAACTTCAGGCTTCTTATGACAGCAGTAGTAAATGTCATGACACCCATGCAGATGGACAATACAGTTACAACTGCTGAATCATACACAAATGCACTTAATTAGCACTTCCACGACTGCATGGATCATGCTATCCCAAACAGATGAAGATGGCACCCACCAGAAAATGGATGCCACTCTGGTGGTCCACTGCCATGGACATAATGTACAACAGAAGGAGGAGACTGTTGCAAAGTAGAGTACAATCCCATGAGTGGAGGAGCTCCCTGGTCAGCCTCAGTAAGAATCTGAGATCCCTTATCACATCCTCCAAAGCTAGCTACGTAAACATAATCACAACTAATTCCAAGGACTACCACAAAACGTTCTAGAGGTATGTCACTACTCTCGATGGCGATACCCACATCTGCTCTGACATACAGCAGTAAGGCATGAACATTACAAAACCGACTGATATTGGCAACATCCTGGCAGATAGGTTCAGTGCTAACTTTACACACAATAAAGGGGCCATATCTATACAGGAATGATGCAGAGTCCCTGCAAACACAACTACACAGTTCCAAGCTGCACTCTCTAAAGCCAGGAACACAGCATCCATGTGACCATACTACATCCCAGGCTGCGATTTCCATGAACTTCAGAATGAAATGGCTCCCCACTTGGGCACCATATTCACTAACAGCTTTGCATCAAGCATTGTGACCCCTGAATGGCCAACAACAACAGTTATCACACTCCACAAAGGTGGTGCCACAATGGACCAGGGGAACTATAGCCCTATACGCCTGAATAAACTGTTCTGCAAGGCTATGGAGCACATCATCATGGATCTCATTCACAGAGACATTGGTGGCCTCCAAACCTTTGATCCCACCCAGTTTGGATTTGTTAGGGCCAGACCATGCCTCCTAAACCTGGTGGAGTCCTTTGAGACAGTTACCAAGGCAGTAGGTGTGGGTAAAGAGGTCCACACAGCCTACCTTGACCTCTCAAAGGCTTTCAACACCGTTCTCCATTCTGGTATTGTCAACATACACATCCACCTGCATATTAACCCCTACGTCATGAGATGTTATGCAAAGTGACTCATGGACAAAACACACACAGTGAGGGTAGCATACCCTAGTTCCTACTGTAAATCAGTTACAATTGGCATCCCCCAGTCCTCAATCATAGGGCCCCTCAAGTTTGGTATATGCTTCTCAGAGGTACAGGCTAGCACAAGAGTACTTACCCTGAATAGATTTGCAGACAACTGCAAACTAGGGGCCATGATTGATTCCCCAGCTGATACAGACACCCTCCATAAGGGTGTCACTGGGATGGATACCTGGTGTCAATAACATGGCCTCAAGCTGCATGCCACAAGGTGCATAGACATCCTCTTTGGATTACATCAATCACCCATGGACTATCACATAGGTGGTAGTCCCCCACATACATAAGATGTAATAAGGGATCTTAGAACCCAAGTAGATAGCATTCACTCCTTTGATAACCATATTGCCAAGGTAGTGTGGATATCCTTCTATGTGGCCCCTCTAATCTCTAATGGGTTTGTAGCCAGAACAAAGGCAGCCATTATGCCTCTCTACTCATGACTTATGACACACATTAAATGGTACAACATCCCATTTGGGATGTACCTTATGAGACAATAGCAACAGCTTTAAATACCACAGCATTACCACACCAAGAGGAATACTGACCTCCGAAGGATGTTGTATGCAGCCCAACTACAGAAACCTCAACTGTACTCGTTTGCATACCGCATACTCAGAGGTGATCTCTGCTGAACATAAAAGGCCCATGTCCAAAACAATATTGATGGATATGCTCCACATAAGCAAAAGCCCCTGAGAGTCACATGCTCTGGGATATTTACCTAAATACAGCAATGACTAGGACATGCTGGAGGGATACATTCCTGACCAGGACACTCACCATGCTTTGGAACATGATTCCTATGTACATCAGGCAGGGACCCTCACTAGCACTCTTCAACAGATACCTCCATGGGTGGATGGGAGACAGACATGTACACCAGGGATCACTGCAGTGGCTCTGCTGTACAGAGGCACAGGAAATGAATGGTTCTGCTGTTCACAGGTACAGGACACTAACCTAGGGAGGTGCTGCAAGTGAAAACACTGTAGTTAGGCTTACAAATGGCCTTGGCCAGACAGCATAAGTACCTAACTATGAAGCTATGAAGCTATTACATGTCCTTTGTGCATGGACACTTGACTAGCTCTTCCATTTCAATTAGCTATCATGCTGATACACTGTCTGGTGACTACAAGTCATATGTACTCTGTTATTGTGTATTGCACATGCCAATAGACATACCTGATGTTTGCATAATATAACAGTAATGCTATGTAAAATGTTAGTCATATCTACCTACAGTATTGTACATTTCATATTTTTGCCACAATATCCCACAATGCAAATCATAATTGCACAGCAGGACCACCTTAGACATGTTATTCTCAGATATACACCCATACATATGCCTATTGTTATAGTATATCGACATATACTATCCTCTGTTATGGCACGTACTTGTTGGACCAACCCTGCCACTGACAGCAGCTGGAGTGGAATTGTTGTGTTTAAAGTCCTTATATAGCATCCCTTGTGGTGCATGAGGTGTTTACCTTGTGGCCCACAGCAGTACACACAATTTCTATGAGCATTACTATGCTCAACAATACATCACTACATAATACCTTTTCCCACTATGCATTGCGTACACTTTAATTAATACAGAACAGGTACTACATACACTAACATACTGAGTATTCTACATACCTTATTAGTATCCTGAGTTAATGATAATATAAGTCCTATTCATTTTCTGTTGTAACGTTTTTCTTGTATGTACATATGGTTTGAATGTATGACAAGCCATCCTTTTATACTTAGGTATCAGTAACATGTGATGTCCTGCCACCAACTGGTGTTCCGGAGTAGATGATTACATGCACATCAGCTGTGCAGCTACTCCATTAGCCAATGACATGGCAACAGTGGGGTATAATTGAATACTCCACTTGGGCATTGCCCCTTTGCCCTACCTTTGAGGAAGACGGCCTGGATGTGTTGTTTTTGATGAATTGCAACAGCTATATGGAGACACACAGAGATATATTAACTTCATGGCCCCTGTGGATTCTGTGTAATGGCTAGAGAATGTAGTTCTACATGTGAGTCTAGATGTTATATCAGCCATCTGATACAGGATTATTCAAACCCTGCAACATTGGCATCTGTTCCATTGTACAACAGCAATGATTTCACATAGGGCCATTATAGTGTGTCTTGACAAGGTATGTTAAGGCTTCTGCAGATGTCATAGAGTGAGTGGATGTTTGTGATGTTATTACAGTCTGTATTGCAATTGTTTCGGGTGTGGGGGAGATATAGGTGGGTGTACATAGCAGATGCAGGTGTGTAGAAACTGCATTTGTACATATTCAATATGTGTGTGAGGGCTCCTTCCCTATTTGAAGACCTATCCTTTAGTAGGCTAATACTATGGTAATTGCAGGCTTATTCATTAAGCCATTGTTAATTGGTTCCTGTATAGCATGCAGGTGATGCTGGTCCTTCAATCCCTTTGGAAATACATTTCTATGTAATGAAATGTTGCTACATGAAAGCTGTCTTGTGTATTTCCGTCACAGATATTTGCACTCATTGGAGTTGTGGTGGTGACTGAACCTCTTTGGCTTGGGTTGCCACCTTTTCAAATGGCCATAGTGGGACATTTGCAGGTTACACATCGGATTTTAGAGGCCGACACATACCCACGGTCAGTACAAAGTATAGAACTTTACATATATGCCTATATAAAAGCTTATATTCTTGTAGCAGTTCACTTGCTTATCCTGTTTTTTGTTGCATGTATGTATTTTAGATACAGATGACTATTTTATGCAACAATTACATTAAATATGGAACATGCCAAATGTCTTGAGATTGTAGGACATTAGTATTTGTACTCATTTTGGTCAGGACACTACTGCACATAGAGGGACTACCCCTCACAAGGTGGGACAGGTGGTAACCCTATCTTTGGCTCATGTCCATAGCACATATTTGCAATAGTGTATAGACATATATACTCTCCATAACCTTTGTTCATAACGTTCGGTCGTGGTGGAATGTGTGATTGCTATGGCCGAGTTATGCACATATTTGAAGACTTCAACCGCTGTATACGGCATACACACAGATTCAGGAATGCACACACTTCCAACGACCACATTACCATTCCTAGACTCCCAAACCCCACAATACCGAACACTCAAACTTGCAACAGTCAAACTCCCAGAACTAACACAAACACAGAACACACACACACACACACACACACACACACACACACACACACACACACACACACACACACTGCTACCCATCACATCCAAACAAACCATCCTACACTACGTATGGCCAGGTGGCCATGCCCCCATACACACCCCATGTGGGTGGCTGTGCCCCCCACACCACACCTACTTTAATAATCTACCTCCAAGATAGCACAAACAGACACATGAAGTAAACCCACACGCACATATTACAGTCCCCTGGAAACACATACCACACTCACAACACACACTTACACACACTACAGCAATCAGAAACACACATACACACAGTACCTACCTGAACCGGAGCACTAGAAGCACTAACTAAATGTCCCTTAACATCATGATAATAGTACTCGCAGTTCTGGTGTTCCGGTACTGTGGTCTTTCAGTCTTTAAGCCTCGTGATTACACATGTCGGTATGTAAAGCATTCGGTATTTGGTAGTATCCTATTTATATGTACCTCCATGGTTGTGTAGATGTTGCTAACCTATCTATATATTTGCATATATATGTATATCCATATATACCGACATATATCTCTCTATCACCCTTTCTCTCTCTGTTGTTTGTGTCTTTCGGCTTTTCCTGGTTAGGGCTCGCCACAGCAGAACTCCGGTCCGCTAATGATTGGTAGTGGATTTTTACGTACCGGGTTACCAACCCTGACGCACAACCTTCAACGAAGGCACGCCCCATTCATGTATGTCTCCATGCAGAAGACGCTCTAGCTGAGAATCGAACGGGACAACATCTTGCTATGAGGCGACAACGCTACCTATATTTTATATATATATATATATATATATATATATATATATATATATATATGTATATATATAGAGAGAGAAAGAGAATACACCTTTCACTGGGTACATGGCGGTGCATACTATTTCTCAAACTCCACCCTTTTGTGTTTTAACCTGTCACAATACACACCTGCCGTTGGTACATCTCAGGTAGCTTAGTGGTAGGTTATTGTGAAGATTGTGTTCATGGTTGTGTGTTCTACTCCTGGCAGTGGTCATTTTACCTCTCAGAGCAGGCACTATTAGTACAAGGGTAAATAATGCACATTTAAGTGGTTCTGGGCAGCTTTGCCCATGATCTGTGTGATATTCAGCAAAGGTTAGACCTGTTTTGCGCATATCGATGTAGTCATGTTTAAACGATGCTTACCGGCACTTACCGGCACAAAAACCCACTAACATGTGCTTAAACATGCTCTAATGACCTGCATCCAACATCCATTATTCGAGACATCAGAATTACGTAACAGCCCTTGCAGGTTGTGGAACCGGGACCATGCACGAGACAGTCAGTGGCTTTACCACTGAGGCATCTAGGATATGCACAAGTGTTATGGTGTTTAGTATGTAGAGTGTACTATGGCTGTTCATCCATACTGCAAACAAATGTGTAACCCAGTTGGTGTACATATGGATGATACCTATTAGTGGTATGTCCAAGTGATGCTTAATATATGTGCTCCAGCTATGGGAATCCATGTCACAGTGAGCCACACACTGTAATGTGCTACACCTTGCCACAACCATAACTGGAGAATGCTGGGGTGACAGATACCTGTCATGGGTACTCCCCATGCTTTGGAACTACATACCTGATTACATTATATGGAACCCCTCATTAACACACCAGGGAATCCTTGCAGAGTGGGTGGGGAACAGTGTTTACGCACCAGGGATCCCACAATTGGCTCTGCTCCACAGAGGGACAGTTAGTTAATCAATGGGTTAGTGACAGCAGACACATTTTGGCTAGGCTTATGAATGGCCACTGACAATTAGGCATGTATAACATGCATAACAGTGTATATGTCCCTACTATCTTGTACTACTTTACACTCTGTGTGTGAATCCCTTATAGCTTGAACAGTTGATACAGGAATTTTATGTAGCAATTGAATGTATATATTTGTTGCAGTGAACTGAAGTTGTGTACTATTTCACTACTGCTCTAATTGTCACAACTAAACCAGCATTTTATAACATACCACTGTTACATTGCTTAGATGATTTTTATGTACAATTGTCTCTCATGTTTTATCTGACTAAGACCTTTAATTTTACCTTAGCTGTTTAATCTGTTTCCCTTACTACTTTCTTTTCTCTCTCCCTTTGTGTATCCAGCTAGTCAATCTGCCTGTCCCGAATTAGGGTTTGGGAACCTGCTCTATCTGAAGACCTCAAAACAATAGTTTAAAATAAAATTCCTGCTGTCTCTTCCTAAGTAAAGAATAGAGGCAAACTTCTCCCTGAACTCTTCCCCTCAAGGATACAATAAAGTATGTTATTTACTGTATGCTACTCTATTTGTTGTACATAATAGGTGCATATGTACCCTTCCCTGCAAGGATAACCAGCAGCCATACTCCTCTCTACTTCTTTACCTCCATGCCTTCCCTCTTGAAGCCTCTGTACTTAACTATACTATTTCCCTCCCTTATTCGTTGTCCTCCTATCTCCCTCCAGGAGCCACCATAGCAGTATAGCTTTACCCACTAGATAGCACCCTTCTCCTGATACTTTCCTTTTACATCTACCTACTGCTTCATGTTAGAAACTCTCAGTGAATTAGTTTTTCCTTACTTTCTTTTTTTTGTAGCCCCACTGTACCCCTTCTAACTCACCATCACAATTCACTTAGCTACCCTCCTCCTCACACTTCCACTTGTCTACTCCCACCTTTACTCTCCTCTGTCTTCACTTACCCTCAGTAGTCAGCATTTCACTGATTGTTTTCACTGAATTCTCTTTTTTCATCCTTCACCTGGTTCTTTCCACTCTGTCCCCCCTGCGGGCTCATTCCACTCCCCTACCCCCAAACCCACCCACCCCCAGTGTACCTAACCTTATACCTCTCTAACCACTCCCACCTCCCCATGATCCAATCCCATCCTACATCTCGTTAAAGATCTCCTATCTTACGATACTCTTCCTAATTAACTTTATACTCTTACCTATTTACTCTCCACCCTTTACTACTTCAGCACTATGCCTACTTATCCCATATCAACTCACCTCAAACCCCTACTACTACTTTTAATTCTGCCTTTCCTTTTCCTTCTTTATATTGTAACTGCCTATGAACATCTTAGCTTCACTAACTTCCAGCTGAACACAAAAGATACTAACCCATCATCCTCGTCAGCTACTCTTAAACACATCAACATTACTTTTGTAACTAACTACCTCCTCCCAAAATATCATAGAGTCATCCACATTAGTTATAAACTCCACCAAGTCAAAAAAGCGCATAACATATTGAATATTACTCTAATTCACACATCAAGACTACACCTTCATATCCTACTTGATGGTGACATTCATCCCAATCCTGGCCCATCCATTTTTAGACCAGCTAACCCAGAGAAACCCTCTCCCTCTTCCTTTCATACCTCTACTAGGCCTCCTAACTCCCTCTTCATATCTCATTTAAACATACAAAGTGTTAATAATAAAGTGACTCACCCTCATGCCCTACTGGATGTATATAACTTTGAAACTCTCTGCCTATCCGAAACATGGTTAAAACCAACAACCTAAGACTATGAAATCACCCCTCCTGGGTATAGCATTATAAGAATGGATCACCCTAACAAAAAGGGTGGGGGAGTAGCCTTATTATACAAAGCAGGCCTACAAGTTACACCACTTGATATACACCCACCTTCTGATAGCAATGCTGAAATTCTTATTACTAAGCTTCAGCTAAATACTAGTAAGGCCATCTACATTATATGCTCATATCTTCCTCCAGGTAATAACATCATCTCCCTTGAAAATATCCTTAGCTGGCTATCCACTAACTACCCATAAGAAATCATTCTCCTATGTGACTTTAATATAGACTGGAATACCTGTAATTCCAATAACCCATCTAACCACATAAACCTTTATGGCTTCTCCCAAACTATCATTTCACCTACTCGTATCCATAAACCTACTAACAAAGAAACCACCCTAGATTGGATCCTTATAAATACTCTGTCTACATCATATATGACAGGTATCCTACCAGCAGACATTAGTGATCGCTCTCTAACTTACACAATTCGACATAAGACTAATATTACCAGTCCCTCAACTTTTAAAACATCTTGTTGCAATAAATATTTTAACCCAGAGCACTTCCAGAATGAACTGAGTGTATGCAACTAGTCACCTTTAAAACACCTGCAACTAGATGAAGCAGTGGCATATGTCAACTCTAAGTTCCTTGACATCTTGGATTTTCTTGCCCCTTTTTGTACTCGAAGGAGCAGTACCAAAACTGCACCTTGGCTTATGAAGGAAACTAAGCAAAATATTCTACTAAAAAACAAATTTTGGGCCAAATGGCATACCTCTAAAACCCCATCAGATCATCTAAAATTTAAACAACTTAGAAACTCAACTAAAACATCAATACTACTGGACAAAAAAACTTCTTCTTTCAACTCCAACATTCCAACCAACAAAGTCCATACAAATTCTGGTCAGGAATCAATAGACTACTGCATCCCAGCAACTCTAAAACTCCAACACCCTCCGGAATCACCACCAACACTCACAAACTAATTGCTGATTCCCTCAATACCTTCTTCACTGAAGCTATCCAGTCACTTGCTAACTCTCGACCTCCTGTATCCTCTAATCTTTCTTCATCCTTAAAGAACCCACCACCCACTTTCCAACTCCAATCTGTGCCTACATCCCTTATCTGTACTCTCCTTTAAAAACTTAAACCCTCTACCCCCTCTGCCAACCTCTTACCTGCTAAATATCTTCAAATGGCAGATAAATGTATTGCTTACCCTATCCATATCCTAATTAATAGAACCTAACACTCTAATTAATAGAACCGTCATTGAAGGCACCATCCCATCCATCTGGAAAATCTCACATATAATTCTCCTACATACAGGTGGTAACTCAACAGAACTTTCTAACTACCGTCCAATTGCCCTGCTCTCTCCCATAGCTAAAATCATAGAAAAATGCATCCATCGTCAACTGCTAAACCACCTCCTCCAAAATAACCTTTTAGCTAGCTCGCAACATGGCTTTCGACCTTTCCACAGCACTACTACGGCCCTCTTATAATTCTCTGACCATATTAACAAGAACCGTAACAATAACACCCTGTCCTCTGCTATCTTCCTAGATCTTTCAAAAGCATTTGATATGGTTAACCATCACCTACTACTGAATATACTTAAGTCCCTTTCACTTGATAGTCAAGCTCTACAGTGGTTCAAGTCCTACTTAGACAACAGGCAGTACTCTGGGACAACACCCTATCTTCCCACCTTCCTGTCTGTCTTGGTGTACCCCAAGGTTCTATTCTAGGCCCTCTTCTATTCTCTATCTTTATAAACAATCTGTCTACTAGTATCCCACATGCTGTATCCATTCAATACGTAGATGATTCTACCTTAATCTCCTCAGCTACTGAACAGTCTGAACTTCAGTCACTCACCCAAAATGTCTTTGAACTTGTTGAGGATTGGTTTTTACAGCATTGCTTCCTTCTTAACCCCAGAAAGACTAAACTTCTACTGTTTACTCCCACACTCAAGTCCCCCCACTTTACTTCAATATTAAATCTAAAAATAGTACAGTTATATCCCGACACTAGCACTAAACTCTTAGGAGTGACAATTGACCACAGCCTTAACATTGATACTCATATTAACACCACAATAAAATCAGTTAACCGAAAACTAGGCTCCCTCTATATAATTAAACCTTTCCTTACCCCCATAGCTAGAACTTCTATTGCCCACACCCACCTCATCTCAACACTCTTTTATGCATCCCCTATATACACAAATCTATCAAAAAGCAACCTCAACAAGCTGGCAATCTCCTACAACAACACTGCCAGATTTGCTACTGGCTCCCCTGTTAGATCCCACCACTGCCAAAATCTGAAACAACTGGGTTGGCTGGAACTGCAGAACCAAATTCTACTTCACCAACTATTACCCATAAAACCCTGTATCATCCAAGTAACACACCAATTCTCAAAAGTCTAATCTGCCCATATAAAAATCTTACAAACCTACGCTCTGCAAACAAACTATTCATCACTACTCAAAAATCTAACAATGAAGCAGGAGAATCCCTCTTCGCTAACACTGTAGGCAAAAGCTGGAACCTACTTCCTGGTGAACTTACATCTCTTTCTTCAACTTCACTATTTAAAAAGAAACTTAAATCATACCTTACAACCCACTGGCTATGTCCTTGTACTAACCCTGACTAGAGTATCTCTCGCTGTTAGTCTTGCCCAACTTCTTTTTTACATCTCTCTTTCTTCAACTTTAAGGCCACAACCATTTAAGCTGTCTTACTGTAACTAGGAACAACTGAATTGTACATCTTACTGTCTTATCAACAAGTTACTACCCTACAGCTAATTCTTACAATCCCATTTTTAAGTACTTTGTTGTCTTATTCCTGCTCATCACTTTGTTTTGGATGTCTACCACATACTTCTAAATCCTTGTCTCTCTTCTCATATTAAAAAAAAAAAAAAAAAAAAAAAAAAAGGTTTTTGTTACCATGGAATACATGTTATTGTCTAACAAGATTCTTGTAATTAATGTTTAATGTACTGTTTGTGTATTTCTCCCCGGGCCTCTACTGAAAATAGACATATATCCAGCTGGACCCAGTCAACAAATGTAAAATAAATAAAATAAAATAAATAATGTACCTACCAATGTACCTAGGAACCTATACATACAGTATGAACACATGTTGTTACATTAATTTACTGTTCAGGTATTGACTTACCTTGTGCCAATAGCAGTTGTTTGTGCAATAGTTGAGGGCTGCCTATGTAGGATGCACACAGTAGACCACCTATACATGACAATTTACAGGTGATCGTGTGTGTGTGCCATCCCTTTTACTGTGTGTGCAGGTGGAGAAGTGTGTCAGTCCTTAGGGGCCTACACTGTCAGTGTATGTGCTATACGTTCCCTCTTTGCCAAGGCATGGGCATACTGGGCACACCTCCATCTGCCTACTGGGGCTGGCACTGGGTGTTCGTGGTCTGAATCCCTCTGTGCCTGTGGTGGCCTTGGCAATTGCGCTGGGCTGTGAGGGCCTTCACCATTATGTCCCTGCTGCAGCTGTTTCCGCAGGATCATATTATGTAGCATAACACATACTATGAAGATGTGGGCACACGTGCCTGGAGAGTACTGCAAGGCTCCACCAGATATGTCCAAGCAATGGAACCATGATTTCAGCATCCCAAACACACGCTCTATGATTCTGGTTTGTGTGTGTGCCTCATTATGGCGTTCTTGCATGGGTGTGTGTGCATTTCTGATGGGAGTCATCATCCATGGCTCCAGTGCATAGCCAGCATCCCCCACAAGGTGGCCATATGGGATGTCCCCCCTGAAAAATACCTGGTACAGCTGTGAGGCATGCCAAGATGTGGGAGTCGTGGTAGCTTCCAGGGCTGCCAGCACACACATCCATGATAATGCCCTGGGCATTGCACATGGCCTGGCAGTTGATGGAGTGGTATCCCTTGTGGTTTATGTAGCACCTAACATGCTCACCGGGTGGTGACTTGATGTGTATGTGCGTGCAGTCTATTGCATCCAGTAACTCTGGGTAGTCTGCCCCACGGTGGAAGAGACGCATATTGCTGGCCAACTCCTCCTGATTTCGGGGGAAGTATATATGCTCATTGGCATGTGGTAACATGGCATCCAGGAACTGGTGGAGTACCCTGGATGCTGATGCCTGTGAGATCCCCATGGTATGTCCAGTTGGCCTTTGAAAATTACCTGTTGCTAGTATTCTCAAGCTTACACATACCTTCGTGTCCACTGGGATGGGTTCCCCTCTGCTGTTTCTGGCTCTGAGGCATGGCCGGCACAGCTCAACGATTTGCTGTATGATGTCCCTGTCCACCCTGTAATGCTCTACTATCTCCAGATCATCTAGCCCCTGGTAGGTTACCCTTAGTCTGAACACTCTTCTCCTTCTCCAGTGCCTGAGGTGGTTGTCAGTATCATCCTCTACACCACCTTCAGTCTCCGACACATGCTGATGAATAAAAGCTATGGCAGCTCCCAGCATGTACATTGTAAAAGTTCCCCATCTGTTTACACTGATGGTGCAGTGTTTGGGAATACATGAGTGTGTGTGAGGTGCCTTCACACTTTATACTATTGTGCCTTGGAAGCTGATGATGTCATAGGGTGTGTATGCACAATCTGAGCTGCAGGGTATCTTACTTATGTGTTTTACTGCAGGTACTGCTATTGTGGTGCCTTTGGTGTTGAATTACACTTGGCTGCCATGAATTACCTTTTGCCCTTGCCTTCACTTTTCAAACCGATTTCCCTCCCATTGTCAGGCATGAATCCAGCAGCATGCATTCTTGTTTTGTACTTTCTCAACCCAGGATTGTTTTGTGAAATGTGTTCTATAGCCGATCTACTGCAGGCTTGCTTTGCTCTGCTGTGACAGTTCTCCTTTATTTGCAATCCGGCACTTCCCCTTTCCTGTTCTGCAGGTTGCTGCTAGCAGCCTTGTTAACTATCATCAATGGCCCACTGTGAGCTAATAGGTGTTATTTACTCAGTTGTACTCCAATTACCCTACTGCGGCATTTCCTTATTATCTTCCCGTAACCTTCCTGTTTCAGCTGTGGTGAACGCCACGTGGAGCAGTTTACCGGATTTTGAGCTTGTTCTCATCCGCATACACATGCGCTTTCGGTCACCTTGTGTGCTCTCAGCTAAGCAAAGCTATTGCTACATCCACACCCCTATCCTGCGGCTTTGCTTAGAAATGGGCAACCCAGATTAGCAATGCTCCAATGTGCTTACAGCTACGGTGGCACACCCCTCTGCTGATGTCATGTATACCTCCAGGCTACTCCTCGGTGTTATACTGCTATGCCATGTGGCAAGGCATTTGTGATTCAGTATTACTTGCCTCATTTGCATGGCATTGACTACTAATTCATATTTACCATGCCAAACACTGACACAGACCCTTAGCAACCCTTGTGCCTTGGTTGTGGTGTAGCATGCATACCACTGACTATTATGGTGAAATCATGATCTGTGTTAAATTGCAGTTTTATGACATCTATATATATATATATATTTTCCTTGTGTTCCCGTTTGCGCACACATGCACACATGTCCTGCAGTTGTACTTTGCGTTAGTGTGGCCATGACATTAAATGTTATTGTTTATGTGTTGTGCATGTTTTTTTATGCCACTGGCTGTATATTTAGCCATTGGCATATGTTAACTTTGTAATATGTAAGTTTGGTCCACTTTCATGGCTCCGATTTTCTGTTTGAAAAAATGTAAACCGTTTTTTTTTGGTTTATATTTCTATATGCTTACACTATGCTTGCACCACTTCATGAATCGCTATGTACCTTCATTTGCATGCAGCACTGCTGCACATGGGGTGATTAGCATACATGCACCAAGAGCTGCGCAGCTCTGGCATAAGCTGGTAGTGCACGTGGAATCGGATCGTACCTGAATCGCTTGGCGGCCATATTTGGCATTGGACCACCTACGCTATGCCTGCACCCGGTGCAGGCTTCATGAATCCCGGGGTGAGTCTGTAGTAGTATTCCAAGTCAAGGCTAGAGAACATGAGGTGCTCACTTTATGTCATACATAACAATCATCATATATTGACCTTACACAATCTATCTGTAGCATTCATACATGCTTTTTACCTTTTGCAGGTGAAGAGGATTGCACCAGAAATTAGACACAGTGCAATGAGCAGAGGAACAGGGTGAAGGAGCAGTGGAGGGATATAAATATGTGTTAGACATTTCCATGTTATTTTACCTAGAATAGATCATAACATTGTTAAGGGAGTGGTTTGGCTTGAAGCTCCATACATGCTAATATTAATGCAAAGCTAACAATCATGCATCTACAAGGTAACTGCAATATTTGTATATTTCCTGTGCTTACCAGTATATGTTTAATTAAAATGTTTGCTTTTGAGTTAGGAACAGGAAATGTTTGCTTTGGTAATGTTTTTGATTGTACATCACAACCTGGATGACAGACAGTTCTGTGTAACTGTCACAGTGCTTTTGCCTGTGATGTTTTACATGTAGTTTAATTGCACTTTTACTGCTGTTTCAGGCCAGGTGGTTGTGGAAGTGGTAAACTTGAAGGTCTGGTAATGGTACTAATTGACTTCTGTTGTGCATAACCTGCCTTTTCTCATAGTGAACAGGTGTCTGCTGTTCAACATTTGGACTTCTGTTGGCAGGCTATGTCTGCCATGTACTTCAGTTCAACATGGCTTGTGCTTAAGACTGCTAAAGCTTTGTTTAAAACATGGTTGTATCCGCTGTTCAAGAATTGTTGTACACAAAGCCAATTATGTAATTTATTGATGTCTGACTGTTATATACTCACCGATTATCTGTTTGCATTTTGCAGGTGCAAACAGTACATAGGGATTCTGACAAATGTATATAAAATAGAGATACATTAGGTGACAGCCAGTTTTGTGTGTACAGCATCACCTTAGGGTTTAAATGTCACATGCTGTCACTGTTGTCATGATTGTCCAGTTGCTCTAGGGCATTGTATTGCATTCTAACTATTTAATGTTGTTGAATCAGCCTGTAACTATGTTGCATTGCTGATCTCACTTGTATATATATATTTTATGTTTCCTTTTTTTCCTTACTTTATCTTCATAATGCACAAACGTTATGTGGGGACTGGTAATATAACTCATTACTTGCACATACACCTGGGTTACAGTTGTGAGTGAGTCATACATTGACACCTTAATATACATGTGTGAGGCGCACATACAACACAGGAAACATGGAAGTATTCTGTCAGATAGTTTGAAAATATTGTGAGGCACGCAGCAAGTGTTACTTGCTACAGGCCACAGTTATAATGTTATCAGTTTCATTGTGGTCTTACAGTGTAGCACTTGTTTTTGAATGTAGACGCATGCCAGTTTTGTATGAAACATTTATACAGTGTCTTGATATGATATATACATATACATATGCTTGTTTGTCATGCACAATGACAGCTGGTTCCTAATTAATTAGGTGATGGCAGCATTTCCATAGATAAGTTGCATATTGCAGCCATATCCTGCACTGAAGTAAACTACTGACATAATGTGATTGATATAGTTTCCCTGGTACGGGCGTCTATTGATATCATCCATGCATATTGATAACAGGACATTGGGAATGTGTCATGCACAGGAATGCCCCCATAATAGCCTCACTTGTTTTTGTTATACAAATTATACATACTCCTTGCAGGCCATATCAACTGAAAAGTAGGTTTTAATTACATCTGTATTGTATTGTGATATAACTCATGTCTCATATGCAGAAATCATGATAATGGCATACTATACACTGACTGTAACATTCATTTTGTGCACATCAGTTTGTGTTTAATGACAGCCATGTTTTGCACAGGAATGTGCAGACTGTTACAATAGCTGATTTCCTAGTTATACTTTGATTTCATGCCTTACATCAAATATGGTGGTTGAGTTGATATGGGCATACCTTAATGTATTGTGTCATAGTGAAGGCTTTCCACCTGTGGATTATGTTACAGTGGGTATGTTATGTACTCAGATAGTTCTGGAATGCGTATTATGTACTTTCTTTTCTTTTCATGTGTTCCATCTTGACAGAGTGTTTGACCCTTGCCACTGTTCTTTCAAATTCCACAGACAAGAATATGCAAGACCATTGCCTGAGTTTTCAGAATCCGAGGATGATGGCGCTGATGATGACAACAGGGAGAGACCTGGACTTGCACTTGTCATTATCCCTGCTGTACCCCATAAGAGATGTGGACCACCACCACAGACAGACAACTTTCAAGACCAGATAAGGGAGGTTATGGCAGAGGTCATTCAGACTTAGATGAGGGACTTGATGGGGGATTTTTTTCAGGACATGATGTGGGCCATGCGAGTCTCCTTCAGGGAAATAGCCCATGAGATCACTCTTTATGTTTAGCCCGATCATGGTGACTCCTCTGGACTGTAAGTATTGTCAGTGTCATCCAGTTGTGCACTGCTGCCACTATGTTGTTTGTAATATAACCAACTGTACTGTATTGACACACTTCTGCATGCAGAGAACATTGCTGCTATGTTTATGTGATACACATACAGTTATACAATACAGATGTCATGTGATATATTGCATTATGTTCTACCTGGAACGTGACACACATTACCACACTAAACATGCAGTGCTCATGTTGATGTGTATGAAATGCTGCACTTTATGCATACTTTGCTCCATGTGGGAAGGAGTGCTACTCCTTACATCTGTGTGTATGTATGTAGTCCTATTCATGCAGTGCAGCTTAGTTTTGCTATGCCCAATACACTATGGTTCTGTATGTCACACTTATGATTTTTGCATGCTACCATACTGCTACTGACACAAGAGTTCCACTGTATATATGTGTGTGTGTGTGTGTGTGTGGGATGACACCAACTCACAAACAGCATTTCCCCCCATAGCTCACACGTTACACAGTAAGATGAGTAAGTGTTGTGGGTTGCTGTGTCATGTCTGTAAAACTGGCATACTAGCTTTGTGTGTGGCTTAATGGTGCCATGTTATTATCATGGTACTGAGGCTGCTACACATGGACAGTCCTCCTTCACATAGTACATAGACTGCCACTGTACCCTTCATGCATACACTGTGAAATTGCTGGTTTATATAGCAACATTCTAGAATTCCTTCTTGGTTTTTCTGTTACATTAAACCATTCATGGATATGTCAGGCTACTTGCCCATATTTCGGCAGCTGGTGTACATATGCTATGATTTGCATAGGTGTACCTGTCTCTGCACAAATTCCAATAGATACGGAATTCCCATTGTACTTTGGGACTGTGAACATTAATTTCAGCCATGTTCTGTGCTGTATTGTTGTTCAAATGGCTGCCCTTTGCTGAGTCATACCCATGGTCAGTGATGTATATAGCACCATAGGTGTTTTTGTACCTTTTGTAGTATACTTACATGACAGTATATATATATATATATATATATATATATATATATATATATATATATATATATATATATATATATATATGAGTATATGATACTAATTATTATTTTGTGTACCTATGTTTCTTGATGCATGATGATTGTTCATTAGTGTGTGTGTGTGTGTGTGTGTGTGTGTGTGTGTGTGTGTGTGTGTGTGTGTGTGTGTGAAAAATTTGTACATTGCCATGTTTAGTGCCACCAGCAATGCAATCTGTCCATGTGCCATACATTTGGCATTTGCTTCACTGTACATTGGGTAGACTTCCACACCACCCTATGTGGAGTACATCTGCATATGCGATGTGTCCCCTTAGATAGTTTTTGTCCTGCTTTATTGTTTGTCTAGTTTGCTGGCATGTCTTTCTTGATATGGGTCCAAGTTGTCCACCTCCCTTCCCCCTTTATAGGTTTGGCATATATCTTGCACATATGGATGGTATACATTATCCTTCCTTTTCATTATCAGCCATTGTTATCTAGTTATATTGTTACAATGCTACCTCATGCCAACTATTTGGCTATTATACACATGCAGGACATATGCACACAAGGTGACAGCAATTGCTTTCATTTCATCCTTGTTCCTTTCATTCTTGTGTGTTACATATTACCCAGAGCATTTAGTTATAATTCATCTGCACAGCCTTACATTCTTTATATAGAACATTTGTACATTTCTTACCATTTATTATTCCATGTCATTGGTGTGTATATATGTAGTGACATTGCTTTCTGTTACCTGTTAGGACACTGAAGTCAAACATATACATCAGCACTTCTGTGTTGTCACAGACATGGCATATGTCTGTGACATATGCATTCCTTTTCCTGTATGTTTGGGTTGTGCACACCTACTTGTTTAATGAGTAGCCATGTTGTTGCTTTGCTAAAGTATTGTTGTTTAGCACTGTGCTTGGTTATTTTCCTTTTGCATTCATTGCCAGAGGTTCTGACTGTCCTCTACAGGTCTTCTCCGGCTTTTTCTTGGCTGCATTTGGTCATCCATGCTGTTGCATGGCTTACACTTACATTGCTCAAAGACTACTTGGGGAGTGTAGTTCATATCCAATGGATACCATATTCCCTATTTTTTCACCTACAACATGTACCTGCCATAAGTCATACACATTCATTTATGACTGTCACACAGTTTGTAACATGTCAGAATGTCATAGTGCATAGGTGCATATGTATTTCTGCATTTCACTCTGGCTGGTATACATCCCTAACCTGTTTGTCCATTTTCCATTGCCCAGGTTGTTAATTGTTGTCTCTCTGCCTTATGTCTCCTTTATATAATTATTTCTGACATTTGTCTGTTATGTCTTGTGATATTTGTTATATTTTGTTATATGTTTATATCTGCTGTTTTGCCCTTCACCTCCTGTTTCCCTGACTTTTCCTTTCCTTGTATTCTCAAAAAAAAAAAAAAATATATATATATATATATATATATATATATATATATATATATATATATATGTTCATAGGTTCATAGGTATGTACTAGGCTATTGGCCCTAGGGCCTATACATGCCTAGCCAAAAAGGTACCCTGGCTTTCGCCACCCAAGAAAATTATCTTCCTGTGCCCCTGTCAAGCAGAACCACAGAAGTGATCCCCGAGGTGAATTTCCTATTACCCATCCAATCATCAAGATTTTTCTTGAGAGTGCTAATGAGGAGCTTTGTTCGACATAGATAGGTAGTCTGTTCCAGAGTATGGGAAGTCTCTGGGACAGGAATCTATCCCTCCAGCATGTTCTGTTAATTGTGGTGACAAGGTTTAGGTCCCTAGAGCATGTAGCTCGGAGGGATTGGGATTTCTTTAAGTGGAGCATGTCCAACAGCTCTGGGTTTGACATAGCTTTGTATATTAGGCAGAGATCGCCACTGAGTAGGCGATATGCGACAGAGTAAAGCTGGAGTTTTTTGAGATGGTCTGCGTAAGGCATCTGTTTGAGGCCTGTAATCCTCTTTGTGAGGTATTTTTGTGGCCTTTCCAGTTGTTGTAGATGTCTTATGAGGTACATACCAAAAGGGGCGTTGTACTCTATAATGGGTCTAATGAGTGATGAGTAGAGGGGAACAATGACCTCTTTTTTCTGGATGAGAAACCTTTTGTGATGAGGTGTGCCACGTAGAAGGATTTCCTGACCACTGTGGCGATATGATTATCAAAGGAGAGACTAGTGTCCCCCTGTGTCCCAAGGTCTCTTATCACACTTTCAGCGTTAAGTAGACTACTGCCTATGTGGTAGTTTATGGGTACAGAGATTTTACCAAAGGGGATGGATGACAATGCACTTTTTGGCATTGTGATTGAGACCATGGCTTTGACACCAGGCATCTGTCTCAGTGAGGCCCTTTTGTAGGATGTTCACATCATTAGGAGTTTTGATTATCGCTCCTAGTTTGCAGTAATCTGTGAATTTAGTTAGCCAAAGACCTTCTGTGTTACCCTGTACTTCAGAGAAGTAGATACCAAACAGGGGAGGACCCAGGACTGAACCCTGTGGTACTCCACTTGTCACTGGTCTGAAGTCTGATTTGGAGTCTGCTTCTTTCACAGTGTGGGTTCTGTCAGTAAGCCAGTTGGCAACCCATCTTGTGACATAGGGATTTATACCTAGTTTAGTGAGTTTATCTATAATTCCAGAGAGGGGGATGGTGTTGAATGCCTTGGCGAGACCTAGATAGGCTGTGTGAACTACCTTACCCTCATCTATGGCTTTGGTGACAACTTCAAAGAAGTCTATCAGGTTTAAGAGACATGATCTGCCTTTTACAAACCTGAACTCTGTGGGATCCAGAGTTTGGAGATCTCCAATGTCTTCGTTTATGAGTTCCATGATGATACATTCCATGATGATACATCGTCAGGCTAATGGGGCTGTAGTTCCCGGGGTCTGTTGTGGCCCCCCCTTTCTGGAGTGGGATAACCGTTGCAGTGCGCCATTCAATGGGCACAAAGCCTGAGGTGAGGCTATGATTGAACATGGTACTTAAGTGGGGTGCCAGTTCATTCTGTAGTTCATGTAGAAGGCAGCCTGGGATATTGTCAGGTCCCATGGATGCTGTGTTCTTGGCTTTGAAGAGTGAGGTTTTTACCTGTGCAGCCATGATTACAGGAACTCTGCATTCTTCCCGTATAAAGATGGGCCCTTTAGGGGGTGAGAGGGGGGTAAAGTTAGCACCCAGCCTATCTGCCAGGATGTTGGCACTATCAGTTGGTTCTGTATATTTAATGTCATTGTGCTGTAAGAGCAGATCTGAGTGTTGCCATTGAGATTCTTGACATAGCTATAGAATGCTTTGTGGTTGTCTTTAGAATCAGTGGCGATTTTGTTTTCATAACTAGCTTTGGAGGATTTTATTAGGGATCTCATCTTCTTACTGAGGCTGACCAGGGAGTTCCTCCAATTGTGGGATTTTACTCTTTTTTGCAACAGTTTCTTTCTTCTGTTGTAGAGTTTGTTTATGCCAGAAGACCACCAGATTGGCTTCCTTTTTTTGGAGGATAGCATCTTGGTTCTGTTAGGGATAGCATGATCCATGCACTCGTGTAAGTGTTTATAAAGTGCATTTGTGTAGGATTCAGCAGTCATACCACTACTGTCCATCTGCATGGGTGTTGTGAAGTTTGCCACTTCTGTCTTAAGAAGCGTGAAGTTGGCTTTGCAGAAATTTTTTACGGTTGTTTTCCTAATGGGAGTGGGAGCATGATGTGGATGTCTATAGTGATTAGCTTGTGTTCAGATCTGACCAACAAGGAGCTGACCTCTGGTGTGGAACACTGGTCACACATGTTGGTGATGACCAGGTCTAGGATATTGCTGCCCCTGGTGGGGGTGTGGATAAGTTGATCCAAGGCATTGGAATTGATGATTTCCAGAAAACATTGAGCAAAAGAGTTGATACATGAGTAGTTTTCCCAGTTAATGGTAGGGTAGTTGAAATCACCCATTATTAAAGTGTTGAGTCGTACCTTAATATTTTCCAGTGTATCAAGAAAAGAAGAGTGGGAATCCTGGGGCATGGTGAGGGTCTGTAGCAAACTACAATCTGGATTGCTGTTTTGCCCAGAGTTAGTTGAACTTGGATAATCTTGGATGCTTTATGCTGAGCAACTAGCTTGGAGGTGTGGATATCCTTAATGAATATGGACACGCTTTCACCTTTCGTTTTTCGGTCCGGGTTTGGTGGCCAAAAGGTATGGTATGATTTATAGCCTGGTAATGCAGGGGTGCTCTCTGGTGCTTTGAACCAGGTCTCTGTCACTGCACAGATGTCAATGTTCTCCATTTTATGGAGTGCCTCGAGTGAGTGCATTTTGAGGTTTAGACTTCTAGCATTGAGTAGCATTACCTTCAGATTTTTCTTGCTTGCACCTGTTACGGTGGTGAATTTGTCATTTGAACCTTTCCTAAAAAAGGCACTATATGGGTGGCAAGAGCCTTTGCCAGTATCCGGAATCCCAAGGGTGACAGGTGCAAGCCATCTCTGGCAAAGCAGAGTGGTCTGTTGATCATGTCATTCCTGGCAGACAGATACTGGATTCCCTTAGAATGACACCAGAAGCTTAGCCAATTGTTAAAGTCAATCATTTTGTCCTTATACTGTGGCATCATTCTGGGTGATGGCAGGATGCTACTCAGGACTAGTGTTATACCTGCCTGAGCTACAAGATCGGAGAGCTATCTTTACATTTTACAGATTCCATCAGATTCTGTATTTTCTTATGAATGTATGTTACCAGTACATGACTTACAGATATGTATGTAGTTGTTTGTGGACCTACTGGATGGATTGCTGCATAAATATATATTCCTTTAAATGTCATACAGTTTACATTGAGCGTGTATAATTTCCATAGCTTTGAAACAGCATATAATGGTTTATGCTATACTTTTCTTGAATTAGAGATTTGCTGGGACTGCTAGACAGTGTGTCGATACAGCTGGGCAATTCTGTTTTGTGACAAGATATTCTAGGTTCTCTGAGGTGCATTTGCATATTACAGGCTTATCAGCAACTTTTACACAGATTTCGACCAAATGCAATGGATTCTTTGAACATTACATTATCCAGCTTGATATTTTAGATATATAGATATAGATATAGATTTACAGATATACGGATATAGATACAGGTAGAGATATAAATATACATATACACATACATATACATATACATACCTGTCAGCTAATTGGACACAGCTGTGTTGTAAACACTTTAGAAAATTATGTACCTTTACCGTTTTAGTTATTTTTTGCATTCCATTTAATACATTTGATTGCATTAGCATGTTACTGATTATTATGCAGTAGTAATATTCCACTGACTTAAGTCAGGTAGAGCAGTGTCATAACAGTGCACAACTGGTATTGAAAAATCACTGAATTTATTAGGACAATATCTAAGGAAAGTTATCAATACAAAAAGTTATAATATATAACAATGGATGCCAGAATAATACTCTCCACTATAGCTTTATAAAATGCGTATTACCAAGACTAGTAACCAACACTCTATTCTGTAATGCAAATGACTAAGTAATTGTCCAAACTCACTTTCTACTTATTAATAAATTAGAATAACAACAATTTTCTTTCAATGGCAAGATTAAACCAACAGTTGAGAAGCATCCTCATACCAGCTACCTCCACTTAACCTACAACAGATCTGTTATTGGCATTAAAAAGTAAATATATATGGTGAATAAGTTGAGTTAAATTGAAAAACTCATCTGTGAGATTATACATCTGCATTACAGTCTGAATCAATGTCCCAAACAATATGAAAGGTATCCATGCCTAAACTCATAGCCAGTAGGCATAAATAACAGGAGGAAAAGATGTAAGCTGGACCACAGTAAAAAGGAATAATTACTCCAGGTCATGATGCATTAGTAAGTATAAAAAATGAAGACAGGCAAACCAGAGTTATATTTTGGAATACTTGACAATATTGTAATCATTCAACTTAATTATTGTTTACTAGTTCAATAATTAGGTGCAAGGTAGGGATCTTTCTCATGTGTGTGCTAGCACCAAGAAGAAGGCAACTCTACTGAAATGCCATCTTTTTCCACCTCATCTTTAAAAATTACATGAGATGCAAAATCCAAATTGATACAGTCTTCCTTCTCCAAATCTTATAATTTAATTAAAGGTTCAAATCTATTAAACAGTATAGGAAAAATAAGTTGTCTAGTGGGTTGTTTGTAATTGTCAATCATTCCATTATATTTTTTGTTATTTGGAAAATGATTGGTCTCAAGGGAGTTGGCCTTTCTAACTGCTCTTTCTCAACCAGTAAGGAATATTGTGAATATGGATTGCCCTGTACTGCAGCTATGTATGATGAATTGAGAGTAGCACTATGTGAATCTAAAAAATATGTTTCTGCTTTTCCCAGACAGCTCAAATACAGTCTCTGTTTTTCAGAATAAAATCTCAGAATGCACATTAATTATTGTGCATTGGAATGTTGATCATTAATGTGTTGTTCACAAGACTGAAAAACAACATGTACTGTCAGAATACATTTCCCCGAATGCCTACATCTTTTAAGACACAGCTCAAAGGTAAAGAAAACAATTACAAGAACGTTTTGGTGATCTAAAATCTACTTATCTCGTCACATTAATAAATTTAAATTTAAATTGAGCATGAACAGGTGAATTGGTTGACAAATCACAATGAGTCTTGTACACCAGTTTAACACAATTATTCTTAAAAATATTAATGACAAAGTTGAACTATAAGAAAATCTGAACCATTTACAGTATGGGCCCTTAATGACTCAAATTACTGTTGAATTAGACACTTCTAGGGTTCCATTATGTTTATATTTATATATTTCTTTCTTTATCTTACCTCAAAACTGAGTGAGCATATGAAAAGGAAAATTTGCTACAAGTAAGACATAACACAACACTGTCCCCAGCCTCTTTGCTGTGGAATCATTTATAAAGCCAAAAATAATAAGGAATAAAGTCCTAGAAGATGTATTTAAATATCAGCAATACTGACTTTAAAATTGTAAAGTAAGAAGTCATGACTTTACCTTAAAACTCTATAATATTTTAACAATGAATTGAACAGCCAAAGGCATAACAAATATTTGCCAAAATTACTGCTGTCCCCGATATTCAGGTACAGTTGAGAGGTAAGCTGGAAAACTTTGGGATAAACAGTAATAAAAGTAAAAACTGAAATAAAATCACATAGCTTTATTTGATTTTTCCATTCCTTTAAAATAATTTTGACAAAAACAGGCCAGTTCATTAGTTTTATTAATATGGCAAAATACCAGAAATCTAATCACGTTGTTAAATCAATGTTTTCACATATAACAAGGCCCGAATATTTTGAAAGATAACTGCAGTTTTGACATTATATAAATTAAATTCTGTACTTCCTTCCATTGAAAGCAAACAACAGAATTTTTTCACTTTTCAAATGATATTCTGTAAAAGTCTTTCATAATAATTGGATAAAGAATTACAGGAGACTGTTAGAGTATAAATGTATTTGATATTAAATATTAACATGATATGACTAAACTTTGTATTTCCCGGGCTGCTTAAGTGAAGACATTTTGTAAGTTATTGAAAGTAGAATAATTCTTATTTGCAAACAGTATGTCTAGGAAATTTATAAACAATTAGTACTTATCTTCTTGTGTTTGATAAGCTTTTTGTCTTTGTTGCCTTATTTGAAGACAGAATGACACCAGCTATAGCAAATTAAAATAACCATTATTATTTGTCAGTCTGGATTGACAGAACTTGAAATGTATGATAATGAATACAATAAATATTTAGAATATAGCAGAGAATAACATTAATGCATTGAACTGCGAGTGTATGCGTTCGTAATATTAATAGTTTGCTGTAACTTATCTCTGGCTATTGCTGTATGACATTATCGAAAGCTGTTTTCTGTAGCTTGCACAGTACTTTCAAGGCATTCTTTGTACAGCAACAGAACCTTAAGGGAACAGCAGCTGATGGTATGCAACATTCATTTTGTTCTTTTCACACAACTGCAGCTTGTCTTTTATGTATTTTTTATACTAACATAAAAATGGTGAATGTTGTCACAGCCAAAATCTGAATTCTTAAAATAATACTTGTCATTATGTAATTACCACTTAAACTGTATAAAATGAGTACCATCTTCTTTATGGAATTATTGCATTTAACAGAATGAATATGTCTGTTTTTTGTACTGTAGAAGCAGGAGTCTATTGCAATCTGTCATGACAGACTGAGATTGTCTGAAGTAATTTCAAACAGCATGTAAAAACAAACTCTGCATTTCATGTAGTTGAATGAAAACAATAACAGTTTTATCTCTACTTTATCAAGACGTCTTTCTTTTGACAGCAGTGAGTTTTATACAAATCCACTGAACAGCCTTTCTGTCAAATATGTTTCAGGCAGTGGACATTTTGACATATTGTCAATGATTCAGAGTAATGGGGATGAAATAAACTTATGTTCTATACTAGCTATAAATACATTGAAAGAAAAGTAGATGCTATGAAACACATTAGGCTTATATGAAAGACTTACCCCAGGATTCAGCAAGCCCTGCACAGTGTGCAGGACTAGTGCAAGAGCTCCAGCAGGCAGTATGTCTGCTGTGCGATCCAGGAATAAGCTGCAGGGACGTGCACGAGTGCTCCTGCACTAGTCTTGCACGGACTCAGCTCCTGTATGTAAGTTACTACATTTGCTGGTGAAATCCATACAAATGAGGTGAATTTGTGATCCAGAAAGCTGGAAGCCAGCCGTGCAGGACTAGTGTAATCTGCAGAAATGTACTTGGTTAGTCATCGAGTACATTTCTGCAAACTACAAAATGGAGCCATGACAGCTCAAATAAAGGGTGGATATTATGTAGAAAGCATGCTGGTGGCCAAATATACGGCCACTGGCATGGAAAACAGTTGCAAAAATTAAAAAAAAATGAACTTTTTATTTTTTTTAGTTAATCTCGGCTGTTTAAGCGTACGGCAGCGGCACACAGACGGGATCGAGTGAAAAATAAAATAAAAAAACTAAAATAAGCATTCTAACCAAAATCACTATTTTTCCATTTTACTCAATGACAGGCAGATGACAACATGGCCAGTGAATAGTGGTTGCTAAGGGTTGAGGCTCAGTGTGGAATCTGTAACTATGCATCAGTTGGCAATCCTATGCAAATGAGGGGAATGATACTGAATCTCAGATTTCCCCTGCATGCTAGTCAGCACCCAACAGTGTAAGAGCAGGAATAGCTTGGTGCAAGCCTAGGAGTTAGCTGACATCATGGGGGGGTGTCAGGCATACTGTAAGTGGATTGGATCCCTGGGGCTCATGTTTGCCCTTAGCTTAGCAGAGCTAAGCAAGGGGGTGTGCCTGAGGCTGCCTAGCACTCTTTACATTCCCAAAGCGGGTGTGCGTGCCACACACCAGATTTTAAAGGGGAAACAAAAAAGTAAACCAGGAAATAGCAGCTCTGTGCACATGTGAGCACTGTGCTTGTGTGGTGCGCCCCTGGGCTTAAAGAGGAAGGCAATGGGAAGGGAAAACAGCTGTAGGAAGGTCATCTAAGAGAACTAGCATAGCTGGCAAGTGAAATGTGTCAGAATCAGCCAATTACAGAGGCAGCAGACCAGCCCAGCCCAGAACACTACTATAAACTATGCAAGAACCTTTCCCATTGTTTTTTCCCACATACTCTACACCACCGGTGTATGCAAGCAGGGAACTTTAGCAAACAAAAACAACAAAATGATAGGGGTTGCAGAAGCTATCGGACATCAACATGTTGAAGAGGCATAGGGTATTGAAGATGAGAATGCTGTTGACCAACCCACAATGAGGAGATGGAGAATGGTGTACAGACCCAGGGTAACCTACCAGGGGCTACAAAAGCTGGAGATAGTGGAGCGCTATAGGGTGGACAGGGACCTCCTTTGGCAAATCGTTGAGCTGTGCCAGCCACACCTGACAGACAGAACTAACAGAGGGGAACCCATCCCAGTGGATACCAAGGTATGCGTAAGCCTAGGAATACTAGCCACAGGTACCTCCCAAAACCCAACTTGGGATATCATGGGGATCTCACAGGCATCAGCATCCAGGGTATTCCACCAGTTCTTGGATGGCATATCAGCACATGCCGGTGAGCACGTATATTTCCTCAACACCCGTGAGGTGTTGGACAGCAATATGCATTTCTTCCACCAAATAGCAGAATACCCTGAGGTAGTGGGTCCTATTGACTGCATGCACATATGCAGCAAAGCACCACCCTGTGAGCGGGGTAGGGTTTACATCAACTGCAAGGGCTTCCCCTCCGTCAACTGCCAGGTCATGTGCGATGCCCAGGGCATTATAATGAATGTGTGTGCTGGCTGTCCTGGAAGCAATCACGATTCCCACATCTGGCATCTGACACAACTGTACCAGAGATTTGCCAATGGGGACATCCCTTATGGTCACCTAGTGGCGGATGCTGGTTAATCACTGGAGCCATGGCTGAGGACACCCATCAGAAATGCACACACACTCGAACAAGAACTCCATAATGAGGCACATGTACAGACCAGAATTATAATAGAGCATGTGCTTGGGATGCTCAAGATACAGTTCCAGTGCTTGGACACATTCTTTGGAGCCTTGCAGTACTCAGCAGCTACATGTAGTCAAATTGTCATCATTTGTGTCATGCTACACAATATGATCCTGCGGAAATAGCTGCAGCAGGAACAGCACGAGGCAGGGCCACACAGCCCGCCACCAATGGCAAGGTCTGCACAGGCACAGAGTGACTGGGAGGAGGAACAACCTGAGCCTGCCCCAGTAGGCAGATGGAGTTGTTCCCAGTATGCCCTGGCCTTGGCAAAGTGGCAATGCATAGCACATACAATGACATAGTAGGGACCCAGGGAATGACACCTCTCTCTGACTTGCACATACAGTAAAAGGAATGCCAAACACGACACTACCTGTGCTCAACCATGTATAATGAGTGCACTATGTGCATCTGACATAGGCAGCCCTCCAGCACCATCCTCAATAATGGCACACCCACAAGGTAAGTCACTCTCCTTACCAATTGCTGAAAGGAGTAGTATGTGTTATTTGTATCTATGGTATGGATGTGAGCATGCAATGGATTCAGGTGGCTGAATAGGATGCCAGCAGATAGTAGACACCTATAGTGGCAGCATGAGATCTGTAACAAATACTGGTGTCACCATAGTAGCCAGTAGTACACATGGTGACAAAACCCACTGCAGGAAATGTGCTGGGCCACATGTGTGTCCATATGACACACACATGCCAGTCAGGGAAGTTCACATACCCAACAACAGTCTCAGCCAGCAGGACAGGTGTAGACAAACACAAACAAAGGCTGTGCTAAGGCCTCTGAATGACGCCTATGGGTAACTTCCCCCTCGGCCTACGCAGACAGACTACATCAGGTCAGGAAGTGGGATGTTAGTTCTGAAGGGTAGGAAGTCAGAAACAAATATGTAGGTCATTCAAACCTAAGACCTGTAGTACACTGATATGCCTGTAGTCAGCATGATAGGTTAGAATACAAAATGAAATGGAGTACCTGACATACTGGTAAAGTCATAGCAAATGTGTACAAGTGTCAGGTGTGCCCCCCCAATCTTATGTAGAAATGCAGAAACAGTCAGGTGTGCCCCTCCCCAATCCTGTGTAGACATGTAGAAACAGTCAGGTGTGCACCCCCAGTCCTATGTAGAAATGTAGAAACAGTCAGGTGTACCCCCCCAATCCTGTGTAGAAATGTAGAAACAGTCAGGTGTGCCCCCCCATCCTGTGTAGAAATGTAGAAACAGTCAGGAGTGCCCCCCTAATCCTACGTAGAAATGTAGCAACAGTCAGGTGTGCCCCCCATTCCTATTTAGACATGTAGTAACAGTCTGGTGTGCCCCCCCAATCCAATGTACAAACGTTGTAACAGTCAGGTGTGCTCTCCCCCAAATCGTATGTAAAAATGTAGTAACAGTCAGGTGTGCCCCCCCACCAATCCGATGTAGACATGTAGTAACATGTATGTGTACGTATAATACCAGTGGAGCACAGATGACCTGAGGTGGCCAAGGTAACAGGATAGATTGTAGCATGTGTACTATATGCAGGTATGTGTGTGTTAGGTTGGTGTGTGTTTCATATTGTGTGAGAATGGTCAGTATGTATGCATGTTGAGGTTTAACCTGGTGGCCATTGCCCACTACTGCCGATGACAGGGCCAAGTCCTCACAACTGCAGTGCCAAAGACAATTCACCCCAGTATAACACATGATAGCAGTAAGCCATTGTAAATGTATGGTGGTAATATGTGTCACCATCTGAAAGATGGACATGGCATGACTGTTGAGCCAGATATACAAGCAGTACACAGGGAAAAGTACCCAGGACATACAATATATAATGTGTAACCATGAAATGGACACACCCTTGGAATTGTACATACAGGTATGCATCACATTATCTGGGCTTGTCGTAGGGAATACCAATGTCGTCTGGCCAAACACTTGAAGATAACAAAGGTGATAGGACTGATGTACTGAGAAATGGCTGATGTCTCTGCACAAGCCAGCATGACTGGAATGCCCCATGCATATCTGTGAGTCAGATGCAAGTAGTGTCCATAGCACACATTTGCTCAGCTCACCCAAACACCACCCACAGTTACCTCTCTGGGCATATCCCTGCTGTTGGGAATGGGTACAATATGACCCCACCTGTGTATGGCAATAGCGAAAGAATGCAGCATGCATTGCAGGTGTCCCATGCAGGTGTGTCCCTAGCTGTAAGTAGCACCCTGCCAGCATCCACACCACCTGATCAATACTGATAGAAAGTATCGGCATGAACACCTAGCACACCTACCCTGTCACCCCAGGAGAATATACTATATGGCAGTCTGGGACTGTAGCACTGACAGAATGCAACGGCCTGCTACAGCTGTCCTGCATCACCACCAAATGGCCTACAGGCCTCTGCCAAAGGCCTGCATCTCACCCATACTGCCAATGTATGTTATGTCATGGACACCCAAATAACAACATAACACACTCCACATAAGCCATATGCAAGGCCAAGTGGACATATCACAGTAACATGTCCACCATGTCCCACTGCATGAGCTGTGGACCAACACCAAAACACAGTTGTGATCAGGTGATAACTACGGGGAAAGTATCAGAAAATGTAAGCATAATGTATGGAAGAGAAGAGAATAATACAGGGTGGGGGGGTGGGAGCATGGGCAGCATGGAATGTGCAAGGTTCGACACACAGCCATGTGCACATACTATCCCTGGCTGCAAACAAAAATATGGGTGGCTACAAACCTGCCTGTACACCACAATAGGAGTAATGTCCTGACTTATAACCCCTGTCTCTGCGTAACCTGTGTGAATCTGTACAGCTGTGAGGTATTGCCACAGCAAGATAAGGCCATACTGTGACGTTGATGAATTTACAAGTATGAGATCCTCTGCCATCACTGTATCAAGGTGCTGAACTGGATACACAGACCCAGCAGCAAATGTCTGCAGCTCCCCCTCCAGAAGGGCATAACTTTCCATGAATATGTAGGCATTTGACCACAATACTGGACACAGCTGCATTCACCCTGTGTTCCCCAGGGCATCACTGTGAGCACAAATGTCCACCTGACAGTACTTGAGGACATAAAACATCACAGTGTATAACAGTACACATGTCTGAATATCTCTGCTAACACCAGTACCATGTAGCAGACACAGCACAGACACAATCACCTACAGTACACACTATCCCTTTCACAGTTTGACCCCATATTACCAACTGATCTACAGATATCCTGCAGAAACAGTTTGCTACCTATATGTGTAGAACACAAAGGTCTGCACTGGAGTACAAACTACCTGGAATGTATCCACACATTCAATACAGAAGGGCATACTGGGCATGCTCACACACACACAGAAATGAAGGCAGTGTCAGACAACAGCATAGTGAAAGGTCATACTGGGCCTGCTCACACACTTAAATGAAGCCCATGTCTGCCAACAACAGTGAACCATACATATCTGACAGTTGCAGAAGTTAGTGCATACACTCCTCAGAATGCACTAGTCATGCTTTGCACACACATTGGATAGGAATACACACATATATCCAAAGACAGCACACTATAATATGCCAAAAGTACACATACATAGATGTGTGGAAGAGAGTGACAGTGGCAAAGGGCCTTCCATCATGAGGCCTGTCCCACCCAGCACACAGACAAATGGCTACAACCACATTATGTGTAACTCTCACTCACTGTAGAAATTAGCCACTGGTATCCCTCAGCATTACAGACTCTGTGGTGCAAGTGCTAGCTATGCAACATGACTGTACAAGGCAGTAGTCATCTAGCAGTTGTATACACGTACCTGTGGAATATAAACCTGAATGTGCCGGAGTGTGGTGTGTCTACCTCTAGATGAATGAGATATGGCCCATGCACAAACACTGCCCTCCCCATAGCCCTACTATGACAAGCTTGCTGATGTCATTCACTTTGAAATAAACCTTTGGGAAAGGGGTAGCCCAGTAATCTCTGTGGCCCGTCCTATAACTGTGTAATGTCGTAGTGTGATAAACTAGTTTGGTAGGAGTTCTAATCCCAGACATGGCAACTGTGTGTCTCTGTCTGTGTAGAGAGCAATGCTTTTTAGGCTAGTCACAATCACTACAATTCAAATGCCCTACTTTGGCAAGCCTGCTGATGTCATTCACTTTGAAATACACCTTTGGGAAAAGAATAGCCCAGTAATCTCCATGGCATGTCCTATAACTGCGTAATGCTGTAGTGTAATAAACTAATTAAAGGAATTCTAATCCCAGACATGGCAGCTGTGTTTGTGTGTGTGTGTGTGTGTGTGTGTGTGTGTGTGTGTGTGTGTGTGTGTGTGTGTGTGTGTGTGTGTGTGTGTCTGTTTATGTAGGGAGCAATGCTTTTTAGGCTAGTCACACTCACTACAATTCAAATGCCCTACTTTGGCAAGGCTGCTGATTTCATTCACTTTGAAATACACCTTTGGGAAAGGAGTAGCCAAGTAATCTCCATGGCCCATCCTATAACTGCGTAATGCTGTAGTGTAATAAACTACTGAGACAGGAGTTCTAATCCCAGACATGGCAAGTGTGTGTGTGTGTGTGTGTGTGTGTGTGTGTGTGTGTGTGTGTGTGTGTGTGTGTCTTTGTCTGAGTAGGGAGCAATGCCTTTTTAGGCTAGCCACACTCACTACAATTCAAATGCCTTACTTTGGCAAGGCTGCTGATGTCATTCACTTTGAAATACATCTTTGGGAAAGAAGTGGCCCAGTAATCTCTGTGGTGCGTCTTATAACTGCATAATGATGTAGTGTGATAAACTAGTTAGGTAGGAGTTCTAATCCCATACATGGCAACTGTGTGTGTCTGTGTAGGGAGCAATGCATTTTAGGCTAGTCACACTCACGGCAATTCAAATGCCCTACGTTGGCAAGTCTGCTGTCATTCACTTTGAAATACACCTTTGGGAAAGGAGTAACCTAATAATCTTTGTGGTGCATCCTATAACTGCGTAATGCTGTAGTGTGATAAACTAGTTAGGTAGGAGTTCTAATCCCAGACATGGAAACTGTGTGTGTGTGTGTGTGTCTCTATGTATGGAGCAACGATTTTTAGGCTAGTCACACTCACGACAATTCAAATGCCCTACTTTGGCAAGCCTGCTGATGTCATTCACTGTGAAATACACCTTTGATAAAAGAGTAGCCCAGTATTCTCCATGGTGCGGCCTATAACAGCGTAATGCTGTAGTGTAATATAGTACTTTTGTAAGGGTTCTATTCCCACACATGGCAAGTGTGGATGTGTGTGTGTGTGTGTGTGTGTGTGTGTGTGTGTGTGTGTGTGTGTTTCTTTGTATGTGTAGGGAGCAATGTTTTTGAGGCCACTCGCAGTCACTACAACCTCAATTGACCTTCTTTTGTAAGTCTGCTGATGTCATTCTCAGTGAAATGCACCTTTGGGGAAGAAGTACTCCAATAATCTCCGTGCCATGTCCTAGGACTGCGTAATGCTGTAGTGTAATAAACTAGCTAGGTAGGAGTTCTTATCCCAGACATGGAAAGTGTGTGTGTGTGTGTGTGTGTGTGTGTGTGTGTGTGTCTGTGTGTGTGTGTGTCTGTGTTTGTCATTCGTATCCTGTGTGGAGGTGGCTGTGAGTGTGTAACAACTGGACTCATTGTAGAGCGGGTTTTGCAAATTTCTTATATAGTGGCCCTATTATATGTCACAATGTCCACCTTACAAGGATAACAGATGTGAAATAGCCGAGAGGCTGGGGTGCTAATCCATACCCCTAAATGTGACATCAAGGCCTGGTGAACAAAGTTAGCAACCCTTTTATTACTCTCAAACCATGTCTCATACACAAACACACTTGCCTAGGCAACAACCGCTATGTTGGTAGTACCCTGCATATTGCCCCCAGATAGTAACCATGGTGTGATTGCAGTGGACTACAGAGGGCACATTGTTCATCAGTACAATAGACACATACATGCAAACAGTGTGCCTTCACTATGTTCTCTGCTGGATGTCTGCAACACCTGAGGTGCCATCAAATGTAACCCACAAAGGACATACCATGCCTTAAACACATGCCCTGTATGGACAGATGCCAGTGATACCAGCTAATACCTGTATCATGCTATCAGTTTAGGTGCAGGGTCACCCTGCTGTCCATTACCAGTTCCCACCACATGAGGCCAGGACTGGCACATCTGATGATAACAATCTGTGTACACAACATGGGCCAGACACACCAGGTACACTTCCACATATCATTGTACATGCATGTGGGACATGTGCACATTCCAGACAGCATCCATATAATGGACTAAAGAACACATATATGGCAAGCATTGCACAGTAATGGCCATACACAATAGTTACCCAGGTGTCTGGATGGTGAATACAATACCAACCTGTGTGAGCCAATCCAGGCACTACACCCCTGAGCCACACTGCAGTCCATTGTCATGTGGCCTGATGCCAAGCTATACCCTTCAACTAGCCTTGAATAGCCTTCTGGCACAGTCAACCACTACACACCCATGAAGCAATGCACTCATGCATGTCAGTAATGGCACCCTGTGTCTGTGTGTGTGGTGTATGATGCTTTCGACCACATTCACACTCACAACTCCCATTGATATAATGAGGCATGCTGTCTGATGTCAGACACCTTCACATACCCTTTGCCCATATAACCTGCGGATAACCCCTGTGGTACATGTGATACCTGCACATTACTGTATTGTGGCAAACTAGTTGGAAAGTGTATTCCTGACCCTGCCACATGTGTCAATGTGTGTGAGTCCCTGAGAGGGTGTGGCTGTGTTGACGCTGACACCTGTTTATGTGGACAGGCACAGGCACTACACCTCCCGTATTGCTACCATATCACTGTTACAGATGTCACTCACCATCACAGCTCCTCAACATGTAGGCTATGTGGTACATGCAATAATGGCATAGACATGTGATAGCAATACATAGTCAGTCACGGGTTTGAAACCCTGTACTGGTAGGTGTGTGACCATACCTCTCAACCTGGAAACATCAAAAATCTGGACAAGTCCCATGAAAAATAGGTACAACTCTGTACGGTGACTAATGTAAAATTTGCATATATAATTAAACAACCCTGCCCACTCCAGTGGGATTGTGGGATACCAACTTTGAAATGCAAACTGAAGAACAGAACCAAAATATAGCACCAGAGTCCCCCTGCAGCCATTCCAATGTCCCATTACCTGGCTATTTCATCCCATTTACTATAAACACTAATGTGTGCATACTGCTTTACTTCTACAATGATTATTTGGATTTTAGTTTTTTACATTTTATAGCACAATGCATAAACCCTAACAGATATCTGCTAAAAAGCAATACTGTCTAACAATGAAAATAGACTAGGCATTAAAACTTCTCTGCCCTTAAAACTCACATTCATTGAAACAGCATTGAAACCCACACCACATCCAAAGAAAATGCATCCGGTCAGTGGTGGATAAAGATTACCTTTGAGCTGTTTTCAAATCAGAGGCCCCTTGCACACAAAACAAGAAACATACATGCATTCTTTGATATGCCTTCCTGACCTTATTAAATTATATTCCTTGTATAATACAGCACACTTGTTAGACTTAAGTTAGAGAGCATTTTAAGTTTATTGTTTAAACTTTTTTTCAGTAGGCAATGAAACAAAAATGCACGAACCAATGACAAAACTTCCCTATTCAGAACATATCCATGATAACAGTCTACTTCCACAAACAATTGCATTTTAAATTTATTGTTCGAACATTTTTCCAGTAGGCAATGAAGCAAAATGCATGCAGCAATAATGACAAAACTGCCCTATTCAGAACATCTCCATAACAGTCTACTTCCACACACAATTGCATTTTAAATTTATTGTTTGAACATTTTTCCAGTAGGCAATGAAGCAAAATGCATGCACCAATAATGACAAAACTGCCCTATTCAGAGCATTTCCATGATAACAGTCTACTTCTACACACTATATATATTTTTTTCAAATCTGCACTTGCACAAACACAAAAGAGACAGAAAATCTTCCAGAACACAGATCACTGTCAGCATGTGTACAGAAACTTCACCAACAATGTTCTCTAATGGCAGGCAGACTTTGCCATTTTGACTAAAGGCACCTACTACTTGCTAGTTATGCACTTAATCTGTAGAGATGTCATGCCATGGGTGCAAGCTGTTAAGATACCCTTACAACTTTTGTGGTGAATTCCTTGACATCCATGTCTCAAACTCATAGCAGTATGGTTATGATTGGAGACCCATGTTATAGTTTTCAAGCTTGACGTAGCCCTCCTTAAGGACTACATTTTGATAACTTTGCAGGCACACTGAAGCTATGCAAAGCATACAGAAAGTGAAGCGATTCACAGCTTGTCCCTACACTTGACAACTTCTAAGAAGGTGATCTCTCTGCTAACGCTGTGCACTTTTGATTTTTATACCACTCGTACATTCTGTATATTCAGTAAAAAAGTTTCTTTTCCTGGCACCCACTGCAATTACCCTGTCCCCATACCCCATCACTACTTTTTTTGTGAACAGATGCATTATGTGTTTAATTTATCTCTATCCTTTCATTTTTCCAGTATATGCCTTGTTTATCAAACACCAGCACAAAAAAAGTAAAGCCCATCTCTAGTTACCTTAACATCTGTAAGTCAAGGACAACCTGGTTAGAAAAAAAAATCACATCAACTAAACAGATAAATTGATTTACTCCTTAACAACATATGCATATGAATGAAGTCAAATTTCACTGACTCAGTACTCAACTTCCATGCTACCAGGCCCAAAAAAGCACACAAAGACATATTTTTTACATGAGAAAAACACCACAACACACCAACAAGATGAGTGCTCGGTTACAAAGAAAGCAGTTAATCTCCAGAGTTATCATAGTAGTAACAAAGCAGCCAAGTTCCACAAAAGGTTTAAAACCATAAAATATTTATTGTATCGAACATCCAGTAAGCGCTTTCACTTAAGAGCTTCTTCAGACTGACAAACATTAACTATAGGTCAAAATTCTTATATAAAAATTCAAAAACACTAAACCCAATCATAAAAAAGTACCACTTAAAGAAAATAAATTCTTAAAGGTATATATATAAAAAATGCATATGTGCACATATAAGTACTGACTCACAAATAATCAAACATGCAAGTAAACAGCTGAAAATATATAGAAAACTAAAATAAATATGTACAAATAAAACAGTAGTATGTATATACATTCCTAGCTATATAAACAATTTTAACTATTTTGGTATCCTACGTTTTTTAAGTAAGGGTTTAATTGTTGCCCTTTTATTCAAGCCATGACCTCCATCCACCCTAAGTGTAATGATCCAATTATTTTCTCTATACTCTGTATGGTTCCTAATATCCCCTTCTCTTATACTAGGGGAAATCATCTCATCTCAATAACTCTGAAATTAAAATGATGTCCATCTTCAAAACGAGACTAAGGCATTGTGATTTGATTGCTTCCTGATATGATAGACATGTTCACAAATCCTGTCTCTAAGGACCCTGTTGGTTTTACCAACATAGAAAGATTGGCAAGCCTGACATACAGCCAGATATACAAGGTTTGAACTTTTACAAGTAGCTTCTATATGAAAAATAAAATCCTTCTGTAAGTCTGGATGATGAAATCTATCAGAGGTGTCAATATAAGCACAGAAGTTACATGCTCCACAGGGTCGTGTCAACCCTCCCTTATTATCATTGACATGATGATTGCCTGTTTATGGCATAATAGCCTCTTCAATTTCTTTCTATTTTTGTATGTAAATCTTGGTTGATCACCCACTATTTGGCTGATGTCACTATCAACTTGGAGCACAGACCAATGCTTTCTAAAGATTTCTACTAATTCTTTGTTATCCAGAGTATAAAACAAAGGGACCTTAAGAGAAGTGGGTCTACCTGTATCAGTGCTACAAGCATCTCCCTTTCGTGGACCAAAGTATGGTGCAGCTATATCTCTACTTAAAGAGTTTGGATATCTAATAAATTATTCGAGATCTCATGTGTGGTGTATCCTCTTGATAGAAGTCTATCTCTTAGACCATCAAGTTCATCAGAGAAACAGTTATCCAGGGCATTTAACCTAGATGCTCTGACGCCTTGACCTCTAATCAGATTTCTAAATATATATCCCGGATGCATACTTGATCTCATGAGAAGTGAGTTCCTGTAACACGATTTACGAAACACTCCTGTATTAATTAAACCATTTGCCAATTTTTCAACATATAGGTCCAAATATTCTATCCTTGTATAGGACCAATTCATTGTAAATTTTAAACAGCCAATCATGTTATTGAGTATATTATGAAACCCTAATAAATCATCCAAACTACCTCTCCATAATAAAAAGAGGTCATCTACGAAACATCGATAAAACAATACATGTGTCTTGAACTCTTCTATTCTACTGAGTATTGTTCCTTCCCAGTGTGCTAGAAACATATTCTCATAACTATTCGCACATGGAGTGCCCATAGCAACCCCATGTCATTGGATATATAATTCATTATTAAAGGTAAATATGTTGTTATCCAGGACTTGTGCCAAGAAATAGGTTACTAGGTCTATTTTAGTAGATGAAAAATTACTATGTTGGGTTAAATACTCATGTATATATTGTATACCCAGATCATTTGGTATCACTGTAAAGAGAGATTGTACATCAAGGGTAACAAAAAGCACATCTTCTAAGTCATTACACCTTTAAGACAGTCATATAAATCAACTAAAAATTCTTTGGAATCCCTAAGAACTAAGGTGTTTAAATTAATGATGGGTCTGAGGTGCTTCTCCACATAAACAGAAAGGGGCTCAGTGAACCAACCTCCACCAGCCACTATCAGTCTCATTGGTGGGTCAGATGAATTTTTATGTATCTTTGGGAGTCCCTGTATTAACGGAATAAGTGGATTAGGAACACAAAAATAATCAAATGTTTCTTTAGTAATCAAACCTCTTTCATATACATCCCTTAGGGTATTATATATAGAACTCATAATCATGTGTACTTCATTAACCGTAGTTTTAGCATAAAAATTACCGTCACTTAATAGATCTATCATAGAACTAACATAATGAGACGTGTCCATAACCACAATTAGACCGCCTGTATTAGCAGGTTTAATTGTTATTAAGTCATTGTTTTGTAGCTGTTTCAGTGCTATATTCTCTTTATAATTTAAGTTGTTCCTTTTCTTTTCTGCTACATGAATTATCATAGTATTTAAGAAATTCCTCTTCAGTAAGTTTCAAATAAGCATCTATAGGGGATGATTCATAGGAATAAAACTGCTCATAGGCTTGAAGGAAAAACTAGGACATGTTTATATCTGTTCTCCTAGTGAATTACTATCACCATAAAGTAACCGAAGCATGATATTCCGACAGAACACCTTTAAATCTAAAATGGTGTCTGTCATCCTACTTTTACATGTAGGAATGAAATTTAAACCCTTTGACAAAACCTGTTCCTCATCAGAGGAAAGCCTATATGTTGAGATGTTCATAACTAATGAGCTACTACATTCCCCCACATCTTCTTTAGTGTTTGGTTGGAGTTGCATTCGCCTGAATGTTTGCGTTTCTGCCATCCCCGACTCATCGACCAAGTCCATCTCTCTCCCTTGTCTACTCGAACAGGTAAGGGAAAAGAAATATCCTCACCTATACAAGTGATGGAGCTATTAGATTGGACCAGAGGCTGGTTTACATATGTTTTTGGTCGAACTACTGGTTCAGATGGATGAGATGTAGAAGCAACATTACTGACAACTACATTAGGATATAAATTCAAATCCTGCTGTGCCTGAGTATCTTGTGAATCATTAATTTGAATGCTGTCAGTCACTGAAGTAATATTTACACTATTGTCATTTAAAAAAACCTGACCATTTGGTTCATTTTGTTCACACAATACGCTATTAGCAGCATTGTTAAGAACATTACCATTATCATTAAAAACATTAGTTCTAACTGAAGCATTCACTCCATTCATACTACTGCGCACATTCAATGGTTTGGCAGTTTCACTTGTCCTTTCATTAGTCATAGAGCCTTGCCGGTTTTCTGTCGCTAGACTTTGACCATACCTGGGCCACATAAAGTCATGGCCCAGTTTAAAGTCATGTATGTCCCTCATTATCTTTATTTTCTTCTGTTGTAGTAGCTTCCATTCAAAAACCGCTACCCCATCAAGTAAACTCTCAAAAAAAGGGTTAACGATTCTTTCAGCAAAACTATTGAAAATAAATTCTTGTTGCAGTTTTATAATGTTAATAAGTTTATCCTCTTCAGGACGAATGAAGTCGACAAGTAACTGCATGTACTTGCCACTTACCTCAAGATTGAGTTGTTGCCAACGTGCTAGTAGGTCCAGGTATTGTGTCCCTTGAGTGGGCATGTTAAAAACCCACAAACCACGGGGTACAATCCTCTTCTCCAGACAATACTGAAAATGGTGTCTCTGCGCTTGGAGTCTTTTTACTTTAAGGAAGTCCCTTTCCAACACATCCATCACTTGTTGCAACCGCTCAGAGTCACCAGTCACACTATCAGTGTCGTCATCCATTGTACACAATTCAAATTGCCAAACAGCACTCTTAGTGTGTGAGAGGTACTGGGTAAACCTCTAATTCAACGCGTTCCTCACGCTGACTCCCCTCTCTGGGTTGTAGTCAAGTTCAGTCACTGCATTCTTTTCCATAGCCTTGTTCCTGTGGGTTGTTGCAAAAAAGACAAGTAAAAAATAAATCAGAAAAACACCATAACACACCCACAAGACAAGTGCTCCGTTACAAAGAAAGCAGTTAATCTCCAGAGTTATTGTAGTAGTAATGAAGCAGCCAAGTTCAAAAGGTTTAAAACCATAAAATATTTATTGTATCGAACATCCAGTAAGCGCTTTCGCTTAAGAGCTTCTTCAGACTGACAAACATTAACTCTAGCTCCAAATTCTTATATAAAAATTCAAAAACACTAAACCCAATCATAAAAAAGTACCACTTAAAGAATAGAAATTCTTTAAAGGTATACATATAAAAAAATGCATATGTGCATATATACGTATTGACTCACAAATAATTAAACATGCAAGTAAACAGCTGAAAACATACGAAAAACTAAAATAAATATGTACAAATAAAACAGTAGTATGTATATAGATTCCTACCTATATAAACTATTTTAACTATTTTGGTATCCTATGTTTTTTAAGTAAGGGTTTGATTGTTGCCCTTTCATTCAAGCCATGATAACATATACATACTAAATCTAGAGCACTTGATAATAGTTTTCAATCTTACACTGGCTAATCTACAATGTATGTACTGTACCTGTGTACTATGTATGTACTCTAGCTATGTTCCAAATTTCAGCTGTACACCACAAATCTATTAATTACCTTTATTTTTAAAATTAATATTTTTTTGTTTGTTCTCTCCACTGTAACTGTTTATGTGCCGCATACCACTGTAAAAACATGCCTCTTGTAATTTGTGTGTTTACTGATCATGTCTAAATAACTAAATGTGTCTGTAATTTTTCTTTGTGGAACTTTTCTCCCCAGGCCTCTGCTGAAAAAGGGCCTTTTCGGCTCAGTCAGACACCCCCGGTTAACAAATGTAAATAAATAAATAAATACATAACCTCTATCCACCCTAAGTGTAATGATCCAATTATTTTCTCTATACTCTGTATGGTTCCTAATATCCCCTTCTCTTATACTAGGGGAAATCATCTCAGTAATTCTAAAATTAAAATGATGTCCATCTCCAAAACGAGATATATGTTTAGCTAAGGCATTGTGATTTGATTGCTTCCTGATATGATAGACATGTTCACGAATCCTGTCTCTAAGGACCCTGTTGGTTTTACCAACATAGAAAGATTGGCAAGCCTGACATACAGCCAGATATACAAGGTTTGAACTTTGGCAAATGGTTTAATTAATACAGGAGTATTTCGTAAATCGTGTTACAGGAACTCACTTCTCATGAGATCAAGTATGCATCCGGGATATATATTTAGAAATCTGATTAGAGGTCAAGGCGTCAGAGCATCTAGGTTAAATGCCCTGGATAACTGTTTCTCTGATGAACTTGATGGTCTAAGAGATAGACTTCTATCAAGAGGATACACCACACATGAGATCTCGAATAATTTATCAGATATCCAAACTCTAAGTAGAGATATAGCTGCACCATACTTTGGTCCACGAAAGGGAGATGCTTGTAGCACTGATACAGGTAGACCCACTTCTCTTAAGGTCCCTTTGTTTTATACTCTGGATAACAAAGAATTAGTAGAAATGTTTAGAAAGCATTGGTCTGTGCTCCATGTTGATAGTGACATCAGCCAAATAGTGGGTGATCAACCAAGATTTACATACAAAAATAGAAAGAATTTGAAGAGGCTATTATGCCATAAACAGGGCAATCATCATGTCAATGATAATAAGGGAGGGTTGACACGACCCTGTGGAGCATGTAACTTCTGTGCTTATATTGACACCTCTGATAGATTTCATCATCCAGACTTACAGAAGGATTTTATTTTTCATATAGAAGCTACTTGTAACAGTTCAAGCCTTGTATATCTGGCTGTATGCCAGGCTTGCCAATCTTTCTATGTTGGTAAAACCAACAGGGTCCTTAGAGACAGGATTTGTGAACATGTCTATCATATCAGGAAGCAATCAAATCACAATGCCTTAGCTAAACATATATCTCGTTTTGGAGATGGACATCATTTTAATTTTAGAGTTATTGAGATGATTTCCCCTAGTATAAGAGAAGGGGATATTAGGAACCATACAGATTATAGAGAAAATAATTGGATCATTACACTTAGGGCAGATAAAGGTCATGGCTTGAATGAAAGGGCAACAATCAAGTAGGATACCAAAATAGTTAAAATATTGGAAAATAATCTTTTTATGTTCCATGACAGTATTTACAAACAGAGGGATGGCGTAGCTATGGGCACACCATGTGCCAATAGCTACGCCAACATGTTCCTGGCCTACTGGGAGGAGCACATACTATTTTGTGAAGAGATGTTTAAACAGCATGTCATTTTCTATCGACGCTTTGTTGATGATTTATTTGTTTTGTGGAAGGGCTCACTAGACCAACTTCACAGTATGCTTACCATCATGAATAATTTGACAACTTGTCTCAAATTTACCATGAAACATTCAGTGTATAGGATTGACTTTTTAGACATGTATATTGAAAGACTTCATAACAATCTTATAAATACAGGTGTATTTCGGAAGAGCTGCCACAGCAATACTTTACTGCTTAGATCTAGTATGCACCCACCCCATGTTTTCAGAAATATCATGAGAGGCCAAGCAATCAGAGCATCAAGGCTGAATCCTCTAGATGATGGCTTTGAAACTGAACTAAATGGCCTTAAAGACAGGTTATCTACTAGGGGTTATGGCATTAGGGAGATAAACACGCACCTGAATGATATACATGAACTAAGACATACTAGGGGTGAACCTTATTTTGGACCGCATGAATCTATAACAGTCCCAAATAGTCATATTGAACGATCACAATATATTAAATTTATTACATATTTTTCGTCAGACCATTTAGAAATCAGAGAAATTATTAGAAAACATTGGGAAATCCTACATGTGGATGATGACCTTAAACTGATAGTTGGTGAACAACCAAGGTTCTTGTATAAGAATAAAAACAATTTAAAAAGGAAGTTATGTTACCCCACACCTAGTTTTAGAGATAGGAAGGAAGGATGTACTAAGCCCTGCGGACATTGCAATTTTTGCTCTTACATAGATAGTACTCCCCATTTCTTCCATCCAGACCTACAGAAAAGTTTTTATATATCTGCAGAGGCTAACTGTATGACACAACATGTTATTTATCTAGCTGTCTGTCAAACATGTTCCTCATTCTACGTTGGGAAGACTAACCGCCCACTGAGGGATCGAATGAGGGAACACGTTTACCATATGAGAAAGGGCACAATACATAACTCTTTGGCCAAACATGTTATTATGAACAATACACATCATGTATTTTTATTTAAGGTACTGGAGGTGATTACTCCTAATCCATGAGGTGGGGATATTAAAGTCTATACAGAGGGCAAAGAAACAGAATGGATCATATTACTAAAAGCAGATAAAGGATGTGGCCTGAATGAAAGGGCCTCAATTAGACCTAAATTAAGGCAGAGAAGGAATATTAAGTGAACCAACTGTTTTAATATGTCTTAAGAGCACACTTGTTTTTATTTTGTCTATATTTGTTTTTATAGATGTTCCTAAAACATGCTTTTTTATACAAGATTTTCACACATGCTTTTTGAATGTTATATACATTTGATTCTTTGCATTCTATTCCATGTATTTTTATTGCAACAGTTCTTGTCTCTTTAAAATTCTTTGGAATGTTTTACTAATTGCTTGCCACTGATTGGGAACAGTATATATGGTGAAAGCAGTTTTAGTGTTTGTCATAGATCTGAAGAAGCATTACCGCGAAAGCGCTTATCTCTCTGTCAGTTGTTTGTGGATTAAATATTTCTTTTTACAAGTTAGGATCCTGCCTTATTTGACCTGGCATAAAAGGGTTTGTACATGCTCACGCTTGGCTGTTACTTCTTTCTGAAAATAGTTAAAATAGTTTATATAGGTAGGAATGTATGTACATACTACTGTTTTATTTGTACATATTTATTTTAGTTTTTCGTATGTTTTCAGCTGTTTACTTGTATGTTTGATTCTTTGTGAGTCAATACTAATATATGCACATATGCATTTTTTTATATGTATACCTTTAAGAATTTCTATTCTTTAAGTGGTACTTTTTTATGATTGGGTTTAGTGTTTTTGAATTTTTATATAAGAATTTGGACCTAGAGTTAATGTTTGTCAGTCTGAAGAAGCTCTTAAGCAAAAGCGCTTACTGGATGTTCGATACAATAAATATTTTATGGTTTTAAACCTTTTGTGGAACTTGGCTGCTTCGTTACTACTACGATAACTCTGAACATTAACTGCTTTCTTTGTAACGGAGCACTCGTCTTGTGGGTGTGTTGTGGTGTTTTTCTGATTTATTTTTTACTTGTCTTTTTTGAAACAACCCACGGGAACAAGGCTATGGAAAAGAATGCAGTGATTGAACTTGACTACAACCCAGAGAGGGGAGACGGTGTGAGGAACGCGTTGAATAAGAGGTTTACCCAGTACCTCTCACACACTAAGAGTGCTGTTTGGCAATTTGAATTGTGTACAATGGATGACGACACTGATAGTGTGACTGGTGACTCTGAGCGGTTGCAACAAGCGATGGATGCATTGGAAAGGGACTTCCTTAAACTAAAAAGACTCCAGGTGCAGAGACACCATTTTCAGTATTGTCTGGAGAAGAGGATTGTACCCCGTGGTTTGTGGGTTTTTAACATGCCCACTCAAGGGACACAATACCTGGACCTACTAGCACGTTGGCAACAACTCAGTCTTGAGGTAAGCGGCAAGTACATGCAGTTACTTGTTGACTTCTTTCGTCCTGAAGAGGATAAACTTATTAACATTATAAAACAGCAACAAGAATTTTTTTCAATAATTTTGCTGAAAGAATCGTTAACCCTCTTTTTGAGAGTTTACTTGATGGGGTAGCGGCTTTTGAATGGAAGCTACTACAACAGAAGAAAATAAAGATAATGAGGGACATACATGACTTTAAACTGGACCACGTCCTTATGTGGCCCAGGTATGGTCAAAGTCTAGCGACAGAAAACCGGCAAGGCTCTAATACTAATGAAAGGACAAGTGAAACTGCCAAACCATTGAATGTGCGTAGTAGTATGAATGGAGTGAATGCTTCAGTTAGAACTAATGTTTTTAATTATAATGGTAATGTTCTTAATAATGCTGCTAATGGCGTATTGTGTGAACAAAATGAACCAAATGTTCAGGTTTTTTTTTTTTGAATGACAATAGTGTAAATATTACTTCAGTGACTGACAGCATTCAAAGTAATGATTCACAAGATACTCAGGCACAGCAGGATTTGAATTTGTATCCTAATGTAGTTGTCAGTAATGTTGCTTCTACATCACATCCATCTGAATCAGTAGTTCGACCAAAAACATATGTAAACTAGCCTCTGGTCCAATCTAATAGCTCCATCACTCATATAGGTGAGGATATTTCTTTTCCCTTAACTGTTTGAGTAGACAAGGGAGGGAGACAGACTCGGTCGATGAGTCGGGGACAGCAGAAACGGAAACATTCAGGTGAATACAACTCCAACCAAACACTAAAGAAGATGTGGGGGAATGTAGTAGCTCATTAGTTATGAACATCTCAACATATAGGCTTTCCTCTGATGAGGAACAGGTTTTGTCAAAGGGTTTAAATTTCATTCCTACATGTAAAAGTAGGATGACAGACACCATTTTAGATTTAAAGGTGTTCTGTCAGAATATCATGCTTTGGTTACTTTATGGTGATAGTAATTCACAAGGAGAACAGATACAAACATATCCTAGTTTTTCCTTCAAGCCTATGAGCAGTTTTGTTCCTATGAATCATCCCCTAGTAGATGCTTATTTGAAACTTACTGAGGAGGAATTTCTTAAATACTATGATAATTCAGGTAGCAATATACACCGGGATGTAAAGAAAAGGTACAACTTAATTATAAAGAGAATATAGCACTGAAACAGCTACAGAATGATGATTTAATAACAATTAAACCTGCTGATAAAGGCGGTCTAATTGTGGTTATGGACACGTCTTATTATGTTAGTTCTATGATAGATCTATTAAGTGACGGTAATTTTTATGCTAAAACTACGGTTAATGAAGTACACATGATTATGAATTCTGTATATAATACCATAAGGGATGTATATGAAGGAGGTTTGATTACTAAAGAAACATTTGATTATCTTTGTGTTCCTAATCCACTTATTCCGTTAATAAAGGGACTCCCAAAGCTACATAAAAATTCATCTGACCCACCAATGAGACCGATAGTGGCTGGTGGAGGTTGGTTCACTGAGCCCCTTTCTGTTTATGTGGAGAAGCACCTCAGACCCATCATTAATTTAAATACCTTAGTTCTTATGGATTCCAAACAATTTTTAGTTGATTTATATGACTGTCTTAAAGGTGTAACTGACTTAGAAGATGTGCTTTTTGTTACCCTTGATGTACAATCTCTCTTTACAGTGATACTTAATGATCTGGGTATACAATATATACATGAGTATTTAACCCAACATAGTAATTTTTCATCTACTAAAATAGACCTAGTAACCTATTTCTTGGAGCAAGTCCTGGAGAACAACATATTTACCTTTAATAATGAATTATATATCCAACGACATGGGGTTGCTATGGGCACTCCATGTGCGAATAGTTATGAGAATATGTTTCTAGCACACTGGGAAGGAACAATACTCAGTAGAATAGAAGAGTTCAAGACACATGTATAGTGTTATCGATGTTTCATTGATGAACTCTTTTTATTATGGAGAGGTAGTTTGGATGATTTATTAGGGTTTCATAATATACACAAAAACATGATGGCTGTTTAAAATTTACAATGAATTAGTCCTATACAAGGATAGAATATTTTGACCTATATGTTGAAAAATTGGAAAATGGCTTAATTAATACAGGAGTATTTAGTAAATCATGTTACAGGAACTCACTTCTCATGAGATCAAGTATGCATCTGGGATATATATTTAGAAATTTGATTAGAGGTCAAGGCGTCAGAGCATCTAGGTTAAATGCCCTGGATAACTGTTTCTCTGATGAACTTGATGGTCTAAGAGATAGACTTCTATCAAGAGGATACACCACACATGAGATCTCGAATAATTTATCAGATATCCAAACTCTTTAAGTAGAGATATAGCTGCACCATACTTTGGTCCACGAAAGGGAGAAGCTTGTAGCACTGATACAGGTAGACCCTCTTCTCTTAAGGTCCCTTTGTTTTATACTCTGGATAACAAAGAATTAGTAGAAATCTTTAGAAAGCATTGGTCTGTGCTCCAAGTTGATAGTGACATCAGCCAAATAGTGGGTGATCAACCAAGATTTACATACAAAAATAAAAAGAATTTGAAGAGGCTATTATGCCATAAACAGGGCAATCATCATGTCAATGATAATAAGGGAGGGTTGACACGACCCTGTGGAGCATGTAACTTCTGTGCTTATATTGACACCTCTGATAGATTTCATCATCCAGACTTACAGAAGGATTTTATTTTTCATATAGAAGCTACTTGTAACAGTTCAAGCCTTGTATATCTGGCTGTATGCCAGGCTTGCCAATCTTTCTATGTTGGTAAAACCAACAGGGTCCTTAGAGACAGGATTTGTGAACATGTCTATCATATCAGGAAGCAATCAAATCACAATGCCTTAGTCTCGTTTTGAAGATGGACATCATTTTAATTTCAGAGTTATTGAGATGATTTCCCCTAGTATAAGAGAAGGGGATATTAGGAACCATACAGAGTATAGAGAAAATAATTGGATCATTACACTTAGGGCGGATAAAGGTCATGGCTTGAATGAAAGGGCAACAATCAAACCCTTACTTAAAAAATGTAGGATACCAAAATAGTTAAAATAGTTTATATAGGTAGGAATGTATATACATACCACTGTTTTATTTGTACATATTTATTTTAGTTTTTCGTATGTTTTCAGCTGTTTACTTGCATATTTGATTCTTTGTGAGTCAATACTAATATATGCACATATGCATTTTTTTATATGTATTCCTTTAAGAATTTCTGTTCTTTAAGTGGTACTTTTTTATGATTGGGTTTAGTGTTTTTGAATTTTTATATAAGAATTTGTACCTAGAGTTAATGTTTGTCAGTCTGAAGAAGCTCTTAAGCAAAGGCGCTTACTGGATGTTCGATACAATAAATATTTTATGATTTTAAACTTTTTGTGGAACTTGGCTGCTTCGTTACTACTACAATAACTCTGGATATTTTTTACATGAGCTTGTACTTTGCTCTGCATAAGTGGCACATTTGCCTTGGTCACACAAATACCCATCTCACAAGCTCCCATTTCCACAATCCACAAGCTCACTCAGCATCTCTCACACACACACACACACACACACACACACACACACACACACGCACACACAGGCACACACAGGCACACACACACACACACACACACACACACACACACACACACACACACACACACACACACCCTACCTCTGCAGCTGACTTCCAGAAGATAAGTCCAACAACGGTACCAGATCTGCATGGCAAAATTAAAGTAATCCTGTCCTATGTTCTGCCCAAACAGAAAAAGTAAATCCTGTGTTCTTCCTGAACAGAAAAAGTAAATCCTGTGCTCTGCCCAAACGACAGAAGTAAATGCAATAGACGCATGGTGGTTTAGTCAATGGCAGTCCTATTCAAACAGATGCACAGCATGCTGATGGAGGTGAAGTCATCACGCATGTGATGACGTCACCTCCGAAAATGTGAAAATTTTTAAAATAGATCAGAAAAATCAGAAATAATGGTGTGCCACTCGGGAATTGTGGCACCCCATTATTGGGACCCCAAAACTCAGTAAAAAATAGTTATTTGGGATGGTTGAGAGGTCTGTGTGACACAAACATGCTTAGGTTTTACTCTCCCACCCCCTCCCTGACTTACTTTGTCTCTGTCTGTCTCTCTCGCTCCCTCTCTGGTGGATGTGAAGAACTACACCTGCTTTGCTTAGGCAGCAGCTTGTGTTTTGTAAGTGATGCTCATAGTTAGCTGATGGCCACTGCATGAATTGCAGTCCTTCTCTAGCTGATTGCATGCTGAACAGCTGTGGTGACATTCCCATAGCCAATTGCATGGAAACACAATATCTAGGAACATTATGTTGGCGTTGGGCCTTTTCATTCACTGTGAGCAGGACCTAGATCTAGTGTTTGGCAAACAGCATCACAGATGCATTTGGGATTTACCTTTAACAACATACACTGTGAAAACAGGCCAACACACAGGAGGGGGGTGTGCCTGACATGACTACAGAATGTAAGTGTTGCTATTCTGTGTTTAGAGTATTGTCGGTTTTACAGGGTGTGTGTGGATTTGGCTGGTCTACATGTTTTAATACCTGTAATGACAGTGCTATGTTTTTGAGGAAACACTCATCTGTAGGGTCATCTGCAGACTGGGCAGTGTGTGGTGCCTTTTGTTTCTTGTGGTACTCACAGAACACCTATCTGAGAACTGCAGAAGCATAGTGTGAGGACTGCAGTCAGTACATGGTGACAGCCATGAGAGTTATTGATTTCATATCCCTCATAGGACATATGTCACAACAAACCCTGTTACAACAGTAAATGTATGAGGTTATCACAGCAACATGTCAATATTGGCCCTGTGTTTGTGAATCCAGCCACAACTCTGTCAACCTTTGTACATATGTCATGCAGTAAGAGGAGCATATGTTCTGTACACCATTATTTATTGACATCATATCTGATAGCAAGCCAGTGAGATATCAGACTTCTACTCATGTTATGTATAGTAGGGGTTATATTTGAGGACATAACCTGGGCATGCTGTGGTTGTGTGTACAGTACTGAGGTATGTGTACTTATGGTGATTGTCGACAGTGTGTGTATTGCAAAAATGTACCTTGCCCTGTGTACGGACTGTGGTAGATGTCATTGTTCTTGGTTCTGTTCTATCTGATGTCACACACTACTCCAGTGTGGTATCCTCTCAGCTTACATGCTTGTAGGGCCAAACACACACATGTCCCATACCACAGACAGGTATCAAACCACACTGTGTAGTGGCCCAATATATGTAGGGTTAGTGTGTGAGTGGCACATATGAGGATGGTGTTGATCAGACAGTCCATATACTGTAATATTAAGCTAGCTATCATATGTGGCTGTGGCTGTGTTCACATTGGTTGTGGGTATGCACTTTCACACAGGTGTCTGTTACTCTGTGCTTTGACATGCCTGTAGAGACTGCTATATTTGCAAGTACATGTGGATTCCCCCATAAGAAATGTAGGCCAGTGTTGTGGCAGTCTGCCTGTAGTTTGTACAGTGCTTTGTTACATGTCTAGGAGCTTAGTGTACTCACCCAGTTTGATGTTATGTCCAGATATTTGCTAGATGTACTGCTTCGGGCCACCATAAATGTCATGTATTTCTGACAAAGCAGTGGGATGCTGTACAGATGTATGTCAATAACTAGTGTGTAGTATGTGGCCATGTGACCTCTGCACCAGTGGTTATTATGTGTCAGGACAGACAGGAGTGTGTGAATGCATAACCTATGTGGACATATGCATTGCAGTATATACGTGATATACCCATCTACATGGTGTTAACATCCACATTGTCAAACTTGGTCCACATGTCTTGCACTAAGGGGTTCTGTGTATACCTCTGGACTGACCAGAGTGTGTCAGACTGTCCACGTTTATTGGCCATATCTCTGCTGTATTCCTCAGGATCATTACTGTGCTAGCAGTGGTACTGTACTATGATGTCCTTAGGATGTCAGTCAGTGCCAGTGGCGCACATGTTAAAATCAGATGTGACCTCCCACACACATGTCTGTTAAGACAATCCCTATTACAGTATTAACAGTCTACATATATACCTGCAATACATACCTGACATCCCCTTGCACTAAGAGGTTGGGACGATTCGGGCTGAGGTAGGACTCCACTCCATTTTCTGGACATATGGTGAACATATATGTATAATTTTCCATATATCTATATAGATAAATACACATATACATATCAATATACATAGATGGATATATATATGTACATATATATATATATATATATATATATATATATATATATATATATATATATATATATATATATACTCAAATATATACATATACACAGCAATATATGTCTACACATATACAGATATAGATACATATGAACATATACTTATGGATATCTACATATATATTGACAGTAATAGGTATAGCAGAATAGATATGCATGCACATAGTTATAGATATCTACATATATATCTACATAAATAGGCTTATCTGCACACATACACACACACACACATATATATATATATATATATATATATATATATATATATATATATATATGTGCGTGTGTGTGTGTGTGTGTGTGTGTGTGTGTGTGTGTGTGTGTGTGTGTGTGTATGTATATACAAAGAGATCTACACTTGGCCATATATATGATGCACTATACAGATGTGTATACAGACATAAGTATGAATATACATGTGTATGTACATGTAGACATATATCACCATATGTATATGTATATCCATATTCCTGTTATGTGTAAACATCACAGTTGTGTATACCTTCCCAGATGTATCTCATCGTATTTATCTGATATGTGTACATTATGATAAAACAACATATGTTATGCAACAGTCATATTAATAACAAGTACTACACAATTGTGTAAGTAGAGGCAATTGTCCAATACTAATCAATATGTGTATTGACAGATATGTTGGAAAAACAACCGTGGTCATCACAGTGATCATGGAGTACTGATTAAGTGTTGTGACTATAGTGTACGGGATGTTCATGTTTTTGCTGGGTAGAACAAGGGCTGTCAGATATAGAGAGGTTAAGGCCATTTTGAGCAGCATTAAGTGCATTTGCACGGGTTTGAGTGAAGCTAAGCAGTGCTATGCTATGGGTAAACATACGGGCACTTACCCAGTGTAGGCTTCGCTTACCAGTGTGCAAATCAGCTTAGCTATTATACTGGAGCAATGTTGATACCTGCTAAGCATGGCTTAGCCATGGTAATCATTTCTCACCACCCAGTCCGATAGCATAGCAGGGTAATGACATCTGTAATAAGTGTATGTGATGCCATGTATAATACATGTGTCTATGTGCTGTCAGTACAGTAGCAAGGGGTGTGAGTGAAATGTCTGGGACACACAAGTATATGAGGCCTATACAGCACTGTTATCCATATGAATGTGTTACATACAGGGATAGTAGCCCAGGGTACGTGTTGTCACACTGGCATGTAGTGTATCATGGCAGTACTCCTCTTGACATTGCTTTCCCAGGGAAGAGTAGAGTGCTAAATGTAGTACTGACAACAGGCACACCTGCAGGCAACGCTGGATTCTGAGGCCTCCTTGTTGTGTCCCTGGTGTGTGAGCTGTGTCACAGTATATATCCCCCACTGGATTACGATCCGACATGTGGAATGCAACTGTAAACTACCGTCTGTACAGCACATGTTAGTGAGGGTGTCCAACATGTAGTTATGGCATACATATTGTCATCAAACGTCTGTCTGTCACCACATTCATTCTACTGCATAGCTACTTGCCAAGCTGATGACTGTCAGTCCCTGTACTGATGTGCAGATGGCAGGTATCTAGGTGAGATACGTACAGGCAGCCTATGCTTGGTTGACACTGACATGTCTGCCCAGCTGTGTAAGAACCGGCACATACAGGAGACAACACCATGTACGCACCACATGCCACGGGTACCTCCACTACACTAACACAGTCAGCAGAACATGCTTGGGTACAGGTCTCCATCACAGGCACTAACCATGTGTTATAATACATGTTGCATACATGTCATTTTGATCACCTCAGTGGCTATGTGCAGGAGCCACCCAGAGGATTAGCTTATGCATGTCACTCTCACTCTGAAGGTCACCACAGTGGTGTCTGTTGATAGAGTGCCTGCTGCCACATGGCAGGAGGCAGGATACCACTGTACACACATCCCCTACACAGCCCATCTCTCCATGGACAATAGCTAGGTACACAGCTATGACCACCTGCAGCGATGCACCCCAGTACTGACACTTGTGCATGTGTATTACTGAGGATAGCAGTGTCTGTGTATTAGTACTCCTGTACTTGGGAATTCCATTAGGGCCTTCCCAACCACCACAACACCCATTGTCATAGTCAGTTGTGGCTGCTGCTGCATGGGACATTACATGTACCATGTTATGCTCCTCTCCCTAAAGGCTACATGAGCCTTGCAGTACGAGCACAAAAGTGTTGTACAAATGGGTCAATAGGCATGGGATACCCATTGAGTTCTGCCAAGTGTGTGCATGTGTGCATGTCCGTATATCTATAGGGTACAGCATTCCGAGGCCTACATACTCCTATTACAAAACCCTGTGCCACACAGTAGTACAGATATTGTTGTTGCTGCCCATAGGTGAAGCATGACATTGCAACATCCTACTATGCCTATGACATGTGCATTAGATGCATATCCCTGTAGTACTACTGTTGGGATATACAATGGGTTGTATCTCAGCTATGGGCAATGTGTGATGGTGGGTATGTCAGAGTGTTATCATGGGTTTCAGGGAGTACAATATCCACTGGATGATGTGGGTACTGTGTACACTGTCATTACTCCAAGGTGCACCCGATATATGTCCCATGCACCCCTTTATGGTGACCACTGTCACCATCAACCATACAGGTAACTGACACCACAATCCAGCCCAGTTATGCATGTGCTTTGTGCAGTCTATCTGTAACACATTGGACACACGGTCAAGTTAGTTAACAGTGATAGGTCCAGTTCTCTCGGACGTGTGTCTGCCTGTTATGTGTCTGCTAATGTGTATATGATGGTATGTCACACTATGTATTTTCCATATACAACCATTACATCTCCCATTAGCATACTGTACATGTCGGGGATGTTCTGCATGTAACATGTAACCTGGAACACACCTCACCCTAAACGTTGTTTGGTGTGTGGAATGAAAGCCACACACTTCAGCAGCACTACGTACCTAGGTAGGGGTGTAGTTCCAGTGTTGCCAAGTAAGAGTGTGTGTGTATGCGGATGGGTCTACATCAGGTTGCAGATTATACACATCCCAATGGGTCACCTGTCCATGTGGCACAGGCAATAATTGTTATACAAACCTGTGACATGTTCAACTGTACCCCAGATATGTCACAGCCATGGTGTCACAACAGTGCCATACCCAGTTATGGAATATGACTGCAGACCATCCTCCTGCTGACACTTGTACACCTACAACACAAATGGATAATATTATGGAGCCCACAATCATCTAGTGTTACAAACAGTTATAATGCATCATTGCTGGATGTCTACACTACCTGACATGTATGCATTAAACTTTACTCCTGACAGCATGTTACACTGTAGTACTTTGGTACACTGTAGTACAGTCACCGTGTGCATCAGAACCATATTAGCCTGTCCATGCATTGATGTTATGGATGACAGGGATGTGGCACAGGTATCATCATATGCACAGGGTGTGTTGTTGGTTTGCGGGAGGCCGAGCGTGGGCCATACATCTGACACCATGTGTATGGGTGAGGGATGTAATGAGGTGAACTGGGCATGGTGATGTGTGTGTGTTGTTATGGGGTTGCCCAAGGTGTGTTCATCTAGTGTTTGGGTATGCATGCACACAGTTCTGCCAATGTGGCTGCTCTATACAGGTGTTTATGGACAGCTGCAGACCATACCTGGCAGGGTGTGCAGTTCACTGCCTTTGGCCATGGACACATGGACTGTTCCTGCCAGGGGTTCCATGGGCACATCGAGGTACAGGCCTTGATGTGCTATTCTCCCCCGATGATGACAGATGTCCACTTGAACCAGGTCCCTCCTAGGACGGGCAAGGACCATGTGCTCATGGCCTGCTGTGGTGTGGTATGGACAGTGCCCTCCTGCAGTTCTGGGGCTGGTACTGCTCCTACAGGAGTGTTTTGGTGTCCTATTACATCCACATTAACTGCCAGCTGTTGCTGGCCTACGTCCATGCGGCCATCACCACACTCCCAACACATGTTCAAGCACGGACCAACCATGGTTGATGAGGGCCATCATCTCACCAGACCATCTATCCATGAGCTCGGTATAAGCATGGATGGCACCAGACAGTTCATGGAATTTGTCACTTGCAGATGTGAGAGCAGCCCTCTGCAGCCTCAGGCCCTGTATGGTGTAATGTTCTATACATGCCTGCACCACCATGATGCCTGAAACATGTGCCTGGTGGTACCAGTTGTGGCGCGTCTGCCAGGGGCATGATGACCAGCAGCCCCACCATGAGCACCCTGGGACATCTGCCTATGTGGTGCCCTGCTAGACATCTGGCTATGCTTGCTGTCACCAGACACAGTAGGCACGGATACTACACTCTCCTGTGCACAGCCACCAAACGCCAGCTGTCCCTCCGCCATGGCCACTTGTGATGGGGTATGTATAGGCACTGAAACTGTGGGCAGGGTTGGGGTGGCTAAAAGGGGGCTGTCATCACTGTTCCGGCCCCTGACAACCCCACTTGTGCCTCAACAGTACTACCATCATCTTCGGTGTCTGTATGGACACCAACATCAGATTGCATGAAGAAGGGACCCTGACCCACTTCACCACTTGTGGGGGAAAACAAGAAATGCACTTTAAAACCTGTATAGCATTGCATAAAAGTACACAAACACACACACACACACACACACACACACACACACACACACACACACACACACACACACACCTTAATGCCTACCTGTCCGTGACTTTACAGACAGTCCCACATTTATTCCCATGTGTTTTCCATCCTGCAAAACACTTGGAAACATACACTCATTAATACCACTATTTAACATATCATCCCTCTAAATGCCCAGACAAGTGATCACAACACAAGACCTCTTACTCCATTACCTCCCTGAACTGATTGGCATGGTTTTACATGGCCTCACTGCTGTCATTCAGTGTTCACCCTGTGTATGTCCAGACATCATGAGCATGGCCCTTATATGTGAGGTGCTACTATGTTCACTCCATAATAACACACACTGGAATGGCATGTGTAAGTATTGCTCAGTAAATGCCAGATATGCTGCTCAATCAACCTATCATGTGACAACTGTAATATATGGATACACTCCGGTGTAGTCTAGTAATTCCCCAATCTATCTGTAGGTTCATAGGTTAGTACTAGGCTAACTGCCCTTGCAAGCTACAGAAAGCCTAGCCAATTATCCCTTGTCAAACTGAAACCCTGCACCTTGTGTTTGTAAGGCAAACACCTTAACCATTAGGCCATCCTCCCACCCCCTAGTAATAGTAATTCCCCAATGCATCTGTAGTGCTTCATGTGTTGGTTGTCAGTCACCCCTCTGCTGAATGTGATATTAAGGGTATGGTGTCTACCTTCCCTCCCAATGCATGTTCCATGCTACAGACCTTATACTATCAACTGTCCTGTGATTACATACACGACAGGTATTCCTGGTGTGTCATGTGTCAGTCCATGTACTGGACGATCCCAAAGGGAAGTACTGCTGTATGGACAACCCCACAATAACACATGTGCATACATGGACACCCACCTAAACACACACACATGCACACATGCATCCTACATGGATCAACATCCCTCCACTTCACCATAGTGACCCTACAGACAAAATAACCACCCACCGAGACACACACATACACACACACACACACACACACACACACACACACACACACGCACACACACACACACACACACACACACACACACACAGGTGAGTTTGCAGAATGACAGTACACACAGTCCTCCTATTACCCATCTGTCAACATGCATAACATATGGTACACAACAGCATGCAGTGCAGCTCTAGTCAATCCATGCTAGCAACAGTATACATGTGTGTGATGCATGTGCTGTGTTAGTAGGTGATGCCCCGTCCCCTGGATAACATTGCACCCATGTACACAGTATTGCTGTGCAACTGTTCTGCACCCTGCCATGTACTGTGCACCAAACAATCACAGGTATACAATCCATTGCTGAATGTGTAGTACTGTGTCAGTTATGTCAGCTCTAATGCTCACAGCCCCTATGTTTTTCAGCAACACATACCTGAGATGACACGTGGACGGATGTCATTTGCGAATGCCTGATGCCTGGTTTACAGATCTCAACATCAGAGGACCATGTATGACCAATCCAATACTAATACACTGACAACCGTCAGAGCGTACCATGGCTATTGGAAGTGTACACACCCTTATTGATATGACGCACCCTTCCTTGATCTGCCATGGGACCACATCACCACACATATATTAACAGTACATGAGCCCGATATGTGACATATGTCCTGTACATTCAGATGCAGTGTCTATGGAATGTGTTAGGTGTGCGGATGCTGACCATGATGCATACACTCCATGTGTGCATATGTGTGCACACGCTTATCATGATAGTTTGTTGCACTTATTATGTGTACTACAGCAGTCACTATTCCTGGCAGGGATACATTAGCCATCTGCATTTGCCAGTGTATGTTCAGTCTGACCTACACGTCCCCCAAATCTGCATGATTGCAAGGTCTACTCATGTGCACATCCCTTGGTGTTCACACACTGCTGTCACTATTGCTGTGGGGGTAGGGTTACGTCTGCCACAGTCCTTGAACCTGAATGTCTGCAGATACAGCCATTTTAGCATCCTTAGGATCCCTTCTGCAGTGCACTGGTGTGTCATGCTGACACACCCTCCACACCTTCAGTATTTTTGCATATGCTTGACAAGTTAGGCCTACACATGTGTGTCAGCTTGCAATGTCCCATACACTGAACACCACATGTTGCAGCCTAGTCCCAGCTGATAATGTGGACCACAGTAATACGTTATGCCAGAGTGTAACTCTGTAACAGTTGCCATTGTACTACTGGTATATACACTGTTGTTGCACTGTATACGGGTGATATTTCACACATGTCCCTACTGCATGCCATGTCTCCCACCATTATGTTACTCCCTGTGGACACATTCCACAATGACGGGATGTTAGTTATCTTGCAGGTGTCTGACACCCTTCCAATACCCCATCATGGTCACCACTGTGATGCCATGCATTTAACAGCAACAATACGTGCACGTGTACAGCATGCATACTGGCTAGGTGTGTTAGATGTGTGCATGGAATATACCATAGCCATTACATGCCCTGTGTATTGGCAAGCATCAACATAAACCATACTCACCAGCTACAGGCTACTGCCTTTGAGGTATGATGTCCCTGCAGGAAGTGACCTCAGCACAAGAAGCTGTAGTAATTGGTTGTTTTGGACCATTTCTAGCTCTTTTGTAGTTCCCTGTTTAAAATCCCTGTTTGCACGGCTTTGCACAGTTGTGTGCATAGCGCAGCACCGGTTAAACAAGGTTAAACTTTTTCTGGCTCCACCAAGTCTGCTCTTCAAATTTTCCCTTAAGGAAGCTCTACTCTTAGTATAATCAGACTACTCACTATATTATAAGCCTAGCACTTGTTCTCAATACTTCTCTAATAAGTAAGCACTCTCGTACTAAGTAAAGTACTACATCTACCTACCACTCCTGTGAATATACACTTCCCTTAAAGGTACAGCATTCCGTTATACTGTTCTAGCATGTCGAATGGTAGATTACTGGCGTCCTCTCCAGTTCAGCTGGTCAATCTGGGTATCTTGAGACAATGCTACAATTGTCTCATGTACACAGACAACCCTCTCCTCCTCCCAACAAACACAAATACATGTGAGAGATGCAACTATATAGCCAAACTGGAGGCTGAACTCTCTCAACTCAGGGCTGGCATGACTAGACAGGAGGAGATGGTAACCACACACACAACAATCCCAGTCCCACATAAACCTACCACAACTGCAAACCAAACACATAAAAACACAAAGACATACTCGGAGGCTCTAATAAAAAACTTACCAAAACAACAGAGGCTCCCAAAGCAGACATCCAAAAATCCACCACCTCAAAACAAAACACATGCAACACATACTTCAATAAATCAGTGTGGCAACCAATCACAGCCCTTAAGGCCAAACACCATGCCTGATACACTAGTAATAGGTGACTCTATAGTCAGACACACTGATGTCCTGCTGACCAGGCTGAACAAGGAGAGGGTGACTGTGAGCTGTCTATCAGGAGCTAGGATCCGCCACATAGCACACGCACTCAAGTCACTCCAAAGCAAGTACAAATACGACTCCATCATTGTCCATGCTGGCGTGAATGACCTGAGACGTACCTCCCTGGACAACATGAAAAGAGACATAGAGGAGCTCTCCGATTATGTAGCCCAGGCTGGTATGATCCTGACCCTGAGCAGCATCTTGCCCTCACCAAGAATGATACCACAATACAAAGACAAGATGATGAGCTTTAATAATTGGCTCAAGTACTGGTGTCATTCTAAGGGGATCCAATGTCTGTCTGCCTGGGATGACATGTTGGACAAGCCATGCTGCTTCGCAAGGGATGGCTTACACCTGTCACCACTGGGCTTCTGGATATTGGCTAAGGCTCTTGCCACCCCCATAGTGCCATTTTTAGGCAAGGCTCAAAAGACAAACCCACCTCCTTAGAAATCAAAAATGGAAAAAAACTAAGGGTAATGCTGCTCAATGCCAGAATTCTAAATCTCAAGATGCAGGCACTCAATGCACTCCTCAGCATGGAGAACATCGACGTCTGTGCAGTAACGGAAACCTGGTTCAAGGCTCCTGAGAGTACCCCAGCACTACCAGGCTATACCTCGTATCATGCTTTTCGGCCCCGAAACCTGGACCGAACCACAAAGGGAGGGGGAGTGTCCATATTCATCAAGGACACCCACACCTCCAGGTTAGTAGCAACACATGAAGCATCAGAGACCATACAGGTGCAACTAACCATAGGCAAAACTGCTATACAACTGGTAGCATGTTACAGACCACCCTCCCAATCTCAGGAACTCCACTCAGCCTTCCTGAAGACATTGGAGGATATGAATGTATCACAAAATACCATCATACTGGGAGACTTCAACTACCTAAACATAGATTGGGTACATAATTCTAGCCCTAATACACTAGCCCAAAGGTTCCAAGAATTCATAAATTCAAATGCACTGGAACAACTAGTCACCTCTCCCACTAGGGGAGATAATATACTAGACTTGATCATCACAAACATGGGGGCAAAATGCTCCACACCGGAAGTATACTAAACATAGATTGGGTACATAATTCTAGCCCTAATACACTAGCCCAAAGGTTCCAAGAATTCATAAATTCAAATGCACTGGAACAACTAGTCACCTCTCCCACTAGGGAAGATAATATACTAGACTTGATCATCACAAACATGGGGGCAAAATGCTCCACACCGGAAGTATACTAGTGAGATCTGACCACAAACTAATCACCCTGGATATACATATCCCACCTCCACCCCCAGCACAAAAGACCATAGTGAAAAACTTCTCAAAAGCAGACTTCACTCTTCTTAAGACTGAGATGGTATCCTTTAAGCCCACTGTGCCAGTGGATACCACATCCCACAATGCCGAATCTTTCACAAATGCTTTCTATGGACATCTCCAAGAATGCATGGATCATGCAATCCAAATAAATCCAAGTCCCTCTCCACCAAAGGCAAGCATCCTGTCTGGTGGACCTCAGCCATTAACAAATTGTATAACAAAAGAAGGAAGCTACTGCACGTCAAAGCAAAATCCCATGAAGGGAAGACATCTCTGATCAACATTAGCAGAAAACTACGTTCTCTCATAAAAACATCCAAGGCCAACTTTGAGAGAAAAATCGCTAAGGACACTAAAGATAACCACAAAGCCTTCTTCAGCTATGTTAGAAACCCAAGGAAACCCTCAGATATGCTCAGAGTTAGTTCACAACAACAAAAAATACACTGAACCCACAGATATTGCCAACAATCTGGCTGACAGGTTCAGTGCAAATTTCTCCCCTCCCTCACCCCCAAAAGAAGAAATACTTATCCCAGCTGAATGTAATCTCCCTGTCATCTCTGATGTCCAAGTGAGAACCGCCCTAAACAAAGCTAAAAACACAGCATCAATGGGACCTGACGGTATCCCGGGTTGCGTGTTACGTGAACTCCAAGAGGAGCTAAACCCACACATAAAAATGCTATTTAACCTCAGCCTTACTTCAGGATATGTACCTGAACACTGGCGTACAGCAACAGTGGTCCCACTCCACAAAGGGGGTACCTCTACAGACCCTGGGAACTACCTCCCCATAAGCTTAACCAGTCTGGTCTGCAAAGCTATGGAAAGAATCATTATGGAACTCATAAACAGAGACATAGGGGACCTACAGACACTTGACCCCACCCACTTCGGCTTTGTAAAGGGCAGATCCTGCCTTTTTAACCTGGTTGACATTTTCAAAACAGTCACTAGAGCCATTGATGAGGGTAAAGCAGTCCATACATCCTACCTGGACTTGGCTAAGGCCTTTGACACAATACCCCACTCAGGCATCATAGATAAGCTCAACAGCTTAAACGTAAACACTTATGTCACTAGATGGGTTGCAAACTGGCTAAAGGACAGAACCCATAAAGTTAAAATTGCTGGAGCAATGTCAGACTCAAAGCCAGTCACAAGTGGTGTCCCACAGGGATCTGTCCTGGGACCCCTCTTGTTCGGCATTTATTTCTCAGATGTTAAAGCAAACATAGGAGGGTTGTGGCTGACAAAGTTTGCAGATGACTGCAAACTAGGCACCATAGTCGATACACCAGTGGACACATACATCCTACAAAAAGGCCTCACAGAAATGGACAACTGGTGCTGGAGTCCCTTTGGGAAAAACAAAGTACCCACAAATTATCACATAGACAGCAACCCACTGAGTACGGAAAAAGTAATCAGAGACCTAGGGACCCAAGTCGACAGTGACCTCTCATTTGGCACCCACGTTGCCAAAGTGGTTAGAAAAACATTCTACCTTGCACACCTCATCATGAATGGATTCACATCCAGATCTAAGGATGTCATTGTACCCGTATACTCCTCCCTCATCAGACCCATGAATGAGTACAATGCCCCATTTGGCATGTACCTCACCCGGCATTTGCAACAGCTGGAGAGACCACAAAAGTACCTCACCAAGAGGATCAAGGGTCTCCAACATATGTCTTATTCTGCCAGATTAAAGAAACTTCAGCTCTATTCAGTAGCATACCGCCTGCTCAGAGGTGATCTCTGCCTGATGTACAAGGCCATGTCCAATCAGGATCTGATGGACATGCTCCACCTCAAAAAATCCAAATCCATCAGGACCACGAGAACTAAAGACTTAAACCTCGGCACAAGTATGAATAGAACATGCTGGAGGGATAAATTCATAACCCAGAGGCTTCCCATGCTTTGGAACAAGATCCCAGTTCGTATTAGGCAGAGCCCCTCACTGACACTCTTCAAGAGAAATCTTGATGAGTGGATGGGAGATCGTAGGTTTACCCCAGGGGTCACATCTGTGTCACTGCTAGACAGGGGCACAGTAAACTAAGTCTATTATATAAGGGGACCTTCATTGTGTCACTACTAGACAGAGGCACAGTATTCTAAACTTATTCTGTACATCTTTTGTACCAGTTCATGGGGTGGCAAAAGCCACAGCACTATGGCTAGGCTTACAAATGCCCCAGGGCAGATAGCCTAGTACTATACTATGAAAATATGAAACTATATACCGGAGGGACCTATATAAGAGGGTGAGAGATGCAAAGTCAGTGGCCACACCTGTGGTATTGTTACAGGATGGGTGCAGCATTATGTTACATCAACAGTACATGTCCACAATACTACCATGTATGCACATCTGTTTATCACTAATATGCAGCAACAAACTATATTTATGACATGTCAGATATGCATGATCTACCTGTACAGATGTGGACGCATATGCAACAGTGGTCTACTCATGTGCCCTGTGGCCTTACTTGCACACTCCTCAGCCGGTCTGTGGGTAGCACCCATCTCCACAATGGTGCTCGGCAGTTGTTGGCTATGCGAACTGGCAGGTGCCACGAGGGTGGCGAGGAGCTTCTCAACATGTCAGGGCAGATGGATGGCATGGCCTCCCCCATTGTGAGGTGGTTCCCCACAGACTGCAGCAGCACACAGATGGGTATTGTGAAGCAGGTCAGAACAATGATGCCAGACCTGCTCATAACTGCGATTGTGCAGTCCAACATCATTGACCCTGTGGACTAGGTCATTCCACAGGACGGTCCACTCCTGCTGCTCATGGGCGGCCCAGCCAAACAGGACAGGGTAGTGCTGGATTAGGTGCTTTAGCACTATTTCATTCTCAGCAGCTGAGTAAGCTGTGAGCCGTCCATGTGACATCTTGCCTGAAAGACATAAAGATGGAAAAAGGTCTGAGCAACTCATACAGCAAGGTTAATACACATCTCTGTCATCCCCCCACCATAACAGTGACAACAAACTGTACACACAGCTCAACAGGTATGACGACAGCTTACCTACCAGTGGGACAGATATTGTATTGTACCCACTTTGTGCTATGTGTTTGTAGCCATGTTCCCTGTGTGGACACTGTCATTGCTGGCCTGTTACAGACTATTCACCTGAATGCAATTGTCATGGCCACTATGGTTCCATATATGCCTGTGGTATGCTTGCAATGTGATTGCTGCACATCTGAAATTCTGTGTTATTGGGGATATCTATGCATGCCGTTGGACATGTTCCGAGATTGTGTAGACTATTACTACACACATATGTTCTATACCAGTGGTGCAATAGCATGTTTAGGGAATATTTGCCAGCAGAACCACCTCTCCAAACTCATCTGCCCATGTTACCAGGCCACATCACATATGGGACCTACCCTGGGGCCTCCTCTTGTATTGGTCTAGCACTACCTTCAGGTGGAAACAACTCAAGGGATGTTGCCCCCCTCCCCGAGGGCACACACAGATATGATCTTATGCCCCGGGGTCAGTAACAGTGTCTGTTCCATAGCTGGCTCCACAGACACATGTGGGTTGTGCTATATCACCTTGAGGCACCCAGTACACATTTACAGGGTCCAGATGCTCCTCCTGCTCAGTCTCCAGGCCAGGCACCTTTGGGAAGTGGACTGCTGTTGTGAGTAGTAGTGGGTGGGAGGCTTGTTCCCATTGTGTCTGTATTGGGGCCCATGGGGCTTCCACATCACAGACCACACACACCATCCAGGGGGTTTACCCACCACATGTGTCACATAACACCCCTGTAGGATGTCTTCTATATCTACAAACCAGGACCACCTCCACAACTATACCTGAAATACTTCCCCATATTCCCATTCCCTACTTCACATACAAGGGCAATGTGATCCCTTTCAAGGGGTTCACATGTGACATACCCATTCTTGTTGCACACACTGACGGCTGTATATAATTGTGTGTATTGCTATGTGTGCTGTTCCCTCACTCATAGCATGTAGCACTGTGGTGGTAATATAGGGGCCATGTATTTACATACATATATATGTGTGTGTGTTTATATATATATGTAGACATGTGCATATAAGTATGTATCTATCTATGTGTAAATATATATGATGTTGAATATATGTGTTTATATATATGTCTACATATGGGTATTTGTATATCTGTGGATATACATGTATAAGTATATATATATATATATATATATATATATATATATATATATATATGTGTGTGTGTGTGTGTGTGTGTGTGTGTGTGTGTGTGTGTGTGTGTACACATATACATACCTATACATGGGGTACATTCAGACATCAGGTCCACAATCTCACAACACCTTCCTGCACAGCTGAACTGTTCTGCCTTGCTACAACACAGACAGGTGCCACATATGGACACAGCCTAACATTGGAGGGTATATGTAGGGCCAGATTGCAGGTAACACTACTGACTGAGGAATTCAGCAAGCTTAAGCAAGGCCTCATGGAGAGGGGTTACCATCAACAGGAAGTCACTAAGGTTTATACGCAAGTGAGTAAGCTAAGGCATACAAAAGCTAAACCTTACTATTCTTCCAGGGATAATCAACCCTATGTAGGAACTGTTACATTTAGAAAAGAGTCAGTGATACTTCCCTATTGTAATAACACTGATAGAGTCAAAGAGGCAATTATATCAAATTGGAACATACTTTTGATAGATGACAAAGTTAGAAATTTGGTAGGGAGTTATCCAACTTTTACATATAAGAACATGAAAAATCTTAAGCAACAATTGTGTTATTGTAACATAAGTATTTTTAATTCTTCAGAACCTAGAAGGCATAGGGGAACAAAGAAGTGTGGCAACTGTGCACAGTGTAGTGCCATAGATGAGTCACGTTTCTTTAAACATCCTGACACTGGTCACCTGTGGGAACTTCGCAATGATAGTACTTGTAATACCAGGAATGTGGTCTACGTAGCGCATTGCCTGTTATGTTTTAGTTTTTATGTTGGCAAAACCAACAGGACCCTCAGGGAGCGTATAAGGGATCATGCCTATTGTCTATTGAGAGAACAAGATTACAGTGCTTTGGCCAGACATACTTTGCGTATGGGTAGAAACCACATTTTTCAGTACCAAGTGCTGCACGTACAATTTGATAACATCAGGCTAGGTAACATAACTAATTTGACAGAACAGGCTGAAGTTAAGTGGATATTAAGGCTTGCTGCACACAGAGGGAGAGGGCTCAATGATAGCATCTCCCTCAAACCTCTCCTTAGAGCCAGAACACTTAGATAGTTAGATCAACACAATGGGCAACTATACTATATTTATTTATATTATGGTATAGAGTATTTAGTTTGAATATATATTTATTAGTTTTTGTATTTATATTCCTATGTGTATATGTGGTTTATATTATCAAATACTTGTATATACACATATATATGAATGTACTCACACATTTATTTATGCATTTTACATTTAGTCTTAGTGTTTGTATTTATTTTATATATATATATATATATATATATATATATATATATATATATATATATATATATATATATATATATATATATATATATATACACGTTTTCCATGATTCATGCATATACATGAATGGAGAGCATATATATTTGCTTAGTTTTGAAATTAATTTTATGCAGCTTCTGTGGCTAATACACAATTCTTCAGACACTAAAGTTTTTACTCAAAAGATTTTCTGTTAGTGGCACTAATCTTTGTATCAGCATTTTCATGATGATTTTTTTGAAATGTTATGTCAGGAGCATTGTTTTAAAGAAGGGTGTTGTTGTTAGGTCTTTTGCTGATAGTGAAGATCATTGGTTAATAGTTGTTGATTGAATAATAGATTAGTTAATTGTTAAGCTGTTGGTAACATTTTACTATATAAGAAGTTGGATGCATTTGTTTAAATACGTCTGAAGAAGCAGGTCTAGTATCCGCGAAAGTGCTTACGTTTTATCAATAAAGTCTGTTATATTTTATTCATCTGTTTCCACAAAATTTTCTTAACCATTGTGGAGTTTTGAAGTGGATTTGCTCCTTCTACTTTGGGATATTTTATATATATATATATATATATATATATATATATATATATATGTGTGTGTGTGTGTGTGTGTGTGTGTGTGTGTGTATTTATATATATATATAGATATATATATATATATATATATATATATATATATATATATATATATATATATATATGGGTTCCCTTTAGAATCTCGAAAAACTAAAATACCGAATTTCAGTTTACCGAAATTATAATCCCAAATGCTCGAAATCACGAAACACCAGAAGCGCGAAATTCAAAATCCCGAAGTTCAGAGCTTCTGGTGATGTGGTGTATGAATGGATGTAAGTGCTGGTAAGTTTGTATGAGTGTGTAGGTTATGTGCTGTAGTGTATGTTAGTGTGTGTTTTGGTTGTGATGTGTGTGTGCAAGGGGCTGTGAAATGTGTGGGTGTGAGTTGCCGTATGTGTGATTGTACGGTCTTCTAGTTAGAATATATAAGTAGGGGGGTGTGGGGGGCACATCCCCCCACATGGGGGTGCAGGGGAGAAGCCCCCCTGCTTGTTTCTAGTGTAGGTTAGTTTTGTTTGTGTGTGGGGGGGGCAGCTGTGTGTATGTGAGTCTGTGTATTTAAGTGTCAGGATTTTGAATTTCGCGGTTATGGGCGTTCGGGAATGTTGTGTTTCGGCTTTATGATCTCGATATTCTGAAATTCGGTATTTCAGTATTTAGAGATTATAAAGTGAACCCATAGATATATATATATATATATATATATATATATATATATATATATATATATATATATATATATATATATATATATATATATATATATATATATCTGTATCCACTTATATATAGATATGTATATATCTTTATATACACACACACATACATCTACATGTCTAAATACATTTCCTGTACTGTTGAATTACTTTTCTGGATGATATGTTTGTTAAAACAGCAGGGTTATGTATATCTCACATGGCATAGTGGTAAATCACTTTGACTATGGTGTGCAGAGTCCTGTGTTTGAGCCTGGCAGAGGCTGTTTATTTTGTTGCTGGGCAGAACAAGGGCTGTTGAATACAGAGTGATTAAGGAACTTTTAAGCAGTTGTAAGCGGGTTTGCATGGAGGTAAGCACTGTTAACTTCCAGATACAGTTTCTTATATTGATTTAGCTTCTCAATTGCTTAACCTGTGAAGGCATTGCTTACCCCCGTGCAAACAGGCTTTAACCTGCTTACTGCTGCTTAACAGTGCTTACTCCCGCTTACCCCCACTCTAATTTCTTTTAAAGAAATGAAAAATGGTTGATAGGAAAGTGGCATAAATGCGGCACAAGGGGAAAGACAGTAGCGAAAATAGCTAGGCATGTGCAGGAAATGTGTAGGGAAGGTCCATAGCTGCCCATTTCCTCTACACCAACAACTGTGCATATACACTGAATTTGGAGGTAGATTTGGGCACTTCATTTCCTGAGAGAGGGGTAAGGACAACAATAATATGTTGTGATGCCAATTAGACCAGATTACATGTGTCCAGTGGACACATGTGTGAAATGGATGGCTATGTATGGGGCGAGATTTATTTTGAGGACAGAGTGCCCTTTTTTTTCAGGTGGGAGTGGGATGTTGTGGAGGGGCTTGTAGGTATATTTGGTGAGGTAGGTTAACAGACAAGACAAACAAGTTGCATACAGAGGTGGTATATGACACATGTGGGGGGTAAACACCTTGATGGGGAGGAGTGTTGGGAAATTGGAAGGCCATCAGCCCCTAGTGGAAACAGTGGGACTGAGGTCCCCACCCATGGGCAGTCACCACTGCACCTTCACAGCCCCAAAGGTGGGTGTGCTGGGGGCTGAGTCGGAGATCCAAGCTGACCCTCTAGTCCCAACATGCAGCCCTCAAGCTGGTGTAGCAGATCTTCAAACTCCCGGTTGAGCTCGCTACGCACCATGACCTGGACCTGGTGATGGGTGACAGGTTCCTGTCCATGCCCAATCTCAGTGGGGAGTGAGCCCCATCCCCAAGGCAGTTCTACCTGAAGGTGGTGCAGGATCAACGGATGAAGAGGTCCCAGGTTGGACCCAAACGTGTTGGTGCCCGGTGTCACAGCCAGCTGAGGTGGGAGAGGTGGGTCCGCTGGGACCCACATTCCCATACGTGCTATGGTGTTTATGTTTTATCAACATATGTGGGTTTGTAACAGTCAACAAATTCCAAGATTAGGTATAACAGTATGCATAGATATTCTCATTAACCCAGTCACCAGATATGGAACAGTTGCATAGCAAACAGAACACATGCATATATGGGGTCACAGTGGTAATTACAACAGCATGCAGGTACATTGATGGCACTGCCACCAATGTTGGAGTATGCAACATAGCACATGCATAAAAACAGATTGAAATAATTATCAAACAATAGGACATATGTCCCAACATTACAGTTAAGTCATCATGTACCAGTTGAGTTGGGTATTTAGTTTATTGTTGCAGATATGGTGGGGGGGGGGAAAGATGTCAATTAACAACTAGTATATTCCTGTAGTTCGCATTAATTTCCTAGTCAGTGCTGTTATGTGTATCTTACAAGTATTAGTACACTACCCTATTGCCTTAGTTTGGACAGTGGTATGGCTGTCGACAACTATATACATGAACTGGTTTTACCTGCAGTATACACCTCTTACCTGTTATACCTGTGGAGGAATTGTTTGTTAACACTAACTGTTTCTACATATACTCCCAGATTCCAGGTTGATGTTATGCACATACCTGTCCATCTCTTTTTGCAGACTCTGGCCTTGACTTGATCACATGCTGGTGAACTGGGACATATGTAGACTATTGCCCTCTTCAACCTTTAGTGATTTACAACACTCTTATACAGGATTTCATAGACAGTTATATTATGTAGCACAGTGTGGGTGACAGTGATGAGTGATACCTTATTATTCAGAGCAACTGCAACAATAACAATGCCATACAATACCAGAGTAAACAGTACCAGTACAGGGTTTCATTCTTTTATTTTTAGGCACAGTGTTCGTATCTGATGGACCTGTGGGAGCAATGTTTGTTAGCACCCCCAGAATGTTGCCATACAAAGTACCATAATCCACATTAGTATTATGCACATACATCTCATTCTGTTACTGTACACACTCTGGCCACAGCTTGACAACATGGGGGTGTAGTTGGGACATACTTGATTTATTACTCTCATAACATTTTAGGGAGTTGCTAGTGTGACATGTTTGTTCTTACAAATGTGTGACAATCAGCTGTATTTCCTGTTTGCTGCCTAAACATCTAGGATTATCCCACTGATTTCCCGGGGGACAGGGTGACAGGCAGCAGATATGGGCCAATATACTGGACATTCTGGACATATCTGTACAGTTGTGGGGTATGCATCTGTATGCAGCCTACTTTGACTCTCGGGATTCAGACCATGGCTGTGTCTGCTAATACTAAAACACTGCCCATCACAGTTGCGTGTGCTATATAGATATTGCTGTAAATCTCTTATCTGATTTCTGTCTATAATTCTCCTGTGGTTTTACATTCTGATCTTAAATTACAATACTCATATACAGGATTTCCTAGACAGTTATATTATGTAGCACAGTGTGGGTGACAGTGATGAGTAATACCTTATTATTCAGAGCAACTGCAACAATAACAATGCCACACAATACCAAAGTAAACAGTACCAGTACAGGGTAACACTCTTTTATTTCTGTGCACAGTGTGACAGGCAGCTGATATGGGCCAATTTACTGGACATTCTGGACATATTTGTACAGTTGTGGGGTATGATTCTGTATGCAGACTACTACCACTCCCAGGATTCGAACCATGGTTGTGTGTGCTAAAAATACAACAGTTGACGTCTCTGTTATGTGCGTTATTTGGCTTTTACTGTCTACTTTTTCACTGTTTTCTGCCTATGTCTTTTTCAGTTGTACTTAGTGACCTCTGGGGATTACACCAGTCATATACAGACATTCCTACACATTTTATTTATGATGCACAGTGTGGGTACAGTGCTTAATACAGCAGTACTATTAAGTGATTGCAAATCTACATTACCATATGATACCAGAGTAAACACATGCAGCCCAGCAGTTAGACCTTCATTGTCAGGCTATTATGCTTTTATTTACATACAACCTATATGAGACTCTTAGGTTTATTTTGTATGACCTGCCTTGCGTCGCAACCTCTCCAAGTGACATCCATGGGCCTCCTGGTTCACAGCCCGCTCACTTGCCACTGTGAAGGACATAAGAGGAATATTTAGCCATACCTATCCATAATATACATAAGCTGGCAATTATTAAACATTAAACAGGTAGTGGAGTGATATTTACACACAGCTGGGACCTCTCCTGTACTCCTAGCCTTTTGGATCCACTCATCCAAGAGATCCCCTTTTGCTGTTTCAGGTCAGCTTAGTGATGCCTGACGTGCTCACCAGTTCGAGGTATGCAGGTGACAGTGGTGAGGTCACAGGCGAGATGGTCCCAGGCTTCCACTTTATATTGGGAACTCTGGTACTGGCCCTGCAGCAGGATCTGCTCACAGTCTTTGACAAGGAGTCCTGCCATGACTCTGGACTCCTGGATGCCCCAGCAATGCATCTAAAAGCGCACACCCTCTCCCATTCCAGACATGATGCCTGCAAGGGGAAGCTACAACCAGTTATGAGATGTATTCCCACCTGTTGGGTTTAAATAGGGCCGATTTCCAACACCTTACCATGACTGGACGGTTTTGAAAAGGCTAAGCTATGGGAAAACCTGCTTACCTAAGGTTGGCATTGTTTAAAGGGGTATACCAATGGGCAAATTGAGTTAGTTGGCCTACACATTGCTTACACCTAATAAGCTGGCCTGTGCAATGCTTAGTGTTGCTTAATATTTAATTTGCATTATATTTGTTTTTTGGCATTGATTTATTATTCATTACATGTTATATATGTGTCTGGTATCCATGATTCATGTGTACGTACACTGTATGGGGTCCTTGTGTTTATTAGGGGACTTCAACACTTTATTACAATTACACCTCACATCTGGGCTTACTGCAGTACTCCATTTCACATATTTATGTTATGTAGTAGGTTATAGAACACAAGGCTGTATATAGGTTTCTTTCACATGTTCAGTTTGATTTTACTATAGTGAGGATTTGTTTGGTGATTCCTCAGTCATATGCATTACTGTGATGGCTTAGTGGTTAACTACTGTGACTATAGTGCACAGGGTCCTGGGTTCAAGACCTACAAAGGCTGTTTATTTTGTTTCTGGCCAGAACAGTGGCTGTTGCATATAGAGTGAGTAAGGCACTTTTAAGCACTTGTAAGCGAGTTTGTATGGGTTTGCACGAGTGCAAGCAATGCTAACCTCTGGTTAAATATGCTTACAGAGAGTTAGCTTCAATATTGCTTAACCTGTGTGTGCACTGCTCAACCCCGTGCAAACGGGCTTAAACATACTTACTAGTGCTTAATAGTGCTTACTCCTGCTTACCACTGCACTAATTTAGACAGTAATGTCTAATGGTTCTTGGGAAGGTGGGGGATTTGGAAGCTGTATGGACTTATCATTCATTACACATTTTACCTTCCATTTGTATCCCTGATTCATATGTAAATATACTGTATGGGGCACATGTGATTATCTGTGAACTTTGCAACATTATGACACTGACACCTCACATCTGCATTTGATGCAGTACTCCAGTTCATAAATATATGTTGTTTACTAGGTTATGCAACTAAAAATATTGGTCATAAAGTGATTTGACATGGAAAATGTAATGTGCTGCAGTGGGACTTGAATCGGGAATGGCTGCTCGTAAAGCAAATGCTCTGCCCTCTACACTATTTCTCTACTGCTTCATTTGCATATATCTTGCTTTTTATCCTCTTGTGCCATTTAAGCTGCATTAACCGTAGCTAAGTGATGGGCAAACCTGCGCACTTACCGTTAAATTTAATCTGTTTCATAAAAAAAATAAATCTTTATATTTGTTGCTTTAACTATTGCTCTTCTACATGTGGGGGATGTTGCTGGGGATATGCATACACCTATGAGCAGTCTCACTCATTCTTTTGGTATTTGTCTTCTGTTCTTCATTGCAGAGGTGTGCATATTCTGAGAGCTCTGTTCTCAGACACGCCCCCTGCACTCTTACATGCTCCATGTAAGATTAATAGCTCAGGCATCGTGCCTTCTTTAATATGCATGGCTCGCTGCCATCATGCTCCTAAACATTCACTTCCGTGCAGGACTAAGCTAGTCCTGCATGGAAGGATAGGGTTACTGTACAGCTTTGCAACCAAACTACTCTAAAAGTAAGACTGATGCTCATTTTGAGTTTTTGTTAAGTAAAAGTTCAGCACTTATACTGATGTAGATCCTAAGCAGTTATTGGACTTTTTGACCACAATACAAAGCCATTTATGTGATTATACATTTTCTGATGAATACTGAAAAACACAGCATAATAGTGTAAGAAGTCTATATCTTAGGTTTTGCCTGGTATATAACTTTTATTCTTGTCTGAATAAAGAACTACTGAAGCATAGCAATAAAGGATTATATAATGACCCCCACATTAATATTCCAAAACGTGCATGCTGATTGGTCAGCATGCCCGTTGTACATCAGACTTATACTAATGGAAAAAGGTCCGGTCGCCCGGACTTTTTCCATTAGTATAAGCCTTTTTTTGTTACAGCAATGGAGAACTCAAAATCTCCGTTGCTTTTTAGAAAGTGTCTTGCTATGTTAAACTCCTTTAACATAGCGAGATAGCTTAAAAGAAGAAATGGAGATCTTCCTTTCTCGGTTGCTTTTTTAAAGCTGTCTCGCTATGTTAAACAGGTTTAAATGAGTTTAACATAGCAAGACAGATTTAAGAAAAGCAACGGAGAAAGGAAGATCTCCATTGCTTTTTTTAAAGTTGTCTCGCTATGTTAAACTCCTTTAACATAGCGAGACACTTTCTAAAAAGCAACAGAGATCTTGCTTTCTCCATTGCTTCCACAGACAGCTCTGATGAACTGCATAAGCATACGCATGTGCAGTACATCAGAACTGCCGCAAAATACCAGACAGCTGCGGAAGGGCAGCATGGAGGCATTATACAATGCCATTATTTAAGAAAAGTAAGTATTTTTTTTCTTAAATAATGTCATTGTATAATAGCAATAACCCACTTCTGGGTGTGGGTAATGCTGGATTTATAGGTTTATAGGTTCTAGGGCCTATGCGCGCCTAGCCATAACAATTCCCTGGATATTTCTTCCCACAATATTTACTTCTCTGGACCCCTGTCTAGCAGGGTGACTGACATGATCCCCAGGGTGAATTTCCTATCTCCCATCGAATCATCGAGGTTCCTTTTGAAGAGGGCCAATGAGGCGCTCTGTTTGACATGTATGGGCAGTCTATTCTAGAGTATAGGGAGTCTCTGGGTCAGGAAACTATCCCTCCAGCATGTTTTGTTCATCATGATGACAAGGTTTAGATCCCTGAAGCATGTGGCTTTGAGGGATTGGGATTTCTTTAAGTGGAGCATGTCCAACAGCTCAGGGTTTGACATGGCCTTGTATTTTAAGAAGAGATCACCTCTGAGTAGACAATATGCCACAGAGTATGGCTGGAGTTTTTTTAGATGGTCAGCATTTGGCATCTGCTTTAGGCCTGTGATTCTTTTAGTGAGGTATTTCTGTGGCCTTTCCAGCTGTTGCAGATGTCTTGCGAGGTACATACCAAACAGGGCATTATACTCTATAATGGTTCTAATGAGGGATGAGTACAGTGGGACAATGACCTCCTTTTTTCCTGGATGAAAAGCCCTCAGTGATGAGGTGTGCCACATATAAGGAGTTCCTGACTGTTGTGGCGATGTGGTTATCGAAAGTGAGACCACTGTCCACCTGTGTCCCTAAGTCTCTCATCAAACTTTCAGTGTTTAGTGTCCTGCCACCTATGTGGTAATTTATGGGTACATGTTTTTTTTTTTCCAAAGGGGATAACTATACATTTCTTGGCATTAAGCTTGAGCCCATGTCTCTGGCACCAGGCATCTGTTTCTGTAAGGCCCTTTTGTAGAATATCCACATCATTTGGGGATTCAGTAATGGTTCCCAGTTTGCAGACATCTGCAAACTTTGTTAGCCAGAGTCCCTTAGTGTTGGCCCGTACTTCAGAGAAGTAGATGCCAAACAAGAGTGGTCCCAGGACTGAACCCTGAGGTACTCCACTTGTCATTTGTCTAAAGCTGGATTTGGAGTCGGCTACTTTTACAGTCTGAGTCCTGTCAGTAAGCCAGTTGGCAACCCATCGAGTAACGTAGGGATTTATGCCCAGCTTAGTAAGTTTATCTATGATTCCAGAGTGCGGGATGTTGTCAAAGGCCTTGGCGAGGTCCAGATAGGCTGTGTGGACTGCCTTACCCTCGTCCATAGCTCTTGAGACTGATTTGAAGAAGTCTAGCAGATTCAGGAGACAAGATCGGCTCTTAACAAACCCAAACTGGGTGGGGTCCAGTGTTCGAGAGTTGCCAATGTCTTTGTTTATAAGTTCCATGATAATGCGTTCCATGCCCTTGCAGATCAGGCTTGTCAGACTGATGGGATGGTAGTTCCCGGGATCCAAGGTGGAACCTCCCTTGTGGAGTGGGATAACTGTAGCTGTGTGCCACTCAGTGGGCATGAAGCCTGAGGTGAGGCTATGATTAAACATGACACTTAGGTGAGGTGCCAATTCATTCTGTAGTTCATGTAGTACACAACTTGGAATGTCATCTGTTCCCATGGATACTGTATTCTTAGCTTTGGAGAGTGCAGTTTCTACCTGTGTGGCCATGATTATTGGAATTTGGCAATCTTTTGGTATTGAGATGGGCCCTTTAAGGGGTGAGCGGGGGTAAAGTTGGCACTAAATTGATCTTCCAGGATATTGGCAATATCCTTGGGATCAGTATATTTAATGCCATTCTGTTTTGGCTCAGAGCAAATCTGAGCATTGCCATTTAGATTCTTGACATAACTATAGAATGCCTTGTGGTTGTCTTTGGAATCTTTGGCAATTTTATTTTCGTAACTAGCTTTTGAGGATTTTATGAGGAATCTCAGCTTCTTACTGAGGCTGATGATGGAGTTTTTTGCATCCTGGGATTTTCCTCTTTTCTGCAACAGTTTCTTCCTTCTGTTGTAAAGTTTGTTTATAGCAGGGGACCACCAGATTGGCTTAATTTTCTTGGAGAAGAGCATCTTGGTTCTATTTGGGATGGCACGATTCATGCACGAGTGGATGTGCTCGTACAGTGCTTAGTGTAGGATTCTGCAGTCGAATGTCCAGATCCCATCTGCATGGGTGTTGTGAAGTTTGTCACTTCTGACTTCAGTAGCATGAAGTTGGCTTTGAAGGAGTTTTTTAAGGAGGTTTCCTTACTGGGGGGTGGGGGTGGGATGTGGGTGTCAAAGGTGATTTGCTTATGGTCAGACCTGACCAATGAGGGGGTGACCACTGGTGTGGAGTATCTATCTCCCATGTTGGTAATGACCAGGTCTAGGATATTGGAGCCCCTGGTGGGACAATGGATTAGTTGATCCAGGGCATTGGAATTTATGAATTCCAAGAACCGTTGGGAAAAATATTTGGTACCCGAGTAGTTTTCCCAATTAATGGCAGGGTAGTTGAAATCACCGAGTATTAGGGTGTTTGGTTGTATCTTAATATTTTCCAGTATGTTTAGAAAGGTGTATTGAGAATCTTTGGGCATGGTGGGGTAACTGTAGCAAGCTACAATTTGGATTGCTGTCTTACCTAGTGTTAGTTGCACCTAGAGAATTTCAGATGCATTGTGTTGGGCAACTAGCCTGAAGGTATGAATATCCTTGCTGAATATGGACACTCCTCCACCTTTAGTGTTTCGGTCTTGGTTTTGTGGCTGAAAGGTCTGGTAAGAATTGTAGCCTGGTATTGCAGGGGTGGTCTCTGGAGCCTTGAACCAGGTCTCAGTTACTGCACAAATATCGATGTTCTCCATTTTTAGGAGTGCCTCAAGAGAGTGCATTTTGAGGTTTAGACTTCTAGCATTGAGTAGCATTACCTTTAGATTTTGCATGCTTGTATCTGTTACGGTGGTGGTTTTATCCTTTGAACCTTGCATAAAAAAGGCACTATAGGGGTGGCAAGAGCTTTAGCCAGTAACCTGAATCCCAGGGGTAATAGGTGCAGACCATCTCTGGCAAAGTATCGTGGTTTGTCGATCATGTCTTCCCAGGCAGACAAATACTGGATCCCCTTTGAATGACACCAGAAGCTTAGCCAATTGTTGAAGTCAATCATTTTGTCCTTATACTGTGGTATCATTCTGGGCGAAGGCAGGATGCTACTCAGGGCTAGGGTCATGCCTGCCTGGGACACATGATCCAAGAGCTCTTCCATGTTTCTTTTCATGTAGTCCAGGGAGGTGTGTCTCAAGTCATTCACTCCAGCATTGACAATGACAGAGTCGTATTTGTACTTGTTGTGGAGTAACTTTAGTGTATGTGTTATGTGGTGGATCTTGGCGCCCGACAGGCAGCTGACTGTAATTTTCTCCTTGTTCAGCCTGATGAGTGGGACATCAGTGGGCCTGACTACAGAGTCAACTATGACTAAAGTGTTGGGTACATTGTCTTGCCTTAGGGGCTGTTGTTGGCTGGCACACTGGTGTTAGCTATGTGTCACTTTGGTTGTGACTGGTGTTTGTTTGCATTTCGGCTTTGGAGGTCCTTGTTGTTTGGGCAGGTTAATGTTAAGGGCCCCCACATAAGTGGGTTTAGTGTTGCTATGTGTGGGTGTTGATGGTGTGGGTTTTGAAGGGCTATGAGTTGCTTGAGGTGTAATGCAGGTGGTAACCTTCTCCTCTTGACTGTCTAGCACAATCTTGGCCGGAGAGAGCTTTGCTTCCAGTTTGGCTATGTAAGTGTATCTCTCACAGGTTGTAGTGTTGGGTGGTAGGAGGAGAGCATTGTCTGTGTACATGAGGCAGTTGCCGCATTGCCCAAGTATGCCCGGATTCACCAGATGGACAGGAGAAATTACCAGAAGCTGACCCTTGGACATGCCTGTTTAGGTGCTTTTTTGTAAAGTTTAAGAGCTGTTTTCCCTTACCTTTGCAAGGTACTTTGCAATTATAGGCTGCTTATTGCCTATGATTAATTTCTCCTTATTGACAAGGAGACCTGAGTGCTTGAATCAGTTTCAGGCTTCTTAGTGCTTTCCAGCAGGTTCTAGAGCAAGTGTTAGTCACAGGGGTTCAGATTTTAGTGTTACTTCTGAGAAACCAGCTAGTTCTAAGGGAAAATTTGAAGATCAGACTTTCTGGCACCTGGGATAGTTTAACTGTAGCCTCGCAGTGCTGCACGATGTGAAAAATGTGCGAACACACTCAAAATACTCACGGTTATCTTTGCTTGGCTACTGGGGCTTCACCCTCATGTCCAAACCACACCAACCATGGGTAAATCCAGCATTACCCACACCCAGGCATGGGTTATTGCTTAAATAATATACACTTTTGTAAGATGAACATATAAGATACATATATACTCCAATTATTTACATAATAGTTTCCTTTATTTATAACACACTCCATTTAAATGAATGTGCATTTAAATAGTATAGTTCCTTTTATTTAAAGCTACAAATACATTTAGATAGCAAATGAAACTATTGTCTTTAAGTAGCCTTTATCAGCAATGAAAGACAGCTCACTTTACAGGAGCATATACACATGAAGCTGTGCAAAGAATGCTGATAAAAGCTTACCTTGAAAATTCCCTACCTGCACCCTATGGGACTTTTTGTTTTGTGACAGTAGGAACATGGGATCTCCAGGGAAGATGGTAGCACTATAGCCAAGTTCTGAAATCTGGTCAACTCATTAATTCTCCTGTATCAAGAGTAAGCTGACTGGAAGAGAACCACTATGAGTGTCCTTGAGAATAGCCTAAGATTCCTTCTTCCTACCAAGCAGTTAACTAACTCATGATATCTGCCTGTTTTGAGGGGAGCTGTTACTACTCCTACACAGGCCTGCTTCACCCATGTCAGAAGTATGCATACAATGCTAGCAGCTTGTACTTACCTGTCCTCTTCCACAAGTAATTGCCAGTCCTGTAATAGGTTTTCCAATGCAACAATTCAAGCTACCTCCCTTATCCCACAAAGAGTGAGTCAATGTCAATTATTCAAGCCCCATGTTTTTCTTATCCAACCCTCAAGACAGTATGAACCAGATATAAGAACAAATGTACTTAATGCAGACATACATTATTAAATGAAAAAAGAGAGTGAGAGAAAGAGAGTCAGTCAGATGCCTTCCATATGGTTATCAAATGTCCAGATTACAGATCAAGATATGTTTTTTTTTCCTAACAGGGATCAAACTCTCTAAACAATTAACAATGTATATGGGCAATCTATATAATCTTGTCAAATAAATAAATATATAAATAAAATAATATACCATGACTGCATTTACAGGGGTCCACATTATAAGTGTGAGCATTTATTTTTCAAGACTTTATCTCAAAAATATAATTTGCTTATCAGAATATGATACATTTCCTTAATACTTAATGGAAACATATAATTCATTGTGTGCCTTGCTTATTTAAAATTGAAGAAAAGAAAAAAGGTATAATTAATGCCCTTTAGACTGTTTCTGTGTGTCTTTTTTTCTGCCTGCATAAAAAGATAATAATGTTGCTAAGCTGTTCATGAAGCATGTAACATACAGTCTTTGGAGACAGAGATCATTAAAACACCATGATATATGTTCAGCAAACAATGCTTTGATATGCTAAGAACAATAATATTGTATAAAATGTGCAAAGATAGTACAACTGACATATGAATCTTGAATTGTTTTGTCATAACTGCATATGACACAGCAATAGCTAACCAAAATGCACACATGAAGAAAATAAGTTTTCAGCTCTACATATGAAATATTTTATTAATATTATAAACATTGATAACTAAAGGTGCCTTATAGAAATATTCATTTTTATTAGTGTTATATAGATCTGTCGCCAGTATTTTTAGACTGTTATATTCATTTAGATTGCTTAATATATTTTATGAATGCATGCTATTCCTTAAGCAGAATTACTGTCCTGTGGAGCAAGACTTGTTAAATCCTTATACCACAGATCTCTCAGTATGGTAACTATTAGATTGTGCAACCTCAGGGGTAAGGGGAAACTTTTTAACTCCATAGATCCATAGTGCTAGTCTCATAGTCTATTCTTTGATTAAAATGGGTGTTGATTAAATATAACTAATCATTATGCTGTTACCCATTGCAGTCAAATCCCAGTAATTGCATTTCCCTCACTGTCTTATCCATCAGTTGCTCTCTGACTCAGTAAGTTTATCAAGCTGCTTTTTTTGGTTCATGTTTATTTATATTTCTTAAATGGTATCAATAAAAGTTATATGTCTGTTAGCTGGACACCCAGATTCAAAGTTGGTGTCGCTAAACACTGTTCTAGCTGTAACATACACATTGGCTCTAAACCTTTACTAACAAATGATCAAAAGTGACATAAAGGGAATAAACAGAAATAAAGAAATTGTTCTTCCCTTAACTGATGCTCAGAGTACATTTGAATGATTGTGAATGGTGCAATGGGCAGTTGAGAGACTAATGCTAGCATACACAGAACACTAAATCAAGAAAGCTGTGTATATGTGTACACACACACACACACACACACACACACACACACACACACACACACACACACACACACACACACACACACACACACATATATGGATCTACTAATCCTGAAATTTAAAATACACCCCAAGATTCAGCAAGCAGCCATGAAGGAATAAGTTCCCATACAGCACGTCAGTGCACCTTGCATATTCATGAAGGTGCACTGCCTTTGCTGTTAAATGGACATGGAGCTGTGTACAAGTGCATTGGGTGTGTCTGAGAGCAGAGTTCTCACAATACATAAACCCCTGCAATCCAGAATTGTCTTTTGCCAATTAAAAATGAGAGAGAACACTCATAACATCCCCAACCCATCAGGAAAATAAAAGTGGTCAAAGGCAAAAGGGAAAATTGTCCCTACCAAGCATACCTCTCAACTGTACAGAGTTTCACAGAATGTCCCGATGTTTGCCTGATATTTGGGGTATTCCCCTTAAAATGTGTACCGGTTTGGCAAATAGCTGAGGATTGAAGTCATTAAATAATGACAAAATATTTGAGTTTAAGACTTCACACATCCGTCAGAAAATTCATACTAATGTAAAACCTGTTATTCTATCAAATTTTTTTTAAGATTGTAAGAGCAATATTTAAAATCTGCACCTATTTATCCCCCGTCATTGTAGGCTTTGTCCAGATATTTTGCCCTAAGAGGTTGAGAGGTATGCTACCAAGCCAAAAGTTATTAGGATAACACAGGTAGCATAAGCACATAGCGCACACCTCCCAACCCGTCAGAGTAAGTAATGTGGACAAAGACAGTGAAAGCTGTACATAAACATTTTTTTTTGTATTACCTATTAATAACATATATTTTTTAACCAGAGTACTGCATTAGGTCCAGATGTGAGGTGTCAGTTTAATAAAGTTGTGAAATCCCTATATAAACACAAGTACCCCATACAGTATAGTCACACATGAATAAATGTAATGAAAGCACATTGGGGATGTCAAGGACAGTAAATGAATTTATAATATGTAATGAATGATGAATCAATGACATACAGCAAACAGTCTATAAAATGAAAAATAAGCAATGCTAAGCATTGCATCGCTCTGCTTACCAGGTGCAAGCATTATTTAAATATGACTGCTAAGTAATGAGTAGCCCAGCTAAGTGCATTTGATCATTGGTAAGCAGTGCTGAACCTGTCCCTTTAAGCAATGTCAACCTTAGCTAAGCAGGTTTGCTCGTAGCTTAGCTTAGCTCAGCATATTCAAAACCGTCCATTCATGGCATAGTGCATGAAATCGGGCGTATTTAAACCCCACAGGTGGGAATACAGCTCATAACTGGTTGCAGCTTCCCACTGTACGCAGGATGGTTGGAGTTGGATAGGGATTGTGCTTCCATGTGCAGTACTGGGGCATACAGAAGTCCAAGGTCATGGTAGGACTCATGGTAAAAAACATGATGATAGACTGCTGCAGGGCCAGTACTAGAGCACCCAATATAAAGCGGAAGCCTGGGACCATTTCGCCCATGATCTCACCAGTGCCACTGGTATCCCTTGGACTGGTGAGCAGATCAGGCACCACTATGTCAACTTGAAGCAGAGAAAGAGAGAGGTCTTGGACTAGTGGGTCCAAGAAGCAAGGCAGAGAGGTGATGTCCCAGCAGTGTGTAAGTAGTTATAACATTGCTGTTTACTAAAGCCCAGGATGTGCATGTGATGGATAGGTATGCCTAAATACGTCTGTATTTCCTTTACAGCTGCAGCTGAGCGGGCTGTGAATCAGGAAGCCTATGCAAGTAGGCTGCAAAGGCTGCATCTCTAGGCTGGTGAGTAACAATCCTGCTTGTAGTAGTCATACTAAATAAATATAAAGTAGTAGAAAGTCATCTGGCATTATAAAAAACTGTTGTATGGGTTGCACTGAATAAACCAGACAATATGACAGTAATAGTCCCATATAGGTCATATTTAAATAAAACTGTAACTGACTGGCAATAAATCTCTAAATCCTGGACTGGCTGTGTTTACTCTTGTATTTTATGTCATTTATTGTTGCATTCTCTGAATAGTAATGTTGTATTAACCACTGTTACCCACACTGTGCTACATAAAAAAATGCCTATGAATGTCTGTATAAGACTGTTGTAAGTAAAATATCAGATTGTACTACCAAGAGAGACCTAGACAGAAAACACTGAAGGGATAGGCAGCAATATCCAAATGGCACACTCTACTGTGAATTAAATTGTTGTATTTTTAGCAGACACAGCCATGGTTCGAATCCTGGGAGTGGTAGTAAGCTGTATGCATAATCATACCTCTCAACTGTACAGATTTTTCAGAATGTCCAGATAATTGGCTCATATTTTCTGCCTGTTCCTCCGTCCCCCTGGCAAATCAGTGGGATGATCTCAGAATTGTAGTCATGAAATAATGACATACATTTGATTTTCAGACCTCAAAACCTTCAGAAAATGTATATTAAAACAAATCCTGTCACTCATGCACCTCTCCAAATTTATGACAGCAATATTCAAAATATGTCCTTTTTTGTACCCCCATGTTGTCAAGCTTTGTCCAGAGTGTGTGCATTAAGAGATTGAGAGGTATGTGCATAATATTAACTGGAATCTGGGAATATGTGTAGAAACAGTCAGGTAGTGTTAAAAAACATTCCCTACACAGGTCTACCAGGTAAGAGATGTAAGGATTTAGCTATGAGACAATTGGAGAATGCACTGTGTACAAACATACCACTGCCCAAACCAAGGCCATAGGGTATTGTAATAATACCTGTACCTTAATGATTAGAGCAATGATCATTAAAGTTGTGAGTACTACAAGGATATATACGTTAATTGTCAAATCCCCCCCCCCACACCATATCTGCAACAATAATCTAAATACACAAATCAATGGGTATGTTTACACCAAATCCACTATTGGGACATATGTCCTACTGTTCAATAAATATTGAAATGTGTTTCTATTAATGTTCCATGTTGAAATGCTATCATTGGTGGCCTGTTGCTATCAAAGTAACCTGCATGCCATTGTAATGGCCACTGTGGTTCCATATAAGCATGCGTTCTGTTTGCTATGCAACTGCTCCAATTCTGGTGTTTTGGGTTAATGGGAATATCTATGCATGCTGTTATAACTAATCATGGATTGTGTTGACTATTACTAACCCACATATGTTTTAAAACTGCAACACCATAGCACACATGGGAAGGCAGGTCTCAGCAGACCCACCTCTCCCACCTCATTTGGTCATGGCACCAAGCCCTAGCACTCCTGGGACCCATCCTGGGACCTCCTCATCTGCTGGTCCTGCACCACCATTGGGTGGAACCACCTCAGGGGATGGGGCTTGCCCCCAAGGAGCGGGTGCGGACAGGATCATGTCACCCAAAGTCAGGTCTGGGGATTGGTGCATAGTCAGTGCCAAAGGGAGAATGGAAATCTGCTATGCCAGCTTGAGGGATGGTGCATTTAGAGGGTCAGCCTGCCCCTCCTGCTCAGCCCCCAGCACAGCCGTCTTTAGGGCCGTGAAGGTGCAGTGGTGACTGCCCATGGGTGGGGACCTCAGTCTCACTGTTTCAATTTGGGGGCTCATGGGCTTTCAATTTCCAAACACCCATCCACATCCAAGGAGTTTACCCCCCACATGTCATATACCATCTCTGTATGCTGTCTTGTCTGTCTTGTCTGTCTTCCTACACAACCTACCTCCCCAAATAAAACTAGTCTCCTTCCCAAACATCCCAATATCACCTTAAAAAAAAGGGCAATCTGTTCCCCAAATAAAAATGTCGTCCCATACATAGCTGTCCATTTCGCACACATGTCCACTGGACACATGTTATCTGGTCTAGTTGGCTTCACAACATATTATTGTTGTCCTCACCCCTCTCTCAGGGTTTGAGTGTCCAAATTTATCTCCAAATTCAGTATATATCCACAGCTGCTGCAGTAGAAGAAATAGACAGCTATGGACCTTCCCTACACCCGTCCTGCACATCCCTAGCTACTTTCCCTATTGTTTTTCCCTCTGCATGACCTTTTTTCACCACTTTCCCATCACCCCTTTTTTCTTTTCTTTTAAAGAAATTAGTACGGGGGTAAGGGGGAGTAAGCACTTTTAAGCAGTATTAAGTGGATTTAAGCCTGTTTGCATGTCGGCAAGCAATGGCTACACAGATTAAGCACTGTCAGGCTAACTGTCTGTAAGCATATTTAACTGGAAGTTATCATTGCTTACTGTCGTGCAAACCCACGCAAACCTGCTTACAACCACTTAAAATGCCTTAATCACTCTGTATCCAACAGCCCTTCTTTTGCCCAACAACAAAATAATCAAGCATTGCAAGTCTAAAACCCAGGACCCTGCACACCATAGCCACAGAAATTTACCACTAAGCCATTTGCGCTGTACATAAACATGATGTTTTCTCAAACATATCATGCAACACAGTCATTCAGCAATAGGGAAAATGTATTTATGTATGTGGATGTATGTGTGTGTGTGTGTATATATATATATATATATATATATATATATATTTATTGACATACATGTATGTGTGTGTATCTATATATATGTATATGTATATATATATATATATATATATATATATATATATATATATATATATATATATATATATATATATATATATATATATATATATATATATATATATATATATATATATATATATATATATATATATATATATATGTGTGTGTGTGTGTGTGTGTGTGTGTGTGTGTGTGTGTGTGCGTATGTGTGTGTATTTAAATGTGTATTGAATTTGCACATTGGAGCCACAATCTGAGCCTCTCACTGCAAAACATCTGACTAAAGGCACTGTTAATGGGGGTGAAGGGGCCCAAAATAGGAATCTCTTGTCATTTTGCCATTATCCCTTCCTCCATAGCTGAACAGATCTGCTATGCAACACAATAACCAGCACTTGCAAGTCTTGAAACCAGGACTCTGCACAACATAGCCACAACAAGTTAACAGTAAGCCATCTCAACTGTAAGATGTCAGGATGATATCTCTAACATATCATGCAGAACAGTCAGCCTACCATAGGGAATGTACAATGCGGCAGCAGTAAACATTCCAATGATACATACACACACACACACACACAGACACACACACACACACACACACACACACACACACGCGCACACACACACACACACACACACACACACACACACACACACACACACACACACACACACACACACATATACATATATATATATATAGATAAATATATGTATATACTTGGAGACAAACACCAGAACTATGACACAAGTAAATCCAAATGTAGATACGAACACACCCAACCAAGGTAAAAATCAGGAAGGCAACAGGATAAAATTAGTGTAAAAAATCCAAGTATTTATTAGGCCAAAAGAAATGTAAGCGCTTTCACGGCAATAAAAATCAGCTTCATCAGACGTATATTCAAAAGTCCATTATTCCTTATTTAAATAATAACTGAAACACTAAAACAATTAAAAGATAGCCTATGGTTAAGCTAAAACAATCAATTAATCAATTAAACAAGGCAGTTAATCATTCAGTTTATTTGGAAGTAAATTTCAATTGCTAAACTAAACCCTAAGCACGAAGTGCTCAGTAAAATGTATGCAATGCAGTAAAAATGTAACTATCACAACATAACAGTAAGGACAGAATATAATATAATATTAAATAATGAAATACCTTAACAACAGTATATATATATATATATATATATATATATATATATATATATATATATATATATATATATATATATATATATATGTATATATATATATATATATATATATATATATATATATATATATATATATAAATGAATAAATATATATATCAATATAAATATAAGTGTAAATTTCCAAAATAAAATAAAAATAATTAATTTCATTTTACCCTTCTACTTTTTAGTATGGGTTTTAAAGTGACTGTGTCATTGAGGCCACGCCCCTATGTGCACCTAGCCTTAAAATCCATTTACTCTCTAAGGTTTCTGTATTATTAACGAAATCACCCATTCTTACGCTTATGTCTTGTAACTGAAGTACTTGCAACCGAAACTGATGTTTCTCTCCTAGATATAAAGTATGTTTGGCTAAGGCACTATAAATGGATCCCTTAGATGTACAGTACATATGATCCCTAATTCGTTCATGAAGGGAGCGATTGGTCTTACCTACATAGAATGAATAACATTCCATGCAGGTGGCTATATACACTAAATTTTTGATGTACAAGTGCTAGAGTTTCTTAGCTCCCATAAATAACCAGTATCAGGGTGCCAAAAAAATCGCAATTCATCAATGTATTGACATTGTGCACATTTACCACATTTTCTTGTACCTAACCACATCACATCTCTACTCTCTGTCAGAGTGGGTAGGGTAACATAAATGATGTTTTAAACATTTTTTATTCTTATAAACATAAGTCGGTTGTCTACCCACTATACTTGCAGTAAGATCATCTATTAACAGAATATGCCAATTTTAAGCTATGATCTGTTCTATTTTATTCACATTCATAGCATAAGGTAAGATGACGGGTAATTTAGTAGGTACTGTTTTAGAACTTATGTTCTGAGAATCTCTTAGTCTATGTGAAAAGTAAGGTTTCCCTTGACCTCCTGTTTGCAAGTCCACTTGCTTATGAATTTTATTAATTTCAAGTTCACCATAGCCTCTTCTAACAAAATTTGTCTTCAGTTTAATTAATTCATTATCATATATATCCTGGTTACAGCACAATCTCGAAGTACTCATTGCTTGCCCTTTCACAATATTGTGAAAGACTCTATGTATATGCCTGCTGTCCCTGTGTAAATAAGATGGTTTGTAACAGGGTTTCACCTGAAGGTTGTGCAGGACCAGCAGATGAGGAGGTCCCGGGTTGGGTCCCAGACATGCTGTGGCCTGGTGCCATGGCCAGATGAGGCGGGAGAGGTGGTTCTGCTGGGAACAGCATTCCCAAACTTGCTATTGTGTTGCAGTTTTAGAACATATGTGGGTAGTAATAGTCAACACAATCCAGGATTAGTTATAACAGCATTCTTAGATATTCACATTAACCCAAAACACCAGATTTGGAACAGTTGCATAGCAAACAGAACACATGCATATATGGAACCACAGTGGCCATTACAATGGCATGCAGTTTACATTGTTAGCAACAAGCCACCAATGATAGTGTTTCAACATGAAACATGAATAGAAACACATTTCAATATTTGCTGTACAATAGGATATATGTCCCACCAGTAGGTTTGGTGTAAACATACCCATTGATTTGTGTGTTCAGATTACTGTTGCAGATATGGTGGGGGGCGGGGGAGAAAGAGATGTCAATTAACAACTATTATATCCTTGCAGTATGGGGTCCTCAGACCTTTTTATTCCTGTTTATGTCTTCCAGGTACCATGTCACTGGAGTGTTTCCCTGCTTATACTCCACAGGAGAATGAAATACTAATCAACTACCTTGTGCATCACCACAGAACCCTCTTTGGGCATATGGCCCATGATCTGCAGGAGAGGACTGCCCTGTGGAATGAGCTCCTCCACAGGGTAAACAATGTCGGCCTGCATAACCACAGTTATGAGCAGGTGCGACATCGTTGCACTGTCCTCATCCGCCTTGTCCATCAGTGTGCTGCTGCAGTTAGGAGGTACCAGCTAGCCACAGGTGTGGATCATGCCATCCAGCCCCCACTGACACATGCTGAGGGGCTCCTCGCCAGCCTTGGGGCACCATCCTGCCAGCCAAGCCAAGAACCTGATCATAGCATTGTGGAAGTGGGTGCTACCCACACAATGATGAGAAGCATGCAGGTAAGGCCCCAGGGCACATTAGTACATAACTGTTGCTTATCCATCTTCATCCGTAAAGTATCTTCATGCATATGGCAGATAACATGGTCTGTTACTGCAGTGTAGTAATACACATATGTGCATAATCTCTAGTATTGTGGGTTTGCACTGTTGATGTACTGAAATGCTGCTCCCACCTTGTACCAATGCCACAGGTGTGGCCACTGACATTATATCTCTCACACAACTATGTAGGTCCCTCTGATATACCTCTGGGACAGCAGCCTGTAGCTGGTGAGTATGGAATTTTTTTGTTCTGGTTTGCCAATACACCGGCCATGTTATGGCCATGGTGTTTGCCATGCACACATTTAACACACCTACCCATAATGCATGCTGTACATGTTCACTTATTGTTGTTGTTAACTGCACTGCATTACAGTGGTCACCATGTTGGCATATCTGAAGGGTATGTAAGAGTCCTGAAGTATAACTAACAACCTGTCAGTGCAAGATGTGTGGACATAGATGAACATAATGGTGGGACAAATGGCCTACAGTAGGGACATGTCTGAAACATTACCTTATACAGTGGCTAGAGCAGTGTATATACCACTATTACAATGGCAACTGTTACAGATCTACACAACAGCATATCACAATACCACATTCTACAACTTTTACAACCTGTAATGTCATCCTAATATGAGCAATGAATGTGTAACATGGAATCCTATGTTAGAACAACAAATATGGGGAATATATACATTAACAAACACTGGAAGTATATGTGTGCACACACTCCAAATAACATATTGTGAAAGCAGCTTTTGAGGTACTGACAGCATTCACTCTTCTTGAATATGCACCTTCCATCAAGTACAGGTCCTCAATGTCCCAACAAGAAATGGTCTGCTGTCCAAGAAGTATGTTCATGACATTTGCCCACTCACCTGCAACAAAGGCAGCCGTGGCTTGCCCACATCTTACAAACCATGGAATAGATCCAATATCCAAAAGGGAGAACTCAGGAGTGGGAGACATAGCCTTATCGCACCATTGCATATACCATGGCAAACAGTGCAGCCAGCAATGTATGTGACTATGAAGTATGGGACAACATTAATGAAGAAAATAAACAGATGCCCATCCAAGACAGATGACAACACATGTTGCAAACTGGTCATGGAGGGTGGCCAGAAACATGCAGCAAAAATGAGAGACTTGCAGGAATGTCTAGCAAGTACTGCCTGTGCAGTACCTGTGTTGTCAATTGCCTGAACTCTGCATAAGTGTGGCCTATGGGTTAAGGTAATCAGATGGAAGAGTTGTTATACAGGAAACATCATCCAGGGCTCTCTACAGGTAGCATATGCATAACATCGAGATTTCCAAGGGCATGTGTTGCAATGTGTAATGGTGTACCGAGACCAAGGCTGAAACCTACACACAGTATTAATAAAGATACATGCGCTGCACAAGCAACACCTTACTCCACCTCAGGTCCACCATCCCCATGTATGCCTTGCTGGTGCCAGTGTACACCTTTAGGTTTGCTGTTCATTAGCAGGAAATAGGCTGGTAGACATGGTGTTCTGAATTTGGGACACTGCAAAATGACACTCATGTGTGGCCCATAGTTGTCATGCATCTGCAAAAAGGCTGAGGAAGGGGAGTGGTGTGATGCTGAAACACAACAGTGAACTGAAGCATACATCCAAAGCTCGCTAAGAAAGGCTGTATCTGAAAGCAGTCAACGTCATTAATTGTGGCAGACATAACCCTGACTCCACAGCAATAGTGAAGGCACTGTGTGACCTCCAAGGGCTGTGCACATGAGCTGACCTTGCAATCTGGCAGAGTTGGGGGACATTTGTAGGGTGGAGTGACCAAATAATGTGAAGTGAATTTGGGCCATGCTAGTATACCCCTTCCAGGAATAGTGACTGCTGTAGTTCACTTAGGTGCTGCAACAAACCGTTGTGTTAAGAGTGTGCACACTTATGCAATCCACATATTATATGCATCTCAATCAGCATCTGCACAACTAACACATTTGTTTGATACTGCATTTGATTGCATAGGTCAAATGTCACATATCAGGTGTGTGTAATGTTAACATATGCAGCATTTTGGCCCCATAACATATCATGGAAGAGGGTGGGATGTCAATAAGGGTATGTACACTCCTCATAGCCACAGTAAGCTTTGAAGGTTGTCAGTGTAATTGGATTGTTTTGCTCATACATGCACTGCTGATAACAAGATCTGCAAATCAGAGGTCAGGCATTCACTATTGACATCTGTCCTCATATCATCCCAGGTGTCTCAGACAAATACATAGGGGTTGTGACCAAAAGAGAAAAACATAACTGCCACACATATACACATTCATCAATGGTGTGTACACTTGTGAGATATGGTGAACAGTACATGCCAGGGTGCTAAACAGGTGCACAGCAATACTCTGTACATGGGTGCAGTGTGTTTCAGGGGAAGAGGCATCACCTACTAACGGATCTCATGTATGACAGAGATGTATAATGCTGGTAACAGGGATTGAGTATAGCTGCAGTGCATGCACTGTTGAGTGCCTTCTGTCATGCATGTTGACAGCTGGGTAATGAGAGGTCTGTGTAATATCTTTGTGCCACCTCACCTGTAAGTGTGTGTGTGTGTGTGTGTGTGTGTGTGTGTGTGTGTGTGTGTGTGTGTGTGTGTGTGTGTGTGTGTGTGTGTGTGTGAGAGAGAGAGAGAGTGTGATTAGAGGCAAGCAATGACGTACAGGTCTTAAATTACATTTTTTGTTTTCTCCTCACAGGTAACGAGGTGGGTCATGGTCCCTCCTGCAGGCAGACTGATGTTAGTGTCCATAAAGACTCTGACAAAGATGATAGGTATGGTGAGGCACAAGTGGGGTTGCCAGGGGCTGAAGCTGTGCCATCGGTTGACATTCCACTGTTATCCACCCCATTCCCGCAAACAATCATATTGCCTATACATACCCCATCACCAGTGGCCATAGATGAGGGACAGTTGGTGGGTGGTGGCATGGGACAGGACAGTGGGGTGACTATGGGAAGTTTGTCGGTACACAGCAGCCATAGCCAGATGACCGGTGAGGTACCACACAGGCAGATGTACAGGGGTGCTTGTAGGAGGGCTGCTGGCCATCATGCCCCTGGCAGAAATGCCACAGCAGGTGTCACCAGATGCATGTTTTAGGCCTTCATGGAGGCACAGCTACGTATGGAACATTATACCAGACAAAAACGTCTGAGGCTCCAGAGGGCTACTCATTCTGCTGTTATTAACAACATCCGTGATCTTGCAGTTGCCCACCGTTATTTTGCAGAAGTCCTGGATAGGTGGTTGGGTGAGATGGTGGAAATTCTCAACCGTGCAATGTCTGTGTTAGAGCATATAGTGGGGGTATGGCAACAGCCATGCGGACGTAGGTCAGCAACAAGTCACAGCTGCTCCTGTAGTGACAGTATCAGCACTGCAGGGGGGGGGTGCTGTCCACACCACAGCACAGCAGGCCACGTCATCCAGCAGACATTTGTCATCTTCAGGGGAGAGTACCATATCTGGGCTTGTATTTGGGAGTGCCCGTGGAACACCTGGCAAGCACAGTTCTCATGTCGATGGCTGGAGTTGGTGAACTGCATATCCTGCCATGTACGGTCTGCAGCTGTCCAACAAACCCCTGTATAGAGCAGTCACATGGCAGAACTGTGTGCATACATACACACACACACACACACACACACACACACACACACACACACACACACACACACATATCACCAACACAGCTAAGGCACCTCCATTCCTACACACACCACATCTGCACAGCCCAATTAATAATGAAACCCCCTAACACACACATGATGTCAACCAAATAGCTCAGCCTTGGTCTCTGGCAAACCCACAACACACCCTATGTATATGATGATACCTGTGCCACATTCTTGTCATCCATACTGTAGATGCGGGGCAGGCTTATATGGTTCTGATGCACAAGGTGAATGTACTAAGGTGTAGCAATTTAATGCTGTGTAACTTGTTTTCAGCAGGAAAGTTTAATGCTTACATGTCAGGATGTGTAGCTGACCAGCCATGATGCCTTATAGCTGTTATTAACACTAACTGATTGTGGTCTCCATAATGTATTCAGTTTGTGTTATAGGTTTCTATGTGTCAGCAGGATGGTGGTCTGCTGTTGTTTCCTACAAGGGGTATGGCACTGTGGTGACACATTGTGTCACATCCTGGGTACAGCTGAACACAAGTAACAGGTCTGTATAACAGTTACTGCATGTGCCACATGGCTGATATGTCTGAGGGGTGTCTACAGGTGAGTGCACGGTAGCTGATGTAAGCAGCCCTTCTACAGTGGACAATGGTAAGTGTACTGGGTGGCACACACCACATGTCTGTGTATAAAAAACACACACAGATGCTTTGGTGTTGATGCAATACACAGAGAATACTGTACACATGGATGTACTTAATTTTGCAGTGAACCCATTTTAGCCTATGTAATTCCACCAAGACAAAATAGGCAAAACATCACATCAATAAATAATCAGTCTGCTAATTTAATGTCATTGACAAAGGTACTGGCAGGGTACATGTCCCCTCCCCACGGTAGTGCAGTCCTGGAGTTGGTAAACATAGGTGTGTTGGTGAGGGTGGCACAGCCCTCCACTTTCTAGGGTGTGGGGTGGTGTAGAACCACACATAGTGTGATTGACAACTGCTTAACCTGTTAACATAAACTGTACAGTATTACAGCAGACTAAGCAGGGGGATACACACAACAATAACCCCAATGAGGGTGGCTGTGTCCACAACATCCACAACCAACTATATATACCAACTCCAGTATCGCTGTACAGCTATACAGTGGGGAAGAGGGCATTTACACATCTACTACTAGTTTTGATGGAATGAATTTCCACAAGATGATTCCTTTGAAATGTTAGCATTTGCCAGTTAGTTCTCAGACAGATGACCTCCTGGGACATGTATTTTCTGCAAACTGAAGTAGATCCCTTCACATGCACATACACTTACTTGGCAACACTGAGAGTAGAACCCCTACCTATGTACTTATTGCTACTAATGTGTTTGGTCTTAATTGCACACACCGCACAGCATTTAGGATGAGGTGAGTCCTGAGTTTCTTTTTAAGTGAAGAACATCACCAGGCCTTGTACAGTATGGTAATGGGGGATGTACTGGGTGTTAATGAACAATACATAGCATGACATACTGTCATATACACATTGACAAACACATAACAGTCATAGACACATCTGAGAGACCTAGGTTTGTCAGTGCTAACTACCTTGTCAGTGAGCCCATTCTGTTACAGATAATCTGCACACAGCACATGCATCATTGGGCTGCATAGTGTCATAAGTTATCTGTATGGTTGATGGTGACAGTGGTCCTCATACAGTGGACCTTGGGACATGTGCTGGGAGTAACATGGTGTAAAGGCAGTATACCCAGCACTCACACCCCACATTGGATATTTTGCTCACTGAAACCCATGAGAATACTCTGACATTCCTACAGTCACACTTTGATCAGGACTGCAATACAACTCCTTGACTATCTCATCAGTGCTCCTACAGGGATATGCATTTATTGCACATGCCACAGGGATAGTAGGGTGATGGTTTGTCATAACTCTCCTAATGTCAGCAACATCACTATCCCTTGTACTGTATGGCAAGGTGTATTGTATTTGGAGAATGTGGCCTCAGAATGCTGTATCCTACAAATATACACACTTGCACACATGCACACACTTGCCAGTACTCAGAGGGTAACCCATGCCTATCTATCCATTTGTACAACAGTGTTGTGCTGGTACTGCAAGCTCCAGGTAGCCCATAGGGTGAAGAGTGTAACAAGGTACATTTAATGTCCATTACAGCAGTAGCCATTTCTAACTAAGGCAATGGTGGGTGTAGTGGGTGAGAAGGCCCTCAGGGTATAATCAACTACAAGTTTACAAACACACAGACACTGTTATTCTCAGTAATGCACACTGACACATTTGTCAGTACTGGGGTCCATAGGTGCAGATGTTCCTAGGTGTGTCCCAGGATATTGTCCATGGAGAGATAAGAAGACTAGGGGATGGGGGTACAATGGTATCATGCCACCTGACATTTATCAGCAGGCCACTGTCAACAGATGTCACATGGGTGATCACCAGGGTGACAGTTAAATGCAACATCTATTCATCTGGTTGTCTCTTGCAGAGGGACAGTGAATTGCTCCACTTGACATGTATGCAACATATATTACGTAAAATGGCCAGTATCTGGGTTGGAGACCTGTACCCAAGCATGTTCTTTTGACTGTGGTAGTTTAGTTGAGGTATCCATGGCATGTGATGCATAAAGGGTGGGGATTCCAGCTATGGCATTCATACCACAGTTGGGCAGATATGTCAGTGTCAGTCAAGCATAGATTGCCTGTAAGCAGCCAAGATGGATACCTGACATCTGCACATCTGTACAGAGAACAGACAGAAATCAGCTAGCCAACAGGTTATGCATTAGGATGAATATTT
>NC_056736.1:38627578-38667578 GCF_019279795.1 Protopterus annectens | reverse complement strand
CCAGTACTGAGATGCATAGGTTCATTGCTTCACAGGTGTGCAGTAGGTGAATGGGGCTGAAGGCTGTACACGGCTAGGCAAAGAGAATAGCTTGGCATCAGGCCACATGACAATGGTCTCCAGTGTGGCTCAGGGGTGTAGTCCCTAGAGTGGTCCCCACATGTGGGTATTGTATTCACCACCCACTCATCTGGGTTACTATTGTGGGTGGCCAGTGATGTGCATTGCTTGCCATGTATGTGATCTATATTCCATAACATGGACAGTGTCTGGGTTGGGCACATGTTCCACATGCATGTTCTGTGATATGTGGAAGTGTACTTGAGGTCTCTGGGGCATGTTGTGTTGACAGATTGTTATCTTCTGATTTAGCATTCCTGACCTCATTTGGTGAGACCTGGTTATGGAAGTGAGGTCATGCTTGCACCTACACTGACAGCATGATACAGGTATTCACTGGAGTTAGTGGCATCTCTCCATACAAGGCATGTGTATAAGGCATGGTATTCTGTTTGTGGGTTACATTTGCAGACTCTACAGTTGTTGCAGGCGTCCAGTGGGGAACATAGCAAAAGGACCACTGTAAGAATTTATTTGCCTACTGTAGGGATGGAACAGGGTGCCATGTCCTTTTACTTGCTGGATAACACACAGTCAGGAGATGTAATACATCACAGTACTTTCTGATGTCAGTGGCACTGTTTTGGTCAACAGGCATGTAGTCCACTGCAATCACACTGTGGTTATTATATGTGAAGCAATATGCAGGGAACTACCAATATAGTGGTTGCTGCCTAGCCAGGTGTGTTTGCATATGAGACATGGGCGGACAGTATTCTCTAAGTAGTACAAGGGTTGCCTATATTGTTCATCAATCCATAATGTCACATGTAGGACTATGGATTGTCTACACCAGCCTTTCTGGTGTTTGACATTGGTTGTCCTTGTAGGGTGGACATTGTGACATATACTAGGTCCTCAACATAATAATTTAGTAAAACCCACCCCACAATGCAGCATGTTATTACACAATCACAGCAACCTCCACACAGAATACTGATGACAGACAGACAGACAGCATACACACACACACACACACACACACACACACACACACACACACACACACACACACACACACACACACACACACACACACACACACACACACACTTGCCAGTACTGAGATTCAACCCCCCTACCTAGCTATGTATTGCTACTACAGTGTACCACATATACAGCTAGGGACACATCTGGATGGGACACCTCTTCAGCATGCTGCATTCTGTGGGTATTCCCATACAGAAGTGGGGGGTCATACTGTACTCATTCCCAATAGCAGGGATATGACCTGTGATAAACCTGTGTCTGGTAGTGGGCTGAGCTGAGTGCATGTGTGATATGGAAGCTTCTTGCAGCTGACTCTCAGATATACCTGGGACATTCCCCTTATGTTGCCTTGTGTGAGGACATAGGCAGTCTCTCATTACTTCATAAATGTGCCTTTTGTGGTCTGCCAGTGACTGGCCAGACTACATCAGTATTCCATACTACACAGACAGATAATGTGCTGCTAACCTTTATATACAATTCCAAAGGTGTGTGCAGTTGACAGTTAAATTTTATGTACTTTGTCTAGGGTACTTCCACCTGTGTACTGTGTGTATGTCTGGGCCCACATTCATAGCATGTCCATCTTTCAGATGATGACAGATATTGACATCTGAACAATGAGTATGGATGACTGCTGAATTGGGTCTTGCTGGGATGCAGTGTTGTTGGCACTGCAGTTTTCAGAACATGGCCCTGTCATCAACAGTACTGGCCATAGGCCACTGGGACACAACCCTCCATGCCTACATGCTGACCACTTCCACACAATATACAACACACAACAACCTAACACACAGAGCCCTGCATATTGTACACATCCAACTATTTATCCTGTAAATTGGGCCAGCTCAGGTAATCTGTGCTACACTGTTATTAAACACACATGTATATGTTACTGCATTTCTACACAGGAATGGGAGGGGAGGCACACCTGACAACTGTAAACATTTGCTATGACTGTACTGGTATTTCAGGTACTCTGTTGGCTTCCATTTTGTTTTGTATTCTGACCTATCATGCAGACTAGATGCATATCAGTAGAGTACAGCTCTTAGGTTTTATTGACCTACATTTTAGTTTCAGACTTCTTACCCTTCAGAACTAACATACAACTGCCTGACCTGTTGTAGTCTGTCTGTGTAGGTCTGGAGGGGGGGCTGTTCTCTATTGCTATCAGTTGGAGGCCTTAGCACAGCCTTTCTTTGTGGTCATCTACACCTGTCCTGCTGACTGAGGCTGTTGTTGGGTATGTGAGCCTCACTGACATGCATGTGTGTCGTATGGACACACATTTGGGCCACCACATATACTGCAGTGGGATTTGTCACCTTGCTTTTACTGCCTACTTTGTTGACACCAGTATTTGTTATGGATTTCATGCTGCCCATATAGGTGTCCACTATCTGCTGCTATCCCATTCAGCCACCTGATTCCCTTGCATGCTCACATCCATACCATAGATACAACTAGCAGAACATACTACTCCATTCAGCAATTGATAGGAAGAGTGACTTTTCTTGTGGCTGGGCCAGTATTGAGGATGGTGCTGGATGGCTGACTATGTCGGATGCACATAGCACACTCCCTATACATGGTAAAGCACAGGTAGTGTCATGTTTGGCATCCCTTTTACTGTATCTGCTAGTCAGAGAGATGTGTCATTACCTGGGTTCCTACCATGTCAGTGTATGTGATATGCATTGCCTCTTTGCCAAAGCATGGGCATACTGGGCAAGCCTCCTTCTGCCTACATGGGCAGGCTCAGTTTGTTCCTCCTCCAAGTCACTCTGTGCCTGTGCTGGCCTTGGCAATGGTGGGGAGCTGGGTGGCCCTGCCCCATGCTGTTCCTGCTGCAGCAGTTTCTGCAAGATCATATTGTGTAGCATGGCACATACCATGAACATTTGTGTACATATACCTGAAGAGTACTTCAAGGCTCCACTGGATATGTCCAGGCACTGGAACCATGACTTGAGTATCCCAAACACATGCTGTATTATGATTCTGGTTTGTGCATGTGCCTCATTATGGAGTTCTTGTTCGATAGTGTGTGTGCATTTCTGAAGGGTGTCATCAGCCATGGGTCCAGTGCGTAACCAGCATCCCCCACTAGGTGGCCATACAGGATGTCCCCACTGGCAAATGTCTGGTACAGCTGTGTCATATGCCAGATGTGGAAGTTGTGATAGCTTCTAGGCCTGCCAGCACACACATTCATTATAATGCCCTGGGCATTGCACACGACCTGGCATTTGATGTAGGGCAAGCCCTTGCAGTTTATGTAGATCCAACCCCACTCACCAGGTGGTGCTTTGATGTGTATGTGCGTGCAGTCTATAGCACCCACTACCTCAAGGTATCCTGTTATTTGGTGGAAGAGACACATATTGCTGGTCAACGCCTCATGGGTGTTGAAGAAATATATGTGCTCACCGGCATGTGCTGACAAGGATTCCAGGAACTGATGGAGTACCCTGGATGCTGATGCCTGTGAGATCCCCATGATATCCCCAGTTGGCCTTTTGAAGGTACCTGTAGCTAGTATTCTTAAGCCTACACATACCTTGGTATCCACTGGGATGGGTTCCCCTCTGTTGGTTCCATGTGTGAGGCTTGGCCGGCACAGCTCAACAATTTGCTGTAGGATGTCCCTGTCCACCTTATAGCGCTCCACAATCTCCAGCTCATGTAGCGCCTGGTAGGTTAACCTGGGTCTGTACACTCTTCTCCTTCTCCTCACTGTGGGTTGGTCATCAGCATTCTCATCCTCACCACCTTCTGCCTCTTCTACATATTGATGTATGAGAGTAACAACAGCTCCTATCATTTTGTTGGTTTTGTCAGGTAAAATTTCCTCGTCTGTGTACACCGGTGTTGTAGAGTTTGTGGAAAAACCTGAGTGAAAAGTGTTTGCATAGTTTATAGACGTATGCTGGGCTGAGCTGGGCTTCTGCCTGTGTAATTGGCTGATTCTGATACATTTCACCTCCCAGCTATTCTAGTTTTCCTCAATTACCTTCCTACTGCTGTTTTCCCTTCTCATTGCCTTCCTGTTTAAGCCCCAAGGTGCGCCGTGCATACCCAGTGCTCAGATGTGAACAGAGCTACTATTTCCTGGTATTTTTTTTTTTGTTTGTTTAAAACCTGGTGCTCACACCCATTTAGGCAATATAAACACTGCTAGACAGCCTTAGACCCCCCCCCCTTCCTTAGCTGTGCTTAGCTAAGGGCAAACATGGGCCACAGAGCTCCAATAAGCTTACAGCATGCATGACACTCCCCCTTATGAGGTCATCTACCTCTTAGGCTTATACCATGGTGTTGCAGAACCTACATGGCTGGGTGCAAGCTAAAAGTGACGGGAAATCTGCGATTCAGTATCATCCCCTCATTTGCATAAAACTGACTGCTAATGCATGGTTACAAAACTGACACTCATCCTTCCCTCTTAGCAACCAATATTCCATAGTATTGTTGTCTTATGCATGCCACTGACTATTATGGCAGAACGCTGATTTTGGTTTAAAAGCTTATTTCCAACTTGTTTTCTTATTTTCGGGCTGATCCCGTTTGTGCACTGCTGCCCTATGCTTAAACGGCCGATATCAGCCAAAAAATAAATAAAAGTTATTTTTTATAATTTTGCAACTATTTCCCATGCCAGTGGCCATATAGTTGCCCATTGGCCTGCCTACTACATTGAATACATGCTTTCTTTACAGCTGTCATGCCTCCATTTTGTAATTTGCAGAAATGTATTAAGTTAGTAGCCGAATACATTAATGCAGGTTATACTATTCCTGCACAGACACCTGCCTGCTTCCTGGATTGCTAATTCACCTCATTTGCATGGTTTTCACCTGCAAATTGGGTAATAAGCATACAGGAGCTGTGTCCTTGCAGGAATAGTGTAAGAGCACTCGTGCACATCCCAGGAGCTCGTTCCTGGATCTCTCGTCGGCCATATTGCGTGCCGCAGCTCTTGCACTATTCCTCCATGCGGTGCAGAGCTTGCTGAATCCCACAGACAGAGATGAAAATCACTAATGTTTATAATACTGAAACTTTAAAAGATCAACTTTCATAACATCGAAAAAGTAATAAAAGTGGGTGCCATCCATTAATCTGATAATAGCTCTACTTAAATCAAATAAATTGTTCACAGTAGTAAATACTAAAACTGTATTATCACTTATTGAATCAGAAACTCTTTCTTCAAGGAATTTTCCACTTTTTAAAGGAAACTTAGATCAGTGTTATCTAATGTTAGATTATCAATATTATCTAGCTTTACAGTTTACAATGCAATCTTCCTACTTTCTGTAAAAGAGCTTTGCTATTTGACAGACTTGCAACAAAATTATGAGAAGTAGAAGCAATCACATCATCAGCAAGCAGACAATGAGTATCTCTTGACAAACTTGCTTTTTGCTTTAAATCACTACAAATTAAGTATTTTTCTTTTTCAGCAGGATCTCCAGTATGGTTAAGTGGTACTGAATTAACAAGTTCTTCACCGTTAGCTACACAAATTGTAACAGCTGTTCCCTTGCATTTGTCTACAGATTTGTACTTACAAGCCCAATATTTCTTTACTTTTATGCTTTTCTCAAATGGTGTAAGTATCCATCCACTATTAACACTTGTTTTCCTTTCTGGGATAACGTAGTTGAATACAGAGTGCCGATACTGCCTGGAGCTTCATACATAACATCCTCCATGTCTGAGTAGGTGTGTTGTACAAATATTTAAAGTGATACACACACACACACACACACACACACATATATATATATATATATATATAAATATATATATATATATATATATATATATATATATATATATATATATATATATATATATATATAAGTACTTTCCTGTTATTTAACTTGCCATTTTTTGAAATTATTAAAGTCGATCTTTTAAAGTTGTAATATTATAAACACTCACGATTTTCTTCTTGATATTTTAAATTTCGGGATTTTAACATTTTGATTTACTGTATAGTATATAGATACAATCCAGTGCTGCTCTTGCAATGAAGCCATCATTTTTATGGTAATTCCCCTCCACAGAGCAGATTTTGCTAACATCCACTGCAAGCTGCAGGAAAATAAATTAAGTTACCCAAGGACTGCCCCCAGTACAGTAGTTGGCAAACATCTACTTCTTTTAAATGCTGTATTCCTTGCATGGGGCCCCTCAAATTATATGATCCAGGTTATTCTCATTAGGGGATAATATATAGTTTCAGCCACATGATGGGTAAGACCAATCTCTAACCAAATGGCATAGGCTTATTCAAGCACAAAAACAGAAACTGGCTATGCTTAAAATGGCCCACAAGATGAGCTAGACTAGTACTTACCTATGGACCTATGAAAAAGAACCAGAGCTGGCAGCTGAATGTAGAATAAGTGCAGATGTAACTGTTAAGAAAGTCAGTCCTAGCTATTAAGCTTACAATATAATGGACTAAGTTAAAAGATATAGTTTGGAGTGCCACTTTCACTAATTCCAACTGAAAGTCAAATATAAAGACCTGAAAAGTCTGAGTGTCTATGTGAAATGGAAGATGAGAGTATTGTCATGGTTAAGGTGTTATACTTTCCTCTATTAGGAAAGTTGGTCGTAATAACACCCATGGAAATATGCACATAAAAAATAGCTGGTACATTCAGAATATAATGCAAGGCTGAGTTGTAGTACAAAACTGATTCAACATCACAAGCACTCGTATTCTACACATAATGATCTGAGAAAAATTCAGTCTTAGCTGTTTCATTGAGAAAACCAGGTAGGACTAATTTTAGAATGGAAGACTAAGTGGCAATTTACTAATACCTACTAAACTCATTATACCTCAGAAGGGGTAATTTTTGCTGTTGCATTCATAATATGATGCAGGACTAATCTGCCATTCAAGATGAGAGCTGATTTCAAAAATGTTCACTGAAAGCTGCACAGAACAACTGAAAAGGGTTCTTCCAAATCATTCCTCCTGGCTGTTGCATTTAGAATATGATATCAGACTGAGTTACAGGGCAAACATGAAATAGCTGTTTTTCCAAATACAAAGTAAGCTGTCCATCTAGACTTTTAAAAAGAGAAAGCCAAGGTTCCTCTATTCAGAATAAGATGCATTAACGGACCACTATGGGCAAATGATGAAAAAGCAAAACATATTTTCTATCTCGCCATGAATTACTGCACCTCCCAATGCTGCCTGCAGCAAAATAAGCACTCATTCCTGATCTTATTATTTTTTTATCCCTGTCTGTCCTCATGGGGACAGACATCCTGATTCCTTTGCAAAGCTAAACCTGTCCAATAATGCACTGTGAGAGCAAATATTGTGATAAAAGGTAGCCCTGCCATTTGTTCTCGTTCACTCAGAATGGAACACCTGAACAAAAACTGTCAAGTTTTGAGTCTGCAGATGATGTGTCTTTGACTGGTACACAATGAGTTTTACAAATGCTGTTTCTACTGATGTACCACACATTCTCTGAAAAAAGCTTTCAAAAGTAATAACAAATTACTGAGTTAAAAAAATGATTTTTTTTTTTTATTTTTAACAAAGAGCAGTTTTGGAAGTTTCAGTTCTTGGACAAGTTAATCACCCCATCTCCCCTCCTTCAATGAGGTAGAATCTTACATTTCCATTGTGGTTAGATTCAACTAATTAGTCACAGCAACAGGTTCTCTGGTTCGATCCTCGGTTGGTGTGTCTTCTATGCAGAGTCTGCATGTCCTCCCTGTAGACGCGTGTGTTTCTTCTGGGTGCTCCGGTTTCCTCTCATATCCCAAAGACATGCTGCAAGTAGATTGGACACTCTAAATTGACCCAAGGTGTGAGTACGTGTGTGTGCCCTCTGTGGAAGGTTGGATGCCGGGCTGGCAACTCGGCACCGTAAAACTCCACTGCCAATCATGAGCGGACAGGTGATCCGCTGTGGCGACCCCTAACCAGGAAAAAGCCAAAGAAGTCAACTTTGCATGACAAAAGACATAAAACAAATCACAACCTGGTGTGCCATTAAAACTATTCTCTCATATGTCTCTTCAGTTTTGAATAGCATTTCCTTGGAATTATTTCTTAAAAAAGCACACACATTAATCCAGAGTTTATGCCAATTTGTCAATTTCTAAAAATGTGGACAGTGAAATATTTGGTTTGAATTGCATTCTGGCTGCTCATGTGGTTCTGTGCATTGTTATGTCACTCTTCTTATATACACTAAGAAGATGTTGAGGCTTGGGTGTTTGTTTAAGTAGTGTATTGTATACAAATGCTTCAGGATGGATAACAGGAACATTAAATGTAAACAAACTAACTAACTGATTGATTACATACCTACATGCTCTCAATCTGGCTGCTCATTCAAAAAGGCACTCTTGGTTGCACGTGCTCAGTACTTATATGCTTGTGCTGACTCACTGGAAAGCTTCTTAAAGGACCACTATGGGCAAACAATGAAAAAACATATATTTTGTTTATCTTGGCATGATTTACTGCACCTCCAAAAGCTGCCCGCAGCAAAATAAGTACTCATTCCTAATTTTCTTTTCTTTTACTCTTGTCTGCCCTCATGGGGGCAGACATTGTTATTCCTTTGTAAAGCTAAATCTGTCTCAATGCACAGACTGTGAGAATAAATAGCCCTACAATTTGTTGTCAGACTAGACTTCCATTCACTTAGAATGGACCACCTGAATAAAATTGCCAAGTTTGAGAGTCTGCAGCTCATGCATCATTGACTGGTATGTGCCGAGTTTTACAAATGTTGTTCCTATTGATGTACTACACATTCTCTGAAAGAAACTTGCAAAAGTGTCAACAAATTACGGAGATAAAAAATACTTTTCACAAGGAGCAGTTTTGCAAGTTTCAGTTTCTGGCCAGGTTACTCCTCCCATCTCCCCTCCTTCAGTGGGCTACAGTCTCACATTTCCAGCTTGGGTAGATTTAACTATTTAGTCAGCTTTGCATGACAATAGACATAAAAATAACACAGCTTGGTGTGCCACTAAATTTGTTCCCTTGTATGTCTCTAAAAAAAAAAAAAGAAAGAAAAGCATTGAAAGAGGACAGGTGGGAGGAGTAACTTGGCCAGGAACTGAATCTTGCAAAACTGCTCTTTCTAAAAAGTCTTTTTACCTCAGTAATTTGTAGACACATTTGCAAGCTTCTTTCAGAGAATATGTAGTACATCAGTAGAAAGAACATTTGTAAAACTCAGTGCAGACTAGTCAATGACATACAATCTGTAGACTCTCAGACTTGGCAGTTTTTGTTTCAGGTACTCCATTCTAAGTATAGTCTGAGAACAAATGGTTGGGCTAATTTTTCTCACAGTCTGAGCTCAAATAGTGCATTATGGGACAGATTTAGTTTGGCAAAGGAATCAGGATGTCTGTTATAGTCAAAGGTAATAGGTCTATGAGATGAGATGTGATGTAGTCCTACTCAACATATGCTAGACAGTTGCAAAATCCACATAACAGCGATGGCTTGACCCACTTGGCCTTGACGTATGCAAGAGGTGCTACCAAACACAATTATCCAAAAACCATGTGGAGGTTTGGCATAGCTCTCAACGTTCTACCTGCAGAACCCTGCCTCTCATAATGTGGAAAAAATGGGTAAAATGTGGAACACATACTAACAACTTCAAGTAAGAAGGTCACAGGATGGTTAAAATGTGCTACTTTATACTTATAAAAAGTTATTTTGATTAATTAATATGATATAGTATTATTTACTAGAGATATCAGTTAAAACAAATCATAACTTGCACACATAATGCAAGCAGTACTGTAACAGCTTTGGTAGTAATTATCACCTAACACAACTTTTAACACTTTCACATCACTTATCATTAGGCTGAACCCACATTTCTTTGTCTACAGGAAATAATGCACTGTATGAACACAGGACACTCATACCTTATGTTGACTGTGACCTGCAACATCATTTAACCTCTTTGTATCCTGGCATGGCAGTAGAACCTCACTCAATGTAACACTCCCCACCACAATGGCAACATTGCTGTCTGTTGAACCAGCAAACTAAAGCAGTACTAGTACCACTGCCATTGATACAGCTGAGCAGCTAATAAGTGCAGTAATATACAATAAGTAAAGGAGCATTCCCCACTGACTTCTTTAAGAAACACCTGCTTCTTGTTCAAATCCTTTAAACAAACTATCAACAATGTTAGCCTTTCTGCTCAGTGGTAATCTTCCTGAGTGAGCGAAGCCCAGGTGCTTATAGTGTGCAACTTCAAAGATTCTAACTTGGTTATAATGCTAATGAGTCTCATTTGAACATATGTTCATAAGTGCCATATTTAACTCATTGTAGACTTAACCCGTGCCATTCTAAGAGGCTCATTCAACTATGTGAATTGGTATGAGCATTTGTGAAGCCCATTGAGCTTGTGTAGACTACTCTTTCACTCTGCAAAAAATGGAGTAATACATTTTATTTCTGCAGTCATTAGAGGTGCTATGGAGCAAAACTGTTACCACAATTGGTAACCTAATTCTGATGTGCGCCCGCACACATACACACACACACACACACACACACACACACACACACACACACACACACACACACACACACACACACACACACACACACACACACACACATGCACACGAGTGCACACACACACACACACACACACACACACACACACACACACACACACACACACACACACACACACACACACACACACACACACACACTTTCTCTTGCTTTCTTTCTTTTATTTCTCTGTATCAGGTCTTCAACATTTGGTTGGAAATTCATATGATTAGGCTTGGTGATTCAGATAAAAGATCACATATTCATGCCTGTTTAGATTAAGCTGGAAGGAATCAAACCTGCAGAGCATCCCCAATGAATATATCAGTAACTTATTCAGGTTTGATGCAGTAAAGTTTGTTGTGTTGAACTCTGCTATGAGTTTTATTGTGATTCAGCACCATGCTGGTCTTCTTGAGCACTATATGAACACTCTTTGAAAACCTGTTTGTTGATACCCAGTTCGCCAACATCCACACATTAGTAAGCAGATGTCATCAGATCTAAAATCTGTAACAAAATGCAGTTTTCTGAGAAGCAAGACCATCCACTGCAGTGGCTTAATGTAACTCTAAGGTCAATTCATATCAGTGGATTTCATTCCTGACTGCATTAACAAAGCCCTATCTGAAACAAGAGAAAAATAATTTTTCAAATGTTACAATTTCTGAATAATGTAGCAATGAACTAAGTATTAGCAGATAGTCAGACTACCTGTTCTGAAGCACATTGATTGTTAAATTAAAGACCTTCCGGTAAGCAACAGGTTTCTGCACTGGAATCAACAAAAAGAAAAAAAGTTTCCTATATTTTTTCACCCCATTTTTTTCATTCATTCTTTCAAGACAGCTCAGATAAATTAGTTATAGTGATTTTTGGAAACAATGTGTGAATTGGTGACCATCAAAATATATTTCAGCACACAGACAGCTTGTAGAGCTCAGCAACTAGGTAGCGTCTTGATTTAGTCATAAACTACATAGGACTTCAAAGAATGTAAAAAAACAAAGGTCATGTATTTGATACTGAAAACTGATATGCTATTCTTGTCTTGTTCAAATCTCTTGCAAGATGTTGCAGAAACTGTAAAAGTGCAGTTCTCTTTAAAGTGTACTTTTTGCCAGCATCAGATTTAAACAAAAATTTCATCTCACCAACCTTGAAGGGTCTTAAATACTTTAAACATTTCATGTGCTCCAGTATTTGAAACAGAATGTACTTAAGCAACAGCTCACGTCTGGGTGTGGGTAATGCTAGATTTACCCATGGTTAGTGTGGTTTGGTCACAAGGGCAAAGCCTGAGTGGCCAAACAAAGACAACCGTGGTTAAATCTAGCATTACCCACACTCAGATGTGGGTTATTGCTATTATAAAATGACATTATTTAAGAAAAAAAAAACTTAATTTTCTTAAATAATGCCTTTGTATAATACCTGCGTGGTGCCCTTCCATGGTTTTCCTCTATCCTGGGGCTTTTTCTTATGTACTGCACATGAGTATGCTTACGCAGTACATCAGAGCTGTGTTGAGGAAGCAACAGTGAAAGGAAGATCTACGTTGTTTTTTTAAAGCTGTCTCGCTTAAACATATAACATATAACATAGTGAGATTACAACAACAGAGATGTTCCGTTCTCCATTGCTACCTAACAGAAACAAAAAAAATCAAGACTTACACTAATGGAAAAAGTCCGGGTGATCAGACCTTTTTCCATTAGTATAAGTCGGATTTACAAAGGGCATGCTGGTTGTGCTGGTCAATCAGTATGCACGTTTTAGAATACTAATCAGTAGTTATTGTATAATTGATGTTATAACTTGGCTGCATATTCTAACTTCTAGAATTAAATAATCTGTAAAGATGGAGTGTATCACAACATTGTTAAAGCAATGAAAAATAATTATAATATGCTTAGTGGCAATACTTATCCTCAGCAAAAAGCATGAAGTAGTGTGTGCCCTCACCTGAAGTTATAAAGTTCCACTCTTGTACAGTAAACTCTCGGTTAACCGGTATCCATGGGGATTGGTAGATGCTGAACAACTGTAACAAAATTCAGTTTTCTGACAAGCAAGATCTTCCACACTAACAACTGCAGTGGTTGCTTGAGAGTTACTATTAAAAACAGGCCTGACTAATTCTGTACCTTATACTATTCATTTGGTTTGACTTGTTCTTAGGTTGGGTAGAGAGGGAATTTATTCCTCTCTTCCATTTTAAAACTCTAAAACTCTAAAAATGTAAGGTATGTTTCTGTGGGGCAGGGGGGAGTCAGAAAGTGCAACACATGAAAATTGTACTGTATTTCTTCGATTTTTTTTTTCTGGTTCCTTGAGAATTCTGTTTGCTTGAGTTCCACTTAAATGAAAGTTTATTGTATACACTGCGCAGTGCAAATAAGAAAAAAAAATGTACAAAATCAGAAGAAATCATTTCTGTACTCCATCCCCAACACAAAGACGAAATTTAACCTTAGTAAAACAAACAGCATTTGAAATGTTGAGCGTACTTCAAGATATTTCCATGTAGAGTGCATCGGTCTGTTGAGGACAGTCTGGATTCTGTTAGCTGCACATCTGCATTAAAGTAAAATGGTAAACATAATAAGTCACACTATGTGTTTGGTACACCTTAACCATGAAATGTACTATTTCTACATGGACACACACACACACACACACACACACACACACACACACACACACACACACACACACACACACAAAATGCATTCACCAGAAGGCATCTACTCTAATTCAATGTTCATTGCTAATGTCTGCATTCCTTGAAGTCAGAGGTGAATTGTAAACAAGATGAAGGGATTTAAAAGTGAATAGGTCATAGGCTAGCAGTGGTTGTCTGTAAATACTGTGAGAAATGATCATTGTGAGTGACAGAATACATACATGTGCATTTGTGCAGTGTAGATGTATGTATATATATATATATATATATATATATATATATATATATATATGTGTATGTGTGTGTGTGTGTGTGTGTGTGTGTGTGTGTGTGTGTGTGCATGCATAAATATGTATATGTATGAATATACATATCTCTCTCTCTGTATATATATATATATATATATATATATATATATATATATATATATATATATATATATATATATATATATAATATGGCAGCTGCTCAAACCTCCAACAAATTGAATGGCAACTGATCCAACACAACCTGTCGATCAGCAGCCGACCAAAAAAAAAAAAACTCTCGTTTTTTACTGCAAGCCCCCCTGCACCCCACATCACTGTTAATTATAAATACCAACTCTGAAATCACACTACACTGTTGAAAGGGCAGTTTCCCCAATCCCCAATGTATCATAGTGTTGCACTAAACAACTGCTGCTATGTTTGATCAGCTGTGCCCTCAGTTGTCTGTGTTTGACAAGCTGGTATACAACAGCTTGCTTTATACCCATCTGTGTGTGTGTGTGTGTGTGTGTGTGTGTGTGTGTGTGTGTGTGTGTGTGTGTGTGTGTGTGTGTGTGTGTGTGTGTGTGTGTGTGTGTGTGTGTGTGTGTGTGTGTGTGTGCGCGCTCGTGCGTGTGTGTGTTTATGTGTGTCTCTGTGTGCGTATGTGCAAGCTATGAAATAAAGAATTTGGATGAAGTAATCAATTCTGTGGTGCTTCTTAGCTGGTGTTTTTCCATTTAATTTGTATATAATAATATATCAAGAAAGTAAAATCCTTGCTGCTTTCAAAACAATGGTTTTAATAAACAATTTCACATATTTTGCCTTGTGCCACTAGAAGGTATATATTTTAATTACATACCAGATGCTTCTGGGAGATATAAAACATGATGCTTCTGGGAGATATAATACATGTTACAGCAGAAAGTAATTTGTGAAATAGCACAGCATCTGCCACAGGTAAATTGAAGGCAATAGTGTCCTAAGAGGTATTGTGAAGCTGAAAGTAAGACATGCCATAAATAGGGTGCAAACTGAATATTCCCTGGCTAAACAAACAGTGCTGTTTTAAAAATGTATTATAATGCATTGGGTCTACAGCTATGAATTCTGAGGATAATCTACTCCCTCTAATATAACAAAGAATTGTTTGGTTTAGTTTCCTCATAGGCAAAGTATATTTTCTATGAATCCTAAATAGTGAGGCTTAAAGACCTGTACCTTGCATGATTGAAGGCATATTATATTAGAATTTGAAGGAAATGTGTCAGAACAGGGCAATGTTTTAGCTCACTATAAAACTGTGAAGCGTGCTTTAAATGAATCATCAGAAGATGACCATATGAAAATATACATATTTTTTGTCGTTCTCCATCTATGTCTGACATTGTGGTTTACAGAACTAAAGAAAGCATACTGTATCATTTAGGGCTTAGTGATTTATCTGTCATAAAATCCTAACAGTCATACGTAAACTCAAGTAACATATTGCTTAATTAAATAATGGCAAACCTTGGTGAAAAAGAATATTTCACATTCCATAAGCTTCAGAAAAATTCTCAAAAGTCATGTAAATTCCTTACTGCACATAGGCTTGTTTATGTAACAGTGAGAATACACCATGGTCACAGTTGTTGTTTGTCTTTTCGGCTTTTCCCGGTTAGGGGTTGCCACAGCGGAACTCCGGTCCTCTAATGACTGGCAGTCGATTTTTATGGTGTCGAGTTGCCAGCCCGACACCCAACCTTCAGGGAAGGCAGGCCAATTCACGCATGTTTTTCGGTGGCCACTTTACCGCGGGGAGGACATGCAGACTCCACACAGAAGGCACTCCAACCGAGAATCGAACAGGAGAACCTCTTGCTGTGAGGCAACAATGCTACCGCTGTACCACCACAGGTTTGCTATTACACTAAAGTTTAACTGGGCACAGCCGTCCAGTGGATGCCCAGAGAGAGAGAAGCCCCAACATATCCCACCCAATGCAATCAGCACCCACAGCAACAGATTCCACAATGCAACTTCAGTGAAGACATAGCACAACTATACTATTATGGTATGTATTCACTTAAATTGCACTACAAAATCTGCCACTGCAAACACTGACTGCATCAAACAGGATGCACCGGAGCCTCTCTCTCTCTGGGCCTCCACCGAAAAAAGGACAACTGTGCCCAGTCAGACTTTTCCCAGTAAACAAACATCAGTAAATAAATAAACAAACAAGATTCCCACTGTTGCACTTATAATCTAATCCATGGACCCACTTACAATGTCTAGTCTTTTATGCCAATAAAGGGAATAAAGAACTTTAACTTTATCTCTTCCTGCCAGCCAGTAAGATCTCATTATCGTCTCATTAGCTTATCTTTGATTCACGCTTGTGTAACATTTGCACAACCACTCCTAACAGTGGTAGTGTTTTCTGTGATGACTTGTGCATCAAGCTGAAAAAGGCATTTCTCTATAATCACATTCACATTAATATGCCAATGCACAATTCCCATCTTTTCTCACACACACACACACACACACACACACACACACACACACACACACACACACACACACACACACACACACACACACACACACACACACACACACACACACACACACACTCATTTAGCTTCATTCATGCCCCTATAGACACACACATCCAAACACATACACATACACACTGTAACATCCCTCCTTATCACTCATTCTCACTGAAATTACTTTTACTGTTTCCATAAGAGTGAATGGGTGACTGTTGTCTTTTGAGAGCATTCATTTTTTTCCTTCAACAGTGCAAAATTACACAGTGGCATTGTAACCTGTGAGCCACTGGCATTTCCTAATGAGAGCACATGACTAATTAAGTTGACTGCCAGAACCACCCAATGCTCGGGCCTCACAACTGGCAAAACACAGTGGTATAGCAGTCTAAAAATTACAAAGGCTTATCCCGAGTGAGAAAATATTTGTGTTAAGTTATTCCATTTGCAGTATGCCTTTTTCAATCACAGGTTATTTTTAATCCTGAAATGCAATACATTGACAAGTAGTCACACTTGATTCTAGAGCAGTGCTAGTATTTCATATTATTTCATTTGACATCTGTGCTAGGCAGACCATTCTGAAAATCCAGATTATTGCATTCAATTCTTTATATAGAATATGTTAAAAAAATATATATTAATTTTTAATCTAAGGATGATACAATTTAATCTGAAATTATTATGGCTGTTTTTTTTTTTTTTTACAGATTCAAGTATCACCAACAGTGCACAAACAGTGCAGTTCAGATGCATAGTATATGTCTCGCACACCAGTGATTATCTGTTCCTTATCCTCATCTATGTGTCCCCTACTTCTCTATCTTAAGATCAGGTGGTATTTCCTAGTCGCCTCCTAACATTCACTTGTTTTAAGCAATGTCTCATTATATCTATAAAAAAGGTTGCATATCAGTTCTCTTTTTCAGCTTAGTGATATTACACTTTTTTTAGTCAATATTCTGATTGTTTTCCTTTCTGTCTCTTGTCATCCTGCTTCCCTATTATATGGGCCCACTTGCAGAACTCCCATTTAATTTCCTCTTTTCCTTGAAGATCCCTTCCCACATTCCCAGATCTTCTTTGTGTATTTATTGTGCTCACCTTCATTTCTGGAATATAAGCATCATACCTGCCTCTTTTGTCCCAGAAACTCAAAAAAAGCTTTAGTTTTCCTTCCTTCTTTTTTTGCTGAACTCTTTTTCATGCATGATAACATCTATGTCCTAACCTGAATGTCTGGTCTCTGATTGTATGAAGCCTTTGCTTTTATTTTACTCTTCTAATAATCTGATTGCACTCTGTTTAAGTTGTCTTCCAAACTTCTCTCCCATTTTTTTCCTGGTCTCCTTTATAATATTTTTCTCTCTCTACATCCAATAGATATATGTCATCCTGCTTTTTCCATTCTTCTGCTTTGACCATATTTCCTTGAGTGCTCTTTTATATGTCATGTTATGTTATGCTTGTCATGTTTTCTATCCTTAGCCTCAGGAATACCCACCACTTCTTTTTTTCATAGTGAAAATTCCAGCTTAAGCTCCTCTCATTTTGAATACTATCTGCTCTCCAACTCCTATTTATGTAAGATCTCTCTGTATCCTTATTATTATTTTCTCCAATTCTCTGTTTGTCTGCTTCCTATATATTTATCCAAGGCTTTCTTCCCACTCTTTTACTCTGTGCCTTCTTCTCCTCAGGTCATATCACTCCGTCTCTTCATTACCTCTGCCATGCGTTTCCTTTGCCTCTCCTCCTTCCTTTATTATGTCCTTGTCTCTCTCCCCATCAGCATTCTATCCATTTCTCTATTTTGTATAGTATACCATATATAGATGTGTATGAATTCCCTCCACACCTTTTTGCTGCATACTTAATTTATTTATTTATTTAGTTAGTCAGTTAGTTAGTTAGTTAGTTATGTATATTTTGCTGCTCTCTTTCCCCAGCCATTCTTTCTATCCATTCTTCCAGATCTTTCTGGATGTTCCCAAATCCACTGTCTCACTTATCTACTAATATGCTGCTTAGCATTTTTATCACTGCTGTGAGGATCATCATTCTGACTACATTTAATCGTCATACTTGTGTGCATGTCCCTTGTCCCCTGCTCCAGCATTTTCTCTATCTCAGTTTTGAGTTTTTCCATGTTTTTTTTCTTTATAATGCCTCCTGTGGTATATCCTACATGAAACACCATGTATGTCAGATGTTCCTTCCTTTCTGTGTCTCCATATCCTTTCCTTTCCTTTCCTTTCCTTTCTTTTCCTTTCTTTTCTTCCCTTTCCTTCCCTTTCCTTTCTTTTCCTTTCCTTTCTTTTCCTTTCCTTTCCTTTCCTTTCCTTTCTTTTCCTTTCCTTTCCTTTCCCACTTCAAGCCTTAGTACCACAGTCTTCTTCATCTTTTTAAACCTGAAGTCTGACATTGCCTCAGATCTTGTTAAAATTGTGGACACTTATTTTTCATCATGTCTATGTTTTCTGACATACCACACAGTTTTTTCCATATAGAAATAAGCTTGATTGTGTCCCTCTTTTCTCTTCAGCTCTTTCAAACTTGTTCTTACCTATATTACCAAGTGACTATAACCACTGTGAAGAACCCAGGGAGTGGGGTCATCCTTACAAAAAGAATACGAACGACTCAGGGTAAAAACAAGGTGCATAAAACAGATACGTAAAATAAAATTAAATGCACCAAGTTAGCACACAAACATACGTTTATTCAAACCAAAAATAGAAAAAATAAAAATGATTAGCGCTTTCACAACTACACTAGCTGCTTCATCAGACCCTATCTTGAATTGATTTTGAAACCACCTATTCACCATTACTTTGATCTAGGGCCCTTTGCGTATTTATTTATCTGTCCACAGACAGTCTGCAATGTTCCTTTTTGTCATTATAGTTCAGGGAAAAATTCTCTTTGACGTATCGAATGCCTCTTGGAGGTCGAATGAAATAACATCAGTTTTATACCATCTCTCCACCTACAACCATTTCTTAAATTTGTTGACGGCCCACCAGTTTACCATTTCTTCCTTCCTTTTGAAATTAGTTCTGTCCTCCTTGTGCTATCTCTTGAATACTTGCTAGATTCTTAATGTCTGTATTTATTACTGACATGGTCCTGTAATCCCTCAGTTTGTCACTGTCTCCCCATGTCTTCATGATGACTACCACTCTCCCCTCATCATCTCTATTATTTTCCATGATTTTTATATTCTTTCAAACTCAACCCTCCGCATTTCACACAGGCCTTTCCCCTCATTTGAAAATCTCTACCAGGTATTCATTCAATCCTCCAGCCTTTTTTTCCTTCATCTAGAGAGCTGTGTTTTATTTCTGCTATCATAATCTCTTTGTTTAGTTCTCTTCTAACATTCCTTTAGCTAAAATTGCTTCATCTGCCACTTCCAGCTGAATCTCACTCCTCTTTTTCTTCAATATCTTTAAATATATCTTAATAATATTCTCTGAATGGCATTATAATCCCTCTATCCTCCTTTAACACCTCTTTTTTTACTTTTTTCTTATTACATCTATCTCTTTCTCTCTTTCAACATTTTCATTACAATTAATTTTTTTCTGGGTGTCTTCCTTTCTCTACCCCAATTATCCACTAACTACCATTGTTCTACCTCAGTTGTTGCAGTTTGACTTCTAGCTACATCGTTGAGTGCCTCTTTCATCCCAAGTGCAACATCCAACTTTCCTCCAAGATTTTGCTTTGTATCTTTGCTAGTTGTTTGTTGCAGCTCATCTATTTCTTTTTCCAAGTTTTTTTCTTGCTCCAGGCTTTCTGTTTTTTACCACTAAGGGCTGCCATTACACCATCCATGCATGCGCCATTTGAAATATTTGAAAAAGTACATAATGTTCATTCCAAGGATATGAATGGCTAGCATAGTTGTATTGTATTGTATCCTATTGTGTTTCATATCACAAACCTAATATATTTATTGTGCCACTTGTATTTATTAGGCTGGACAATTTTACCTGAAAGAACATATTAAACACAGAAAGATTGTACTGTTGCAGACAATGAAAATGATTGTGCATCCTCAGGGAGTATAGCCTTGCATCAGTGGGCAAGGAATGTTCTGTTTTGGAGTGGTATGACTAGTTGTGGCAAAACTTGTTATAGAAGCCCATGGTAGTCAAGGACCATTACAGTGTCACTAGCATGAGAGGACACCAATGCAGAATGAAAAGATACAGGTGGGAGTGAGCATTTGCTGAGCAGACACTAAGGTCCTTCTAGTGTTCCTATCCAGAGATGACACCAAAAGCTCCATTTCTACTGGTGACTTTGAAATAGTTGTGGAGATTGAGGGATAAAGAATAAGGTCCCAGGTCTTACAGAATGATCAGCCTTTTTAGCAAAGCAAATCCCAATTTTGCACAGACTCATTTATCACAACACAACACATATCCTTATATTTTTTTTGCCCAATGCACTCTTGCTTGGAACCTTAGTGCTGCAGGCTGGACATGCATTTCTAGCCAGGACAAACTAAATTGTATACGTTACACTGTTATTTACCAAACACTGTTTGTAGCTTTATTGCATCATTAGTTATGCTGACACCTTAATAGTTGTTGTTAATGTTTGTATTATTTCATATGTAACACAATAGCTGTGGATGATGTTCATTCTACTGCCTAAACTCCTAAACTCTGTGCATATGTCTAACATGAAGTAAAAAAAAAAAAAAACTAGCAGCGTTGTAATTCGATTCAATTCACTTTAACTTCCAGTGCTGGCATATGTTTTTGGTTCAAAGTTTGAGGCTGCCTGGGTGTGCTGTGACAACAGCATTAAAAGCATGTGGAGTGCCATGCTGCAAGCAATATACCACCATATTATAACAGCATTAAAAGCATGGGAGTGCCATGCTGCAAGCAATATACCACCATATTATAACAGCATTAAAAGCATGGGAGTGCCATGCTGCAAGCAATATACCACTGTGTGAAGAGAATGAGTAGAAGTACACATGCACTTCTAATGGACAGCAATTATGAAGCTCACACAGTTGTGATGGGATAGAAGACAACTAGGCACATTTCTCAGCAGTAGTATGATGTTGCACCATCATCCTCTATCTCCTTTCTGACCCCGGACAAAGGTCAAGTTGAGGCAGGGTGACTAACATGGGTCCATTATGTTTGGTGAATGAGGAGAGGAGCTTATTCAGATGGACAGTTGAAGGAAAGGGAGAGAAATACAACAATAGTATCTCTTCAGTCACTAACAAGCTGGTGGTATGCATTTCATGTTGAACCAGTATACCTGTTCATTTCTCAATAACAAAATGTAAGCAAAAATGCTTCCACTGCCCAGAAAAAAAAAATCTGTCTTTAAGTAGCGACACTGACAGATGTCTTTGCCCCGTTCAAACAGAAAGAAACAAAATGCGGCATACTTCATTTCCATAAGAATAATAAAAAACTAGTGTGCAGTTCTGTAGTGGTTTAAAAACAAAGTTGTAAGCAGTGCAGTGTTTCAGAACTCATTCAACTGGGAAATGGGCTTATAGTTTCCCTTCTATGATCCAGCACTCAGGTAAATCCTCAGGGCTAACAACAACTTCTTCATAACTCATGACTTATCCCAGGAAAGCAGTATTTCCTCTTTTCCATGCAGCTTCTGCTCAGTGAGAATGAGCTGCAGCTTTTCCATCCTGTGGTACACCAGTATCTTCAGAGCCACAACATGTATAGCAGTTTCCCTTAAACTGCTTCTTTTATTTTTTTCTGAATATCATTACTTCTTAACCACTCTCAACCCAGAGCAAATGATGCCCCCCATATCTGCCTGAGAACTTCATTCATAACTTTTCACAGTGGTGATTTTTCCCTACTCTCTGCTCTTGATCTCTATCTTAGTCATTACATTGCACTGCCCTTCCCTGAAAATATATGAAGGGGTTATATTACATTTCTTCTCTCCCAACTCAGACAATGGGGGGGGGGGGCTGAATCTGAGCTAACACATCATTCAAGGCCATAGCAGGAAGGTCAGAAAGTTCTAGGTAAGGGATCCTTAAATGTCTTAGTGACTGCAACCTTAATAGTGGCATTTATTCCAGCTGAATGGAACATAACCGTACTGTGTCAACTTAATGATCTCAACATGCCTTTGTCAATATTTTGATGGCTACACTTTACTGATGGAAATGCTTCATTTTCCCAGATGTCGGCTTGCAAAACTTTTTCATCTGCTTTGCCACATCTTCTTCATCACCACAATCATGAACAGATAAGACATTTCTTGAATATTTTTATTCAAATGCTGTTTATATATTTTGACAACTTCCTTCTTTCCATAAATATTTTAAACATTACAGAGCATACTTTGCATATTTTAATAAATCCCACTGTTGTGTTTAGTGTATCATGCATAGAGCAAAATACTATGTTAGAACTGTCTCTCATATGGTACTTACTTTGTATATAACATTTCAGCTTAGAACACTTTCTAGTGAAATGCCCATGGAAATAACAGAAAAACATTGTAATGCACCTAGTCAATATTGATCTCATTTTGTGCATAGACGATGACAGGGCACATTTCTCAGCATCTGCATACCAGTGTTCCCCATTTTTTTCCTGAAATAAATAATTAACATTCCTTCGTAGAGTAATCAACTGATTATGCCCACTTATGATGCCAGATGCATGTTCTTCTGCTGCCACACATCCTTCTGGCAGATTTAGTATATTCTGAAATATCACAGCTAGTGTTCTGGGAAATTCATTGTTGGCATATGAATGGAAGTTCCTCTGGAAAGCTATATGGCAGACACTGTTATAATGAGAACTGTCCTCCTTCTCCTGTTTGGAGCAACACACAGCACTATTTAGTTCTCCATTCATTACTAAGATTCATTTAGTTGAGTCTTGCAAGTATCTCTATTTGGAACATTTGCTTTGGACTTTCTCACGAACCTTCTGCTAATGAGAAATCTTCTGAAGTTGATCCTGCTTTCAGGCTTCTTTCTATTTTACCAGTTATTTTTCCTCCTTCTTTTAATAGCATCAATTTGTTGAATATAATTTGACAACTTCGATTCATAATCTTTTATTATATTCTCCAACTTTGTTCTTGCTGTCATTTGTGAATGTTTTGATTATCTAGGTTCTGATGATTCTTCACTATCCTCACAGCCTCGGAATCACCAATGAGTGTACGACCACCTCTAGTTCCAGAAATAATATATTTATTCCACAGTAACAAATTAAATAAATATATTCTTTCTGGAACTAGAGGTGGTCGTACACTCATTGGTGATTCCGAGGCTGTGACAATATTTGTCAATTCTTCACTATCACCTCTAGTGAATCTACGGACATTAGGAATATCCTAAAAAAAATATTTAAAATAGTAAACCCTTTCTGACTTAGAACCTTGTCTTCCTCTTTGTTAATTCCTATGTTAATAATTAGTGCATGAAATGTTATTTTTTCCTTCAGTAATAATATTGGCTAAACAATATATTCACTTACTTAGCCCTTCTGTGATTACAATCAGTTTTCTACTCAATTGTGGACTGATGTATAATAAAATCTCTTTGTGCACTTTCCAAAAATGTCATGTCCTTATCTCCTCTCTTGGTATAGACTTTTCTGTAGCATTCTAACCTGGATTTCAGTTTATTGTGATATTCTGACTGCTCTGGCTCATGTTTGTTTATCTCAAGAAGTTTAGGAACATCTTGGTAGGACTCATTTTAAATATGGCATCCATTATGACACATTCCATGTAGCAAACCTTCATGATCAGTTAATATGGCATAATGTCTTTGTAAATTTAGATAGTAGACATTTGTGACTTTGCTGAAATAAATTCCAACTTAGTTCTCTCACTGTCTGGCTCCTTATTTTGCAGCTTAGAACGCAGCTTTTAGTTTCCGTTTTTTAATTCAAAATTTTGTTGGCATATTCTTCACTGCAATGTAAACCTTTAGTTGCTCTGTGTTTCAACTTTCTTACATAAAAGCAGTTTCTAGATTGTTAGATGTTACTACACTATTGATATATTTCCAGATCATCATATGGTTCTACATACTGCTGATATGTTTCCAGATTGTTAGATGGTACTACACTACTGATATGTTTCCAGGTCATCGGATGGTTCTACATACTGCTGATATGTTTCCAGATTGTTAGATGGTACTACTCTACTGATATGTTTCCAGGTCATCAGATGGTTCTACATACTGATATGTTTCCAGATCATCAGATGGTTCTACATACTGCTGATATGTTTCCAGATTGTTAGATGGTACTACACTGCTGATATGTTTCCAGGTCATCAGATGGTTCTACATACTGCTGATATGTTTCCAGATTGCCAGATGGTAATGCACTACTGATATGTTTCCAGGCCATCAGATTGTTCTACATACTGATATGTTTCCAAATCATCAGTTGGTATACATACTACTGATATGTTTCCAGATGATCAGATGGTTCTATACAACTGATATGTTTCCAGAATGTCATGACAAAACAACAATCTCAATAGCTCAGACTATAACCAGTTTCTTTGGGGTCTTTATGACTTTTGGGCAGTAAGTATATTTGCTTTTGTCTTTATTATTGTCTTACCTCTCTGTTTAAGAAACTTAATATGCATTTTTCCCTTCAGCTTAAGGGTATCGTATTTATTAACCAGATCAGCTTGTGGGTCCACACATTCCTTATATTTTTTACTTTCTTCTCAGAATCCTTTCACATTTATTAAGCCATGATTAGGGACCCCAGATTTATGACAGAGAAAAATAAAAAGGAATTATACCCATGATTTTATGTGGAATTTCTGTTTCTTTTTTATTTACTGTAATTTTGTTCTAATATTTCTGTACATCTATATATATTACATATGCACAATAAAACAAAACAAGCTGACATTATTCCAAGTAATCAATATGGTAAGAAATGCAGGTTCTGTTAAATTAATTGTCTGGATTAAAATGGCAAATTCCACGAAAATGCCATTTTTCTGCAGTACTCAGACAACCCAGTTTTGTGATTTACCATCAGTTTTCCTGGCATTATGGGACATCATTGCCCCTAGATATGATAATTACTACATTTTTATATCTGTTTGTTTGCTTTGCATTATCAAGAGTTGCTGTCTTACTTTTTCTTATTTTCTTATTCTGTTCCCAAAGTCTATGCACGTGTTAGTGTGCCATTTGAGCATATGGGTGGTTGGTCTATTAAGAAACTAGTGAGTTTTGTTTCATTCTCTTCTTTGAACGCTAGCCTCTGCAAGGAAATGTAAACATACATTCTGCTCTATTTTTTCCCCATGTTTTTCCAATTTGTCTTAATTAAACTAGGTAGAATAAAAGGATAAAAATTTCACAGTGATGTAATCAGATGTATGAGGATAAAAAATAAAACAGGCAAATATGTTTGATGTCCTCTTCTCATATATGACAGGCACTTGGGTGAATACACTCTCATCTAAGTACACTAGTTTGAAATCTGTTATTCCGTACTTGGCATGGCGGTGATATTGCCAGCTCCAGTTGTATAACAAAGTTATATAAGAATCAACAGTAACACACTATATTTCATTACAAACAGATAAATAAAAAGTGCTTATGGAGTATTTTATAATTCAATGATCAGGCAAGCATGTCATATATAGCATAGAAACCTCTGGGACTGAACAACATCAAGCAAATGAATCAGTCTATGACTATAATTTAAATACAAACCTAAACCTAAACAAGCATATAAATAAATAAATACAAAATATGAACCATTCTATACAGTGTTATTTGTATCTGGTCATACTTTACAAAATGATTAATAAAGCTGAAAGAGTTGTATATATCTTCATGGACAAAGGAAAAAATATTTGTATGACTGATACTATTAAACTATTATAAGAACTCATACAGATAGTATTTTTCTTTTATGTAGTTTAAATATTTTTGCTCTTCAGAAATGGGGTCTGAAGGTTAGGTAAGTGTTGTCTGTGAGCTCCATATTAGAGTTGAATGTGTTAATTGGCCTGCATCATACTTCCTAGTATGAGTTATTTTACAAAGAATTAAGGTACTATTAAAAAAGGAGACTATCTCATACCTTTGCAGCTGAAATTAGAAATGAATTAGGTTATGTTGCTAATTCAAACATTTCTCGGTTGTCTTAGTAAGAAGCTTTCAGATGAGTAGAAATATATTGCACTGCACCCATGAAGTCCTAGTCATTAATTAGGAAGGCATGATTAGTTTGATGTCAGTGTTTAAGAAGTCCTGACATATTATATTATAATGGAATGGTCAGTTGTTATATTTTACTATTTAAAGATGATGTAAGTATTTAAGATATCACACAGTTATGTGATGATAAAGTTTAATAGGAGTCTGGATATTTTTAACAAGGAGCATCAGTTAAAAGTTGTATTACACTCAAGTATTCAGTCAATCAAAAAAAAAAAAAAAAAAACACCCTGACTTCGTTGCACAAGGGAAGAGATCCCAACTGTGTCTCAGATGACCTGAGTTTATTAGTGGCTTGGCACTGTAGAAACCAGATGAAGGGGCATGGCCTGCTCATATCTCCTAAGGATAGGGAGGGTGAGAGTGATTGCACACACTTGGAGGGGGGGCATGGATGATAACTTTCTAGTGCATGCAGATCAGCAAGCTTGTTGCTGTTGCTTCTGAAGGTGAAACAGGGATGACTGGAGGGAACATTCCTGGAAGGAGTGGCTAGATGACCTCTTCAGTCATCCCATTCCATGCCCCATCACTGTACCTCACCATGGGGTGGGGGAAAAAAGAAAGAAAAAAAAGACAAACCTCAAACTACCCTTGATGACTGTCTGAATGATGAACCCTCCTAGCCATCTTTTAACCCAACTTGCTGATGGGACTGATGATTAACTGTGGTAGCAAAAAGTGACAATAATAATAATAATAATAATAATAATAATAATAATAATAATAATAATATAATTTCATGAACATTTTCAAAGTTTTCAGCTGAGGCATATCAGTACATCAAGTGGACTTTCTCTATATTTTGACTAGCGAGTACTGAGACAGGCTTCACTATGATGAAAGAATTAATTCCTGCTCATACTGTTCAGGAAGAGAAGTTGTCTTAATGAGCACAACCACTCAAGCAGATACAAAGGGTGCTACTAGATGTTGCTACACCCCTTACAAAAAGAGTCAATTTATATGGTGCTGGTCTACTCAAAATATGCTTATATAGTGTCCTTAGTGTTAATTCATTAGCAATTATAACTGAAAGATTAACTTTTGAACTAGTCAATGCCAGTAGTGAAGGTATTAGAAACTATTTCCAAAAGCTAAGCATACAGCCCAACAACAGTGCAAATAGTGCCAACTTTGCAGACTACACTCTTGTGACAGACCATCACTACTGTTGCCTTCCTTTATGACTCACCATGTTAAATCAAATAAAATTCAATTGACTACTGGATGAGATGCATTGAGTAATGTGTTATATAGATAAATCTTATAAACTACATTAAACTGAGGTGGCAACCCAGTTTTCTGCTTTAGATTTTCAGTTTAATATATTTTAATAGTTTTCACAGCTTTCTCTGACAGTTGCTTACTGACATCTACCATGTCTGTGAAGCTTCATATTTCATTAGCAGTAGCACTGACAAACTGATGAGTAATTCACTATCTCAGGTGTATGCTGTGTAATTTATTACATGACAGAATGGAAGCGCATTATAAAGTATAGTTGTGTGAATACACTTACCATAACAGTAGGTTTACAAATGATCACTGCCACAGGTGCCTCCACTGTATGTGTTATATCCAGTCAAGGATATAATAGCTAGCCATCTTCCAAAGCTTCCGTGTACCTTTCATGTGCCCAAACCATCAGCTCTAGCTGAGCTGACAAAAAATGGGTTTGGGCTCCCAGTCCTTCAGTGCTGTTACGCCGAAAGAGAAAAGGAGGTTGAGCCCTGAAAAGAAAATGTTAAGAACAACAAGAAATAAGTAAAATAGGTATTGACTCCCTCACATAAACAACACACCAAAAAGAAAAAATTATGGTAAGTTCACTTACACAACCATACTATGTTCATCATATTGATTACTGCTGCAGTAGCCTTAACCCTAGCTTACTATATTTGAAAGGTGGAAGGGGAAGGGTCCAGGAGACCCTGGAGAATGGTCCTAGCAAAGCCTGATCTAGACTTAGAGAAGAATTCAACCTTGTAATGCCTTGTCAACATATGTATAGAGGACCAAGTTGCTGCTTCTAAAATACTTCTAGAATTCAACCCTTCCAAAAAACCCATAGCTGAAGCCAAGGCCCTGGTAGAGTAGGCCTTGATTCTGTTTGGAATAATTATGTTGTGAGTATAACAAAGGTACTAACCTGAGACCGCTACATGGAAATAGTTTGTTCTGGCAGAGGTTGTCCCATCTTCTTACCTTCACATGACATGAACAAGTAATCTGAAGATCAGAAAGATTTAGTTCTGTTAAGACAGTACCTTAGATGTCTATAGACATCGAAGGCATGGAGTATTGTTTCTCTCTAACTTCTACATTCAGGAAAGAAAATGGGGGGATGAAGAGTTTTCCTTAAAGTTAACTTGGATACCACTTTAGGCATAAAAGTAGGATTAGTTCTCAGAGAAACCGTTTCTGTGGAAAATGAGATAGTGTTGACTCGCCATAAGAGCTAACAAGCCAGATACTCTTGTAGATTTCACAGCAATCAGTAAAACAGTTTTCCATGTTAAAAGCCTCATGTCAGCCAGATTAGCTGGTTCAAATGGAGCAAGCAGAATTTTGCTAGCTGATTGTTCACAGAGGAGGCAAACATGCCTACTTAAGGAATGTCCCACAGATGGATCAAATCTTGGAAGAACCCCCAATCTAGTTTCCATTTGTGAGGGTCTACCCTTGTCCTGCTAAGCTTGTCAGCCATAAAATTTTGCTCTGAAGGAAAGTAGGATGGTTGTAGAGTAAGACTGTGCTGTGAAGCTATATCCCAAGCTAGTGTAGCTAGTCTGTAAAGAAAATATGACCCTGTACCTCTTGCTTGCTGATGGACCATATAACTGTTATATTGCCTGTAACAACTTGAAGGGGTCCAGTGGATGAAAGATGATTCAGAGAGTTGAGTGTCTTGATTTATGTGCTTACTTCTGTCCTTGGTGTCCCACAAACATTGCACTTTTATCACTCCTAAAAATGCTCCCCAAGTAAAGTACGAGGTTTCAAAAAAAATGTAAAGTGCCTTAAATAAATGACCAATAAACCCAAAAGGAAGGCACTGGTAAGGCAAGCTGGATATCAGTCAAGAAAAATTTATTGTTGACACCAAAAAAGATAAATCCACACAAACGCTTTAACTGTTTTCACTGCGTTTTCGTCTTATAAATTCATCAAATGAGCTACCAACAATTAAATCATTGATTATATACAAAGTTTAAAAACCCAAAAGACAATCAAATGAACTGAGTGATTAAGAAACCACAAAAATAAAGGAACAGTGCATTTCTGAATAGTCACATAAAATCACTGTTTAAAAATCATTGTTAGTTAAAAAGAACTGTTTAAAAACCTTAAAAACCACAAAACATAGACATTTTAACATGTTAATACATCATAATAAATACATATATCTATAAAAATACATTAAATAATTTATTTAATGTATTTATAAATTATTTAATGTATCATGTTAAAATGTCTGTTTTGTGGTTTTTAAGGTTTTTAAACAGTTTTTTTAACTAACAATGATTTTTAAACAGTGATTTTATGTGACTATTCAGAAATGCACTGTTCCTTTTATTTTTGTGGTTTCTTAATCACTCCATTCATTTGATTGTCTTTTGGGTTTTTAAACTTTGCATGTAATCAGGGATTTAACTGTTAGTAGCTCATCTGATGAAGTTATAAGTCAAAAACGCAGTGAAAGCAGCTAAAGCGTTTGTGTGGATGTATCTTTTTTGTCAGTGTGCTTTGGTGTCAACAATAAATTTTTCTTGACTGATATCCAGCTTGCCTTACCAGTACCTTCCTTTTGGGTTTAATGTACAAGGTTCAGTGGTGACTATCTGCTTTGGAATAGGGAGACCAGCATTTAAAGAAATTAGCTGTCTCTACAAAGTTGAGGTTCTCTAGTTCAGTTCTCAGCTGGAGCGCCTTCTGTGTGGAGTCTGCATGTCCTCCCTGCAGTCCAGTGATATTTAAAGACAAGCAGATAGGTGTATGCATGAATGGGTGTGCCTTTTTTGAAGGTTGGGCGTCAGGCTGGCAACCTGGCACTGTAAAAATCAACTGCCAATCATTAACGGACCGGAGTTCCACTGTGGCAACCCCTAACCGGTGAAAGCCAAAAGGCATAGCTGTCTCTACAAAGTAATTTCTGTTTCTCTTCTGACAACCCCAAGCACTGGGATTTGAAATGATAAAGGATGTCAGTGCTGCGACCAAAGACATTTCAGATTAATTTGTATCTTCCTCATGTGGAGTATTGTCAGGGGTATCCTGAGACTCATAGATGTTATGAAACCCAAAAACCTGAGGTGTTTTCGTGTAATGACTTAATTATGAGTATAAAACTTTAGACACAGATCTAGATATAAATCTGTTTTTCCCTGTGGAAGAAAAGCTTTTTTTAACTGAGGTGTCTAGCTGACACCCCAGATATACACTCCTTTGTGAAAGAGTCAAAAAAGAACTTTGAATATGCTCTTGGGATCCCAGATTGTGTAAGAGATCTCTTACCCAAGTGAGAGACTCCTGACACTTTGAAACAGACTCTGCAAAGATAAGCAAGTCATCTAAATTTGTTAAAACATGGATATCCTGTAGCCTGCAGTGAGGTAAAACTGGCACTAGAAAGGCTGTGAACCCTCTTTGTTCAGTAGATAGTCCAAAGTGTAAAGAAGAAAACTGGAAATGTGAACCAGATACACAAAGCCTTCAATAATGCTGATGTCTAGATGAATAAAGATGTGATGATAAGTGTCTTTTTATTCTAGAGTTACCAGGAAACTTCATTGAGGAAGAAGAGGTAAAAGGATATGAAGTGACAGCATTTTGAACACTGACATTATCACAGACAGATATAAGAAAGAAAGATACATAACTGGTCTCCAGGCATTTTCTTTCTTTGACACTAAAGCTTATTTGAGTAAAAACCTTTCCCAACCTGGAAAGGAGTAACTGGTTCTATCACTCCTTGGGACAGCATGTGCTGAAGTTAAGAGTGAAATAAAAGAGTTTGGTCCAGTCTGGCCTGGTGGATGTGGAATATCCCACTATAATCTTTATGAATGATTGTCAGAACTCATTTGTCTGAAACTATTTGTTGTCAAAGAGAAAAGTGGATATTCAGACTTTCTATAAGGAAAAAAAATGTACTGCCTGGCTGAGAGGGGGGGGCAAGGTCCCTTAAATAGTCATTTTGGTTTACTGGACAACCCTTGATTGAGGGGGGTAGATAACCCCATTTTATTTCTTCCTAAACTTATGATTTCCAATACTTTGTTGAGACTGTTTATTTAGATTTTTTACCAAAATTGGATGAGGTGTTAGAGAATCCCTTAGAACATTTGAGAAAGTTGGGCTGAAAAATATTGAGATTTATTGTATCATCATTCCCTTTCATCACACTTTTTTGATCCCCACTGCAGCAAAAGGAACCAAAAACTAAACATCTATACAAAGGAGAACTGAAAATATCATTTTTTCACATCATCTGGATGTTCTGAGAGTGCAGCAAGGCAAACCATCAAAACAGTACCAAAACAGTACTAGTGGCCATAACCATAGAAGAAGTATCAGTTGAGTTTTAAACACACTGTAAACAATGAGTAGTGACATGTACACTGGAAGAAACTAAATTATTTAATGCAGATTGTCCCTCAGAAGAAGAAACTGTAGACAAAACATTCTTCGTACCTTCACAATTAGACAGAATAAACTTTAAGATATGAGCCTGATAAATAAAAATTCTGAAAAATCAAAGTTGCAGAAGCTTACACTTTTTTACCTTACTCATGAATAATCTTGACATCCTTGTTAGAAAAGTTATGACTGAAGTTATCTAAATATTTAGCAGAAGTATGATTAACTAACGCTATAACTATTGGATCAGGTTTAGGAAAAGTGCAGAAAAAAAGATTTAGGAACTTCATACATTTTGTCTGCCTTTTAGAGGCAGCAGGCTGCTATCAGGAAGACTGTAGGCAGTGACACACACACACACACACACACACACACACACACACACACACACACACACACACACACACACACACACACACACACACACACACACACACACACAAACCCATCCTCCAGAACTGACTGAGCTACGGAAATGGGTTGCAGTGTTGCAGTTCTCCAACAGCCAGTGGTAATTTCTGAGGGGCTGAGAAACCTCAGTGTTCTCCCACTGAAAACATTGACACATATTGAAAAGAGTCTCACAGAAAGACAATCCCCTACAAGGAGAATCAGAAACGGAGCTCTCCTCTAAGTCTAAATAAGAAAACTGAGGATAAAGCGCTACATCTGTCTCTTTGTCTTTCTGTCTAGATTAAGAATGTTGAATATGTTCAGGAAAAGAAGAATCCATCTTTCTTCTACCAGAAATCACCTCATAAGAAGGATCAATAGCCAGAATTTAACAGTTCAGTAGACTACTCCAGTCTTAGGAAATTTTAGGAGGAGGAGGAGGTACATGTTTAGTTTTCCATTTTTTTTTTTCCACAGGGAAAATGGAGCCAACAGTGTTATTAATCATGGCAAATGGCTCTTCACAGTTTGGCACACCGCTCTGACAAAACAGAGAAGCCTTCCTTTTTCCCACTCCCAGGGCCAGCAACAGTTGCTCTCCCTTGCTAACTGAGGAGACATCAACAGCTGCAAAGGATATGGCCAACCACTGGTCCATAGTGGCTGTACACTGGGGATCCTGAGTAAAAGATGAGTGGTCTGAGGAATAAGCTATGGCCACAGCAGAGTCACACACCCACAGCTGAAGCAAATTGCTAGCTTGCTGTTGTGGCAAAGGCTGTTTGCTTAACTTTTTTAGTGGCTGGAAGAATTCAGACTGAAATAGTGCCCCTCTCCCAGTAGAAACAAGCCACAAAAATATGCAAAAATTTAAAGTCTTTAAAAATCTCTTTTTTTCCATACAGAAACATAGTACAAAACACTTTAAAGTACTTTGCCAGACTGAGAAGTAAAATAAATAGTTTCTTCACAGAAAAAAATATTTTCTTCTATTATGTTAATCAACTTTAAAACTGATAGGAAAAAGAGGGCTCTCATTTAAAAGCACAGTTAAATCTCATGACAGTCTTTTAAAACATACACACTAGCTAAAAATAACTTTCCTAAATGGGAAAGTACAGTAAAACAACACTTTTTATAATGTGGAATGTTTTTTTTCCTCCAAAGGGAATTTATATGCTCAGAAAAAGAACACCAGAAGCTGACCACTGATCCTCAAAAGCCTGCAGAGTAATGTTCTCTTCAATAACAGAAAAGATCTGAAGGGGCTGATGCCTTAAACCTGTCTTGTTAGTCAGCTCAGCTTAAGCTGACTAATGGTTTGGGCATGTGGAAGATGCCCTGAAGCTTTGGAAGCTGGCTGGCTGTTATATCCCTGGCAGAATATAACCCTTATTACTGCATCAGTGATCAATATGACAAATATCAACAGCTACAGATCAGCAAAAACAAGGCAGGGGGGATGGTTTGCCCCTAAGTCTCTAATATGAGAGATCTTCCTCACAAGCCTTTTCTTAGCAGTGTACTCTAACTCTTAAGATCACTGTAAGTCGGAGAATATATGGAAACATGCAAGTGTTCCACACTAGTGATACCCAAGCTCCTTGCAGAGAAAAAAATAACAGGTTTTATCTCAGAAAACATACTAGAAAAGAAGAAAACATTCTCGTGAAGAAAAGTGCACCATATCTCTTCCAATTTAATCAGAGGTAACACAAGATCTTTATCTTCTACAATGCATCTATTACACTATAATGGCTCTCTTTTGGAAGTACAAGACCTAATAATGACAGCCATGAAACTTATAAAGAGAATTGAATTCTGTCCAAAAGTAGCAAATTCTGAACCTTACTGTTATATTTTTTAAGGATTTTTTTTGGCAGAGGGGATGGTTTGCCCCTAAGTTTCTAATGTGAGAGATCTTCCTCACAAACCTTTTCTTAGCAGTGTACTCTAACTCTTAAGATCACTGTAACTTGGAGAAGGAGGCTAGTCTAAGATACTGCAGTCTTGAATTTAATAGATTTGTATTCCTGTCAGTAATCACTCTTAAATTTCTTTCTTTTCTTGGGATTGCAGTTATGATCATTGGATTTTGACTGGGTACCTTCACAAATAAAAGCTGCAGCATGTAAGAAATTGTGTATAATATATAAAAGAGAAAGGTAACCTTAACACCGCAAATAACTAAAAACAGGCAACAAATATTCTCTTTACTGAATGGCACTACCCATGATGCCAGACATAAGAGAGTGTAATAACACACTGCCATTATTGTTTGCTGGAAATCTCCACAACCCCAGCTACTTATACATACCAACTCCACATCTCCTGCTATTTATGTATACCAATTCCAAAATCACACAACAGTGTGGAAAGAAGATATCCCAAATGCTTGTCATAGCACAGTTTTGCATTGCTGCACTCAACTCTCTGTTCAGTCGATCCAATGGACTGTAATTAAGATCAACCAACTAAAGAATGACTAATAAAACTGAATGTACTCACATATGTTTATGCATACACACACACGCATATATATATATATATATATATATATATATATATATATATATATATATATATATGTGTGTGTGTGTGTGTGTGTGTGTGTGTGTGTGTGTGTGTGTGTGTGTGTGTGTGTGTGTGTGTGTGTGTGTGTCTATGCATGTATATGTCATCATCATCATCATCAACCCCCATTTTCTACATGGGGTCCGTGTATAGTGATAACTGTCACCATCTCTCTCAATTCACTCCTGCCTTTTTCAATACTCATGCCTGACTGTCGGAGATCTAGATCTTCCTTTACACAATCCATCCACCTTTTTTGCTGGATGTCCCCATTTCCTTTTACCTTCTTAATGTTTGTCCCAAATCATCTTCACCAGATTGTCTTCTGCCTTCTTGCATATGTGTCCAAACCACCGTAATTTGTTCTCTTTGATCTTTTCTACAATTGGAGCTACTCTGGCTTCTGCTCTTATTTCCTAATTTCTTCATCTGTCCCACAGTGTGCATCCTACCGCCTTTCTCAGGCACTTCATTTCCATTACCTCTAGCTTCTTTATCTGCTCTGCCTTTACTGCCCAGGTTTCTGTACCATACAGTAGTACTGGTTACACCACTGTCTTGTACACCTTACTTTTTGTTTTTTTGGCATTCTTCTGTCATAGACTACACCTGAGATATTATGACTGTTGGCTGCAGCTCCTCTGATTCTAGCTTTGACCTCTTCATTCAGACCTCCTTTCTCCTCAACAACCCCTCCCAGATATTTGAAGCAATTTACTCATTCTACTACTTCCATTCTATCTCAATTCTCAGCTTCTTCTGATTTCCCCAATTTGCTGCCATTACCACTGTAACAAATAAAAAACAAATCATATTACACACCCACCTGCCCCCCCACACCCACTGCTACTTAAATATGTCAACTCTGAGATCGCACTACATAGAACAAAATGGCAAACATACCAATCTGCGCTTCATGACTGCCTGTTTAAATTGTAAAAAGCTATCCTCAAACTTCTTTTAGAAACACTACTTCACTGTTAAAACAGTGCACATTACTATATATCTCTCCAATAATTACTGGAGTTTCGTAGGTAACCTCAGTCATGTTCCCTTCTTACTTGCTATACTACAACATATGACATCTTACTGTAGTGTAATGTGATCTTGGAGTTGATATATTGATGTAGCAAGGGGTGTGGTTGACACACATGGTAAGTGCAGGGGTGCTTGCCTCCCTGCTTATATTTGAAGACGTGTAATATGGTTTGTTTTTCATTTGTTTCTGTATGTAGTTGTGCTGGAATATAGTACATGTTGATTTCCTGTGCTTTTTTAATGTTATGGGATTCGATGTTTTAAGTGTTTTGAATTTTCAAGATTTTGGTCTCAATGTTTTGAATTTCAATGTTATGGGCTTTTGATGTTCTAAAGTGAATACATACACACACACACAATATATATATATCAATAGATAGATATAGATATAGACAGATATATTTATAAGACATAAGTGAGTGAGTGTGTGATATATATATATATATATATATATATATATATATATATATATATATATATATATATATATATATATATATATATATATATATATATATATATATATATATAAAAGTCAAACAAAATAAATTGTTTGTACTAGGCATATAGAAACTTTTAGAAAATTCACAAAGGTGAAATAATTTATACAAGACCAGCTCTAAATTTAAGGACACGTTGTAGAGAAATGACTTCATTTAAACCCATTGTGGTTAGTGGCACTCAGTTTTAACTACCATAGCATCTCCCTGTGCTCCAATTTCATGTGATATTCTCCACCACAGGGACCCACGTCCACTTTGTCCAAAATTGCAAAACCACAAGTAAAGGTGTTGCACTAGTCACTTAATGTTTTACATTTGAATAATGAGTTGTTAATGTTCTTTTTCTTAAAATCAAATAGGTGCTAGTATCTCCTTGTCCTTAAAGACCATTCCATCTTACCAATGTAAAATTTATTATGTTAAACATTTGACAATATAAACTATGCCCCTGGTACCACAACTACCCCTGTGCAGGTATATTAAGATAATGGTAGATAACCATTATTTAATTGAGGGTTTTTCCATCAAAAATATACCTGCATTGGTTACGGTGACCATATTGCGCTGTACTAGGGGTGGTGGTGTCAAGCCTGTTAGTGTGAAAAAGTTCAAAACTTGCTTTGAAATTATGGGCAGTCTTACATGTAAACTCAGGCTTTTCACCTAATAAGTTAAAAATTGTAGGATAAGCCATGAAGCTGTTCCAATGTTTCAAAATAATATCTCTTACTTCCTTGGTACAAGCACTGAAACTAATTATCCTTGCCCTTTCAAACAAGTTAACAGAATTGTTAAACCATATCTTGGTGGGTTCAAGCCCATTCCCCAGAATGGGTTTGTATTTGGTACCCCATCTGCTTTCACCTCATTAATAACATTCCTTACTAGTATTGTGGGATAATCCCTGCCAGTAAACATCTTGAAAATCTGTTTTAATTCTTCCCTTATCTCTTCCCATTCTGAAGTCATCCTTACTGCTCTGACACATTGCCCCATCACTAGAATTATTTTCTGAAAAAAGGGTGAGACGGTAGCAATTACTAAATGTTTTTTTTTTTTAAATATCTGAAACTAAAACCCATAATAAGTTTTCGTAATTAAGGTGTCAAAGTAGTTGATACTCATATCACTGTGTAGATATTAAGAACAAATAAAATTGAGGTAAGGAGTGTGAAAGAGTATTCAATAGGTAGATAATAGTTAAAATTAGAAGAGGGAGATAAGCATTGTATAGTTAATGAATCAAGGATAGCAGGAATTAGAATACAAGGGAACATACTGACATAGAACCTGGTTACCCAGGGTGGGGTGGGAAGTATTTGAAGGAATCTGCCATATCACTCATGCACTCAAGTCTCACAACAACAGGTACTGTTAAGACTCAGTCATAGCCCATGTTGGCGTGAATGACTTGAGCTGTACCTCTCTGGACTATACGAAGAGAGACCTAACTGAGCTCACTGATTATGCGTTCCAGCCAAGTATGTCCCTAGCCATAAGCAGCATTCTGCCATCACCCAGAATGATGCCTCAATACAAACAGAAAATAATTGACTTTATCAATTGGCTTAGTTTCTGGTGTCATTTCAGGGGGATCTAGTACCTGACAGCCTGGGAAGATATGATTGACAGCCCATGATGCTTTGCCAGAGATAGCCTGCATCTGTCTCATCTGGGCTTCAGGCTTCTGGCAAAGTATCTTGCCTCCCCATAATGCCTTTTTTAGGAAAAGTGATGAGGTTAAAACCAAATTAAAAGGTGCTTCAACAAAGTATTAGTTTAAGGGTGTGCACATTTATGCAACCAGCTTACTGTACGTTTTTTATTTTTTGTATTTTTTCCCCTAATAGATTTGTTTGTTTTTCAATTGAATTGTACAGGTTAAAGGTCACATTAAAGGTGGGAAAAATGTTGAAATGATTTATTGTGGTCTCATTTTTTATATCACAAAAACCTGTCATTTTAACAGAGGTGTGTACACTTTTTATATCCACTATAGATATATATATATATATATATATATATATATATATATATATATATATATATATATATATATATATATATATATATATATTTATGTGTGTGTGTGCATATATATATATATATATATATATATATATATATATATATATATATATATATATATATAGGTTCATAGGTAGGTACTGGGCTATCTGCCCGAAGGCATATATTAGCCCAGCCACGTTGTGTGGTATTCCCTGCCCCTTTGGTTAGTTCCCTAGGCCCTTGATCTAGCAGCTAGTACCCTTGGCCCCAATCTAGTAGAGCTGTTGGTATGATCCCTGGTGTGAACTTTCTGTTACCCATCCACTCGTCAAGGTTTCGCTTGAAGAGTGATAGTGAGGGGCTCTGTCTTATGTAGATCGGGACCTTGTTGCATAGCAAGGGAAGTCTTTGCGATGGGAATCTATCCCTCCAGCATGTTCTATTCATTGTTGTGCTGAAGTTTATATCCCTAGAGCGTGTAGCTCGAGTGGATTTGGTTTTGCTAAGATGGAGCATGTTCAACAGTTCTGGGTTGGACATGGCTCTGTATGTTAGACAGAGATCGCCTCTGAAAAGTCGGTATGCAACAGAGAAAAACCTTAATTTTTTCAATCGTGCTGCATAAGGCAACTGTTTGAGGCCAGTAATCCTCTTAGTGAGGTACCTCTATGGTCTCTCCAGCTGCTGGAGATGCCTAGCCAGGTATATTCCAATTGGTGCATTGTACTCAATAATGGGTCTGATGAGGGAAGAGTAGAGGGGCACCACTACATCCTTAGATCTTGATGCGAACACTTTCGTGATCAGATGGGTCACATAGAAGGATTTTCTAGCCACCTTGGCAACATGGTTATCAAAGGAAAGCTGACTATCTACTTGGGTCCCTAGATCCCTTATTACTACTTCAGATTTCAGGGGGTTACCTCCTATGTGGTAGTTCACGGGTACTCTATTTTTTCCAAAGGGGATTACTACGCATCTTTTAGCATTTAGCTTGAGACCATGGCTTTGACACCATGCATCAGTCTCATTAAGGCCCTTCTGGAGGATATCCATGTCGGCTGGAGACTCTATTATAGCACCCAGTTTGCAGTCGTCTGCAAACTTGGTCAGCCACAGCCCTTCAGTGCTTGCCTGTACTTCTGAGAAGTATATGCCAAACAGGAGGGGCCCCAGGACAGAGCCCTGAGGCACACTGCTCATTACTGGTCTGGATTCGGACATAGATCCCATTGCTCTTACTTTGTGGGATCTGTCTGAGAGCCAGTTTGCAATCCATCTTGTGACGTAAGGGTTTATGCCCAGGTTGGTGAGTTTATCAATAATACCCAAATGGGGAATGGTGTCAAATGTGTTAGCAAGGTCAAGGTAAGCTGTGTGTACCTCCTTTCCCTTATCTATA
>NC_056736.1:38575078-38622578 GCF_019279795.1 Protopterus annectens | reverse complement strand
ACACTACTGGGCTAACTCACCAGTCTATATTGGAAGAGCCATCATGGTGTGCTGTCACACCAGCTATGCTGCATAATAATGAAACATTCCAAGTGAGCAGCTAATATTAATTAGTCATTTCCACTTCCCAAGTAATGCTTAAGGAAGTGATTTATATTGCTGAGATACTTATCCTGATGGCCATGATAATTAACTTAGCCAAAATACTGCAATCCCTCTTTAGAGTCAACGTTTCATGTAAGTTTACAAAAGTTCAGAGGAGAAGTCATGGTGGGAGGTGTTTGGATGTGTGTATGTAGCAGACAGGCATGCGCCTGCGTATTTGTGTGCATGTGTATGTGCGTGTGTGTGTGTGTGTGTGTGTGTGTGTGTGTGTGTGTGTGTGTGCGCGCATGCGTGTTTGTTTGTCTGTATGTATGGGTGGTAAATGGAACAGTGTGTCCTTGTGTCCGTTAGAATGGGAGCCGTGTTGTTGAGTGGATGTCTGTGTGTGTGTGTTTGTATGTGTTTGTGTGTGTGTGTGTGTGTGTGTGTGTGTGTGTGTGTGTGTGTGTGTGTGTGTGTGTGTGTGTGTGTGTGTGTGTGTGTGTGTGTGTGTGTGTGTGTGTGTGTGCAAGTATTGGCATGTTTGTGCATGAATTTAAGTATTGGTTGAGGGAAGTGCCTACCACTGCAAAATGCTTTTAATGCTAACAGCAATTATGGGTTATTCAGATACATGCATATTAGCTAAAAAAGTGCTCTTCCTCATAACAGCTAAATATTTTTGAATCACATTTTCTTAGTCATATAAATTGGACTACCTGAGGGATGCACTTTATCAAGGGTAAAATATTGTAAGACAGGTAATCCCAAAATTATTTGACTGATGTAATTGTAGAGGTTGTGGTTCAGATAAAGTATTGATTTCTGCTATTTTAATTAAAATTTGAGCAAAAATAATAATGTACTGCAAGGGAGAGTTAAAATAATTTTCATATATACTAGTGAGTTTATAAATGAAATACCACTTCAGGGCTAGCCACCCGGTTGTATAGAAAAAAAAAAAAACGTGGCTCAACATGATTTTCACTGTTGAAGTGACACCCCAAACCCATGTGCAAAATGGGAAAAAGGGTTGCGGATGGATGTATGAATATTGTAGAGGTTAGGATACTGTTCATTGCTGCTTTTTCATTCTCTCTCCCCTTGTTTCTATAAAATGACAATGCTTACTAATATATGGATGGAAGTAACTTTCAATAATATTGAAATTTTACATCTAGAAACTCTTTATTTAACTAACTAGTAAGAATCTTTCTTAATCATAAAAGTTGAGAAATGGATGCATAGTTTTGTTATTAAAAATATATCATTAGCAACATGAACATTGAGAAATAGCACTAGTTACAGATATGGTGTCTGTATATTACAGTTGGGCTGTGCTTTCTTGATTTTACATTTAGTATACCTATCTAATATACCTTCTGTTTGTAACTCTAAGATGTTAAGAATTTAAGCTTCTACTTTTAAGAATTTAAGTTTCTACAAATTTTATTATAAATGTATATATTATACCATCTATATCTCTTCACATTTAAGGGCCATTAGTGTTAGGCCTAAGGGAGAGCAGGGAAGAAATATATGCAGTGTGTGGAATCTTTTTAGATATCATTATACAGGAACAATTTGTCCATTTTTTACCAGTCTTTTCAAACAGGCCATGTGGATTAACTAAGTCTTAGAATGTTAATGGAATTCAACAACTGAAAAAGCAAAAAATTAACACTTAATTTATTTATTCATTTATTTTTAAATCTAGTGTTGACATTCATTTTATTCAATAAACCCACATGACAAATAAACAGTGGGATCAATTAAAAAAAAACATGGTTTACAAAAATTCTAGCTTTATATGTTGCAAAAAACAGTGTAGAAATAGCTATACTAGTTAAACCTTCCTTTTAGGATTCTATAATAGAATCTAATTGTGATCTTGATGGAAAGTGGTGCTATATTGTTTGAAAATGTAATTGGTGTACTAAATTAATCTCATTTTTAAACCTATATGCACCTTATTCTAACCAAATGGAATTTAATGATAGCACATATTACACAACTTCAATAAATGTCATTACATGCTTGGGAGAGAATGAAACTCTGTCATAGACCCTAGTAATGATAGAACATCTAATTTCAAATCATAAATTATAAATGTATCTTCTGTAATTCTAGAAATGATTTAACATTTTGATTTAATATACCCATATATGGCCAATAAGCAAGTTTTATCAAAACATAATCAAAACATCAGTTGGAACTCTACAATAATCTTCATTACCCTAATCTCCCCTTTCCATTCTGTTTAGCTTATATCATTTCTCTTTCTAACTTACCTAATTTAGCATATCTCTCCTCTAGTTTGCTCTATCTTCTTCATCTTCTTAACCTGCCATTTTACTATCTTGACTTACCTGCAACTATTTCCCTGCTACATAATCACCTACTCCTAGAACCTTACATTCTCCCAACCTTGTCTCTCCTAGTGCTTCCCCCTATCCTTACCGCTTACTTTACTTTTCACACTCATTACCCTTCACCTATTTTTCTCTCCGGTGTTATTCTTTTATTCTCTTGTCTCTATCCTGTTCTACCAGTTGTATAAAAATAGCTCTGGACAGTAAGTATCTTCATTTAATTATTCATTTGAAGATTTTTACTCCTATCATATAAATGTAATGTCTACCTTATCATAGCAACCTAATTCATATAACTCATAGCAAGTTTATACTAACCAATGAATGTAAATACTTGTTTTTTTTTTGTCATTTTAATGTCTATTCCATGTCTTTATGTTATTTCCTTTATTGCTATATAATAAGCTATGTAAACTATGTAAATAATGTAAGTCTGCTACTTTTTTCTTTGGAGCTTTTCTACCCAGGCCTCAGTTGAAAATGGGCTCCTGTCCAGTTGGACTTTGCTGGTAAACAAATGTTAGATAAATAAAATAATTATACATACTACTCTAAGTATTATAATGTGTGGTCTAGAAGTGATTTTTCCTTATTTTCAGTAATTTTCTAGATGACATAGAAAAATACATGACTGAACCTAGATATTTTTCTGACCATTCCAAAATTATTTTAAAATCAAATATCCGGAACCCAATAAAATGCTATTTATACCCTGCAATTAGACAACATTATCTTATTTAATAAAGACGAGGTTTTGAAAGAGTTATCAGTACTTGATCATTTTATGATAGAATCAGTAGTTTGTGATATACCTTTTGACATACAATGGGTGGTGCTCAAATCTCAAATTAGGAGTATTATTATAAACAAAGCTTCACATTGCAAAAAGCTGAAACAAAACTTAAAGATAAATTAAAAAAATGGAAGTCAAATCATACAACTGGAAAATCTCTCAGACATAATAATTAAAACTAAAAAATAATTGAATTTGTTTCATCTTACTCAAGGAACTTAATATTGAAGTAGATGCTTAGCAAAATATTCTGAGTGGACACAGACACCATCCAGATTATTGGCTAGCATACTCAAAATTAATAATACCCTTATGACTATGACGTCTATAGATTATAAAGGTAAAACCTTCCATAAAACAGATGAGTTCCTCCATATATTTATAAACATATATGATCAAATCTACTCAAATAACAATAACAACAGCAGAATAGTAAACCAAAATGATATAAAACAATATTAAAATCCTATTTAATTTCTGAAATTAACTCTAGAACAAAAAAAATGTCTGCCCCTTATCTTTAGAGTAGGTGACAGAAGTTATTAACATTTTGAAAAATGGTAAAGCTCTGGGTCCTGATGAATTTACTGCGGATTTCTTTTAAATATTTCAACTGTCAGGTATTTATGACTTATACCTCAATGGTTCCAAAACTATTCTTATCTTTAAACTTAATCAGGACTCCTCCAACCCTTCTTTTTATTCATTAATATAATTACTTGATGTGGATTTAAAAATCTATGCTTCTGTTTTAGGAAATTGACTCAAAAAGATGCTGTCATCTCTAATTTCCTCTTTCCAGTCTGGCTTCAAGAAAGGCAGACTAAACCACATGCTTGCCCTTGAAACATTACAAATTATTAATAATAATGCTGGCAATGGATGCATCCAGAACCTTTGACTGGATGGACTTAGATTTTACCTATAATAGACTGCAGTGGTGGTGCTGCAGTAGCTTTGTCGCCTCACAGTAAGACGTTGTCCTGTTCGATTCTCAGCTAGAGCATCTTCTGTGTGGAGACATGCATGAATGGGCGTACCTTCATTGAAGGTTGTGTGTCAGGGCCAGCAACTCGGCACGTAAAAATCTACTGCCAATCATTAGCGGATCGGAGTTCTGCTGTGGCGACCCCTAACCGGGAAAAGCCAAAAGACACAACAACAACAACCATGCGTCACTACAACATGCCTGAAAACTTTATTAAAGCTATTCAAGTACTCTTTACAAATGCCTACACTCAAATCTCAATTAAGAAAACCATCTCTAAACCTATAATTCCAAAAAAGCACTGTCAATGCCAGGAGACGCTTTTACAATCTTTTATTCCACAATTACAAATACAGATTGAGCACTTTCATCCCCTCCTGGGGATTTTATCAGAATCTGCAAGTGTTCATTTTTATCCCCCTTAAATACCCTACCCAACTCTGATGTCACACTTTAATTGATTCATTATTTAAACATAATATTAAAAAGACAGCAACCATATACATTTCCTTCACTTTCATTCACTTGTTGTCTAATCAAAATAATTAAACACAATCCATGAATAGGCTTAATGCAGAGTTTACTTAAATTGTTCTGCCTTTTTGTTCAACACAGGCTTTATAGATATAATTTCATTCAAACCTGGGGGGGTACTGGCTTGTAATTTAACATGCCATCTGGTCTCTCTTTCTTCAATATAATTTTTGTAATTCCCTCCCCTTGGGTTTCTTAGCACTTTCTCTAAAATACAAAATGTAAATTAAGCCTATTCATGGATTGTTTTTAATTATTTTGATTAGACAACAAGTTTTCTTTCTAAGTACTAGCATTTAGAATATCTTAGAATTAGTTTTTAAATATTTTTTAGACATGATTTTTAATTATGAAAGTGAAGGAAATGTATATGGTTGCTGACGTTTTAATATTATGTTTAAATAATGAATCAATTAAAGTGTGACATCAGAGTTGGGTAGGGTATTTAAGGGGGATAAAAATGAACACTTGCAGATTCTGATGAAATCCCCAGGAGGGGATGAAAGCGCTCAATCTGTATTTGCAATTATGGAATAAAAGATCGTAAAAGCATCTCCTGGCATTGACAGTGCTTTTTTGGAATTATTGGTGAACTTTTCACTTTTGGGTTCTTTGTCTTTGTGATCTCTAAACCTATATGTGTCACTACTGGGGCTAGGCAAGGCTGCCGGCTTTTTCTATATCTTTTCATTATGTTTTGGAGCTTATTTTCAGCTATATTACCTATAAAGCACAGTATTCAATCCCATGATTTAACAATGTTAGTATCTCTATAACTGCATATGTTGATGACATCACTATCATTTTTTCTTATGTAAAATCTGATATTCCTAATATACTAAACCAAGTTAAAATATACTCAAATCTTGTCAATTATAAAAATAATCTCAATAAATCTATAACTCTACCTCTAAGAAATTCTTGTCTCTCTCTCTCTCTTTCTCTTTGTCTCTCTTTAGAGAGACTGACATTCAATGAAATTCAAATAGATTCCTCTCTTAAATACCTAGGTATACAATTTAGCCAGAACCCTAATTCTATTCTCACAAATAATATTGAGAGATAATCGTCAAATATTCAAAATGATCTAATAAAATGGGGAAAATTCAATTTTTCCTTTCTCTCCGAAGTGACAATAATAAAAATGAATATTTCAACCAGTATACTCTTCCATCTCACATCTTCACTTAATAGTATTCCAAAAAATAAATAAATAAAATGATGGAGTCAGTACTACTTAAATGTATTTGGTCTCCCAAAACTCTCAGAATGAAATGTAATAAACTAGTAATCCATAAGAAACAGGGAAAATAGGCTTATCAGATTTTTATCTTTATTATCAAACTATCAATGCAATAAAAGTTCAGATAGTAATTAAGTAATCATAGATAAAACATGCTGGAACACTTTTTTGCATTAAAATATGGCATAATAAATTATTATCTTACAATTCTAATCCACTAGCCCTCATATATTTGAGCTACAGTGAACGTAAGGAAATTAAAGTTCATACACTATTAATTGAGCAAATCATTCTACTTCAAAAATTGATTGATATCCTGGAATGAAATCATACTTTTTACAACCTATTAATTGCAAGTAATATTTTTAAGTAAATAATGAATTTTAAATTTCCAAAACTTCCCATTATTCAGGAATATGGTAGTCAGTGACTTCACTGATAATATTTTTTTTCACCAGAACATATAAAGACGACACATTATTTACCCAAAGGATACCTCCTCATTTTAAATCAAATCTTCTATTTAATAAACTAAAAGCTCAAAATTAGATGTCCAGTGATCAATGAGAAACAGAGTTAAAAACTGATAGTAAAGCCAGATGACTAACAAATATATCTCAGAGTCTTACAGGTTCATATCTAGTATTGGATACAGGCTCATATCTGGTATTGGATACAGGCTCATATCTAGTATTGGATACATACAGGCTCATATCTAGTATTGGATACAGGCTCATATCTAGTATTGGATACTTCAGTATAGATATATACTCATCTTATTGGGAGAAAACTGACTTATCTACTACTGACAGAGATTTACATAACTCTGTAGAATTTATGTCAAATATATTTCTCCAAAAAAAGACTATTTATGCTCAGTTTATACATTTAATAATGCCTATCTAACTCATAAGAAGCTACACTCCATCTTTCCCACATACTCACCACAATGCAAAGTTTGTGACTACTGGCAAGCTGGTTTAATACATATTTTGTGGAATGTAAATATGGTAAACATATATGGGAATACCTGGAGAATAAGATTAACATTCTGGGCTATGATAAGATGATTATTGCTAAAACTCTTGCCTTGCTTTATATTCTACTACTCAATATATCCCATAACATACTTTTATGCTGGTTCAACCATTCATGCTGAAAAAGTTATACAACACACAAAACTGGTGTGATAGTAAGAAATTATCATGGGATAGATTTAAAAAGGTAGCCACAAAACATTATTGGATTTTTTAAAAATCTCATTCTTCAGAAATAGACGGTCTTACTTCTTGGTTGATTGTAGGTCAAAGACATTGGATATTATCTTACAACAGCCATACTGGGCAAACATTATCAGCAAATATATCCATATACACTTTCTTTCATTTTTCCTTAGATGGGGTGAACTGCACAACATTTATTTATATATTTAATAAATGAAAAAAATGGAAAAAAGTGCCCAAATACAAACAACCAAAAAATAAGGCACTGGAGGTTGTTTGTTTTTTGTGTGTTCATTAAAGTTGGTTTGCTACCTGGTGAACCCTCCAGTGCCTTATTTTTTGGTTATACTTATATATTTATACTATACCTTCTGCTTTTTCTATTCGATTTTCTCCTGTTTATATTTACTTCAACATTGATTAAAAAAAGACCTTTTCCTAAACAGTAGCTTTAGGTGCTATCTCAGTATATAGCACATTGCACATTCTTTGTAAATAATTTTTATATAATTTAATATTTATGTTTGAATTTATTTTTCCTTTATGGATAGAAATACTCATCAAATGTTATCCTTTTTATATTATTTTTGTGTTTTCTGGAAATATCAAAGGATAAAAAAATAGTTTTGGAAAAAAATTAGCTTCTTGGTTGAATTCTAGTTTTCTAACGTTATTACTGTGTCATGAATTGGCAATTATTTATTCACATCTGTATATGATTTTTGAATTCTGATGAAGTTGACTCCTTTCAGGACAAAAGATGTTAATTCTATTTATTATTTTAATAAATAAATCTTGGTGGAACAGATCTTGTAGCTTTTATTTTTTTCTGCTCTTGAGCTGTTGGAAATTTTCTCTATGATTTATTGATTTATTCATGTAGCCATATGTGTGTGTGTGTGTGTGTGTGTGTGTGTGTGTGTGTGAATCTGTGAATGTGTGCTGGTTTTCTTCTTTGGATATGTGCAAACACTGCAGGAGAGCATGTATTTGTGTTCTGAGAGTCAATCAAACCCAATGGCAGGTCAGCTGTACAGGGTATCACTTGCATGTGTGTCTGTATGCTCATGAGCACACATATGTGTTCATGCACGTATACAAGCATGTGTATGTGTGTGTGGCTATGCATATTTGTGTTCCTGTTTGCATAAACATGTAATTCTCATGTGTGCATGTGTGTGTGTGTGTGTGTGTGTGTGTGTGTGTGTGTGTGTGTGTATGTCACAAAGTGTCTGTGTTTCTGTGTGTCTTCAGCTGTGTGCAATCAGATGTAAATGCTTTTCAATGTGATGTCTACTAAAAGACATGCACATCTTATGTATAGTACTGTTTTAGTAATAAATTTATACAATGTAGCATAATATTTATTGCTAATGTAATGATACTTACTCAGATTGACATGTTAAAACAACACTGAAATATCTGTGCTAAGGTTCTGACCACAAAGATGTCAACACCATAACAAAGATCCAGCATGGAATAGATAGAGATGAATTACCACCTGATCATAAGATCATAGGTGTTAAAAGGCAACTGAGCTGCTTGGACACTTCTGCCTTGTCATTATCCACATTTTGCCCTTGTCTTTCTATACAAGGAGTACCAGACCAGTCATTTCAGCAGCAAAGTTTTGCATACTCATTCAGTTCTCCCACTCTTTTATAGAGACACTGCTTAATTTGACAAGGAAGTCTGTTCCATATAAGGGGTAGGTCCTGTATGACAATTCTATCACTACTCCTCGTCTTATTATTTATTTGTTTATTATTTATTTTTGAGTAGATTTAGATCTCTGCCCTTGTGTTATCTGAACTATTTGATTTATGGAGGTATAAGAGTTCTCAAAGCACTGAATCATTTATAGCCCTATAAGCAAGGAACAGAATGACCCTAAGGAGTCTTTATGAAACTAGGCATAGAGATAAAGCCTCCTATATTTCTTCATAGTTCAAGTTTTTTAAGCACATTTTTTCGTCTGTTTTTTTTTTTGTTGTTGTTCTTTTTTTGCAAACCTCTGAGGTCTTTTCATTTGTTTAATATGCTTTGTAAGTACTTCTCAAAGGGGTGTTTTACTTTCTTAATTAGTGTGTAGAACAAGGTGGCGAGGACTTCTTTTGATGTAAAGAAGACCTTTTGCTATGGGATGTGTAACGTAAAAGGAATTCCTGAACACCATTGCAACATGAAGATCAAACATGAGGGCACTGTCTACCCAAATACCCTCGTCTCTCGCAACCTTTTTATTTTGAAGTGGTGTTTTCATAAGTTCATAGGTTCATATGTGTATACTAGGCTAATGGCCCTGTGGCCTTTACAACCCTAGCTCATAGAAGTGCCCTGGCATTGTGGCACCTGTCGTTAGTTTCCAGTGCCTCTATCAAGTAGAGCCACTGCAGTGATCCCCAGGTGAACTTTCTATTTCCTATCCACTCATCAAGATTTATCTTGAAGAAGGTTAGTGAGGTGCTTTGCTTGACATATATGGGAAGTCTATTCCAGAGCATGGGTAGTCTCTGGGTTATGAACCTGTCCCTCAAGCATGTTCAGTTGATTGTGGTAATGAGGCTGAGGTCTCTGGAGCATGTGGTGTGGAGGGATTAGGATTTCTTTAGATGTAGCATTTCTAATAGCGCTGGGTCAAACGTGGATTTGTAAGTCAAGCAGAGATCACTTCTTACTAGACGTTATGAGAGGGAGAATAGCTGAAGTTTTTTTGAGTCTGCCCATGTGACATGTGTTTAAGGCCTAGCATCCTCTTTGTGAGGTACTTTTGTGGCCTCTCTCTCCAGTTGTTGCAGGTGTCTAGTGAGGTATATGCCAAATGGGGCATTATACTCTATGACTGGTCTAATGAGGAAAGAGTAGAGAGAAATGATGACCTCTTTCTTCCTGAATGCAAAACCCTTGGTAATGAGATGTTCCACATAGAAGGAACTTCTGACCACAGTGGCAATGGGGTGTGGTGATATCTTTACTATAAGTTGGAGCTTGGGGCTGTTTACCAAATGTTAAAATGTTGCCATTTTCAGCACAGAGTTTGAGCCCATTTTTGTACGCCAGTTATCAACAAGTGTAAGTTCCTTTCGGAGCACCTGTATGTTGCAGTGGGACCTGATGAAAACACCCAGCTTACAATCATTCCCAAACATTGTTAACCAGTGATCCTCATTTTATAACTTGAAATCTGAGAAGCAGGTACAGGATAACAGACATCCCAGCACAGATCCCTGAAGAATTCTCTTGTCACCTTTTTGCTCTCTGAGGATGCTCACTCTACTCTTTCTGAGAACGTCCTGTCTTTAAGACAGTTGGCTATCGACCTAACACATATTGGTCAGTTTGGAGCTACTTTAGCTTTGAGCTTGCATTCATCACATTATTGCTACCAAGTATCAGTTTGTGGACAATATCTCCTCAATGTGTGTGCTGTCATGCAGGATCTAGCTGAGAAACTTCACCTCTGACTATGCCACTTAACAGTGTGCATTTTATTATTACTTAATGTGGAATATGTTCCAGCAGTGCACTTATATCTGTGTTTTTCCTTGTTTCCTTGGCATTTTGCTTAACTATACTGCCTCTGAAGCTGTGGTAAGAGTCCTACAGCAATACTGGCAAGCATCTACATGTGAAACATGATCTACCATAGGATCTGACTGATCATCAGAATGCTTTAGGGAACTGCATGCTCCACTATGGTGTACCCTATCTGTGGACAATGGAGACCAGCCTCTGAGCTGCTATCACATAATGAGCTCATATCTGAAGTAGAAATGGCAGCAAAATGACATTCTGTTTTAATAGCGGATGCACTGGTGTCACATGATCCACAGGCAATATGCTGTGCAACAGATATCTGCTCTTATAACTGAATTAATAAATCCTTCACATCCTTCACATTTTCAGCACCTGTATGCACCTGACCACTACATAATTTTGTTAGTATACAATCATTTGCACCAACTGGTTTCATATTGTGTGGGTACTTTATCACTGATAGCAGCAGTGATTTACTATCACACAAGGTTTTCATTGCACATGGTCACTGTCATGGAGCAACGAAGAGAGTTATACAAGTTGGTCACATTACATACCACCTTTGGCTTGTATGTATGCAAACTCCACTTGGATCTGTGTTGCCCATCTATCTTAGTGGAGGGCCACACATATGTTGGCACATTATTGTTTGCTGTTATGTTATGCATATGTTCCACAAGTTAAATTGCAACCTGTAATGGTATTATCAATATCATGTTTGGCCTACAAGCTACTTCATCAGAAACTCTCACTGCCACTGCAAAGGAGTATGCACATAAACCAGTGTTTCCTGCTTTGATGCAAGTAATCTGCCTCCATGAACATGGGAGAAGTTAAGCTTGAATAAATACGGCCACATTATCAAGATGGTATCAAGGGCTATGCAGCTACTGAGGCTGCCTGCAAGATGGCCTCCCCCAGCCATGTATCACTGCCCCTGGGAAATACTCAGGTAATACAAACAAATGGACAAGGCAGATAGGGGCAGATAAAAATACACGACTAGGCCATCAAGACTCACCATGGACTTCAATGGACAGGTAGGTTAAGGATCTATACAACTAATACTGTGAGTTTTCCCCATGTACCTAGATCATGACAGTTTTACTCCCAAAGTGGAAACACATACATATCAAAGAAAATATTTACATTATATATTTACTGGTTGCAGACACTAACTTACGTGAATGGAGTGTCATGGCAACAGCAAATGTAGTCTTTGGTGACCTCACACTTGCCTAAATACTGATGCAGTGTGTATGTGAACTAACTCTAAATTGTGTTTCTATGTTTTTGTTTGTTTGTTTGATTGATTAAGTGCTCAGAATGGGATTGACCAGTGAGATATCACCCCTTTTCATTGCATGTCATGGGAATAGAAGCTGTAAACACACCTTACACACACAGGCACAGATGTTCACACACACACAGACACACACACACACACACACACGCACACGCACACGCACACACACACACACACACACACACACACACACACACACACACACACACACACACACACACACACACACACACACACACACACACACACACACACACAGTTGCAGATATACAGATATGCAGTAAAGTGTATGTGAATAAGATTATCCAGTCACATAAAGAAATAAAGAAATGAATATAATTAGGTAAAGGTGATATTGCTACAGCAAGTTTAATGTTAAACTCCAGTTGTATTTCCATAGTGGACATATTTATCAGTAACTGTTTTCTGTTCCAAGACTCATTAGTGTCGGTCCCAGAATAGCAGGGCTGAATTTGTTAAAATGGAGGCTTACATAAGTTAACTCTCAGAGTACATTTTCTCAGATTAGGTATGGCCATCTCTGAGTTGGTATGTATATGTATATACATATATACATACATATTTAGATAAAGTTGGGTGTGGGAGCTTGCTGCCCATATTGGGTGGTGTAACATGGGGTCTGCAACCTCCTTCTAAAAACAACTTAAAAGAGTAGTGATGTTCAACAATCCTTGTTCTGCTATATTTTCCCATTTTTTTTAATCTGGGGCTTGAATTTGCAAGTCTCAGAAGTGCAGTAGGGAGTCTGCATATCTTATAAGCACTGCTCATAGTCTGTTTAATGTACAATGGAAATTTCCAAAAGTAATATTACTTGAAGTCCTTGATGCTGGTGTATCAGCCTCCTACCCTCCCCTGCACTGGAGCAATGTGCAGTGGCATCTAGCAGCAGAGGTACTGACATGTGTCCATCCTTAGTTGGGGTCACTGTATATATTGTTACTGTGCAAACACTCTGCTACATCAGCCCGATCACCACAGGCTTCTTCTATGCTCTGTCAGTGATGTAATGATTGCACTCATGGATGACTCTTTCATGGCTGCCACAGCAATCCAAACTCTGTTATGATATTTAATGCAACCATGGCTGGGATAGCCACTCAGCTGTGTGAATACTGGCTCTAGATGGTGGCCTCTGTTGGTGTAACACCCCAACCTCATTTGTAAAAATAAGAAAAAGGGGGTTGTGAGTAGATGGATGGATGGATGGATGGAATGGCTCAGAATGACTATCCTAAACTACATCGCAGCAAAGAGGCAAACAGTATTCTCTTCTTCACTGAAGTATTCTTTCCTTTTTTTCTTGTTCCTGTTATTCCCTTGTTTTCAAATTGTTCATAATGCAAGTACAAAATGTTTTAATGTTAATATAAACCACACAAAGGTATGTCACATTAACTTTCCCTTAGATTACATATACATACTTGGAAGTGAAATAATTTTCCTACAAGTTAGTTTTCTAGCAGTCAATCACCTCTGCAGAAAGATTCTAGTAAACAAGTGGAAACTGAAATATTATGGTGCTAACACCATTTAACTGAGCAATGACCTGAATGCATATGTAATAAACACCACTGATAATCACATTTATTAACTGTACTACAACATTCAGAGCATTAGTGCTGCAGTAGGTGTTGGAGATTTTTTAGAACATGCAGAAGACAGTTGTAGATGGACATTTGCACGTGCATAACGTAATGTAATATTTATGCAACAGAGAAAGTAAAACTAACCAATACAAAAAGAGCAGCACCAAAGATATTTGAAGAGAAATACAGTCAAAGGAATCTAGATATGGAAAACTTTACAATACAAAAAATAAGGAGATTAAGAGGAAAAGTAGAAAAAGTGTTTAGTAATGGAGAAGTCAAAGAAATAGAAATTGATGTTATGGAGCAGCTGCAGACAGAAGGATTTAGTGTAGAAAATCGAATGCAGAAAGCACCACAACAGGACAGAGCAATGGATATCCAAATTAAGGGGAAATCAGTGGAACAGGAAGGAATTGGTCAGGTGCCATATCAAGATATTTTGGAGCCTTCCACAGGAAACCAGTATAAACGTTCACTTGAAGCTAGACAGCAAAGGAAGCAACAGGAAACTGTGGAAACAATGATGCAGTCAGTGTTGAGGAGTAATAGGCCAGTAAGTTCCCATATAATAGAGCAACAGATGGCACAGGATGAAGTTGAAGAGAATGTGCCACACGAAGATGCTATAGAATCTTCTATAGAATGCCCACAGGAAACAGAAAATAAGGGTTGTGCCCTCAGTTTGGAAGAAAATGAATTAAGGGAAGAGTCGCTTGATTTAATAGACATAGCCAGATATATCAAGATTAATGAAAGAAATAGACTGCAGAAGGTTAATAAAACCCCAATAGTCAGAAGTTTGATAAAACAAATGAACGCAGGAATTAGGACTGCCCATAGAGATCCATGCAATGTAACAGAAGTAAACAGAATATATTACTGTGCTGCTAAATTAATAACTGATAAAGTTCTACCACAAAAACATATGGTAGTGGTGGAAAGAAAGGGGCTAAAGCAAATACCATGATGGAAATATTGAATGGAGAAAACTATAAAGCAGCTAAGACAAGAAGTGTCACTGTTAGCAGATTATAAAAGAGGGAACAGATCACCAAAATACTAAGAAAGATATATGTAATAAAAGCAATGTGCAGTATTAGAACAGACCAGGATCTATCGTGTGCTATCACAAATAACAAACTAAAAATGTCAGCACAGGCGGAAAGACTTAGAAGATATGAGGATCTATGAAGATCCTGTGGAACATAAGAAAGATGCTAAATGGATAGAAGAAGTAAAAGAAAGAATACGAGGGTTAAAGATACAGGATATGAAATGGGATGAAGTAACAGCCAGAGAGATTGAAACAAAGTTAAGAAAAGCCGCTAATTGTAAAACCCCAGGCCCAGATGCAGTACCTAACTTTTGGCTGAAAGTATTAACGTCTTTGCATAAGGATTTAACCATGAATATGAGAAATTCATACATTTCTTACATGATATACAGGATGGAATTATAATATTAGCTGAGGACTTAAATTTACCAGAAACAGACATTGATTCAACGTTAGTAAAGAAATTATTCACAGAGTATATTCAGGAACAACAAATGCTTCAGATTGTAAAAAAACTACCAGGGGACGGAATAAACTAGATATTGTTTGTGTTCCTAAACAAATTACTGTAACTTCAAGTCAAGTTTTACCACCATTGATGTACAGTGATCATGGGGTCATAAAGGTTAATTTGTTGATAGATAATTCTGCCAAACTGAAATCTAAGCCAATACACAGAAGGTCAATTACAGATTATAGGGAAGCTAAAAAGTTGCTATATAAAACTAACTGGAGTGAAGTGTTCAGTGGAAAAACTCCAGATGGAATGTGGAGAGTTTTGAAAGAGAAATTGTTTGAGTGCAAAAAGTCAAAAAAATGTTTAACATCAGGATCTAGGCATGTAACATCAGGGGGGTATATTTCCCTAAGAACAAGATACCTGATTAAGGTGAGAGACAACAAATACAAGAAATGGAAGAGAGGTTGAACCACAACTATGAAAACTGAAATAAATGAGCTGGACAAACAGATTAAGCATAGTGTTAGACAAGATCAAGAAAAATTTGAAGAAAATTTATATAAAGATATTGAGCATAATAGGAAACATTTTTATAGATAAATAAGATGTGGAAGGAGTAAAGATACACAAATTGATAAACTGTGTACAGATTCTAAAATTTATTCTCAGACACAACAGATTATAGATATATTTACAAAATCTTATGCAAAACAGTTTGGCTCTACAAAAGGGGTGGTAAGTTGTCCTAGTGACATCCAGGTAACCCCAGATACTGGAATCAAATTAGATTATATTGAAAAAGAACTGTGCAAACTGGATCAAAACAAAGTACAGGGAGGAAATGAAATAAGTATCAATGATTTGAGAACACAAGCAAGAACTTACACTGCCATTACATCTATTATTCACTAGGTCATATAAATATGGAGAGATTTCTCAAGATTGGAGACATGCACTTATTAAACTTGTCTTTAAGGGAAAGGGGAGTAGGACAAACCCAGAATCATATAGATGCTTAAGTCTACTTTCATGTTGTGGAAAAATAATGGAGAAGGTAATACTGGATAAGTTATTTTCAGAACTGGATAAGTTGGGACTTGAAACCATATATCAGCATGCATATGTTGAAAATATATCTATTACCACCTGTAACATGATGTTCTATAACAATATAATAACAGCTATGAATGAAAAAATGTGCTGTGATGTGATTTATATAGATTTAACTTCAGCATTTGACAGGGTCATGCACAAAACACTGATCAATAAATTAGTACAACTAGGTACTGATGTACTGTATAAGATGGATAGCTGCATGGCTTACAAATAGAACATGGCAAGTATCACACACCAACTGGACAGGTGAAATCCTTGATTACAGTTAAGGTGTCCCACAGGGCTCTGTACTAGGCCCTTACTTGTTTAGATTGTATCTTTCAGACCTTAATTTTTCATCTGAGGTGTTCTACAGTCTATACACTGACGACCTGAAATTGGGTAAACTGATTCCAAGTGTTACAGATAAGGCATGTCTGCAAAATAATTTGACTAAATTGACCATTTGGGCACAGGAGAATAATATGTTGATAAATACATCAAAAACTAAGCATATGAGATTTGGGGGACATAAACTGAAAGGTGAATATTTAATACAGCACAGTGACTGAAACTGTAGACTCATTTAAGGACCTGGGTATATGGGTAGATTCAGCTATGAGTTTTTCTAATCATATCAACCAATTGGCTAATGATAGTTATAGAACTATAGGTTGTATAAAATTATTTATAAAGTCTAGGAAATCAAACATAATGAAATCATTCTTTGTTAGTTACATTAGACCCAAACTTGAGTATGGGATAACAATATGGAAACCCTATAGGAAAACAAGCATGAATAAACTGAAAAGAGTACAGCAGAAATATACCAAGGGCATCCATGGATGTGAAAATTTAAGTTATTATGAAAGACTAAAATATCTGAACTTGTACAGTGTCTCTTACAGATATTTAAGAGGAGATCTTATTCAGGTATATAAGGCATTTAGGGACAACTACCTCTGGGAATGTTTGGGGTTATCAAAAATTACTAGAGAATCGTCAGATAACCTATGTAGAAGATTCTATAGGAAAGAGAAGTGTACTAATTGGTTCTCTGACAGAGTAGCTGATGCTTGGAACAGGCTACCAAATTACATTAAAGCAAGTACTAGTTTAGATATTTTGAAGAACAGCCTGGACATTTATTATGGGAATAAGTGTTTGGCATATTGGCAAGCTAGAAGATATTTAATGCCCGTGCTTGAAACATTTGTATGTATGTATGAATGAGTAAGAACTATTTATATGCACACCACGATCAGGCACCGCACTGGATAACAACAGGAAAAACAATGCTCTTACTTAAGAGTGAACCTGCAAGCTACCCTAAAAATTATAGACCAATAACTTGTCTTCCAACGATGTATAAACTCTACATGGGAATTGACGCCAACAGAGTTTATAGTCATTTAGAAGAAAACTCAATTATGGCAGTAGAACAAAAGGGCAATAAAAGAAAGTCATATGGAACAAAGGATCATTTGTTGCTAAATAAAGTTATAGTGGAGAACTGCAAAAAGGGGAAGAATCTAAGTATGGCATGGATTGACTATAAAAAAGCATTTGATAGTATCCCACATTCGTGGATAAAAGAGTGCTTAAAAATGTATAAGATACACCCTACACTGATTGATTACATTACGGTAACCATGAAACAATGGCAGACCACTTTGCAATTAAGACATGATAAAGGACAGATTATTATCCCAGGGACAAAAATTCAAAGGTGGGTATTCCAGGGTGAGTCTCTGTCACCATTGCTATTCTGCCTTGCTATTAATCCATTAAGATGTTTACTTAACAGCTTAGGCCCTGGCTACAATTTAGCTCCTAGAAAACAACAAAGTCTAATGACTTTTCATCTGTATAGCTCATCAGATGAGGAATTGAAAGCACAGCTGTAGGTTGTCAAAACTTTTTCAGATGATATTGGAATGTCATTTGGTCTTGATAGATGTGCAAAAGCAGCCTTTAAAAAAGGAAAACTGCAGCACCAGGAAAACATCAGTTTGGGGCAAGAATGTGATATAAAAGAACTTTAGCAAGAGGGAGTGTATAAATACTTAGGAATCAATGAAGGATCAGCAATAAAACATAAACAAATGTGAATAATACTCAATAAGGAGTACTTTAGAAGACTTAAATTAATCCTTTTAATCCTTTTTCCAGCATTGACATCTAGGAACAAGATCCAAACTATAAATCAGTTTGCTCTTCCTGTCCTAACTTATAGTTTTGGAGTGAATGACTGGCCCCAAAAAGTGTTGGATAGATTGGATATTAAAAACAAGAAGGCTGCTTCATGCTCACCAAATGATTTATAAAAATCAGAGTAAACCAAGATTATATATTCCCCGTTCTGAAGGAGGGATGGGCCTCCTTGAAATTGATAGTTACTGTTAAAATATTCCTGGCGCCATAAAATCTGCTCTTTAAATTTTCCCTTAGAACTAGTCAGTTTTTTAGTTTTAGCACTCAAATATGTTTCTTTGAGCTCAGCACTTGTTCAGAACTCTTTGTAAGCACTAAATAAGCTACTAATTACTACAGGACTCAACTTTCCTCACTTATCTAGAGGAAAACAATTTTTAGTACTTAATAAATAAGCACCTATCCAGGCATGTCTAAGGGTCAGCTCCTGGTGTTTTCTCCTGTCTACCTGATGAATCTGGGGATCTTGGGGGCAATGCAGCAATTTCCTCATGTACACAGACAACCCTCTCCTCCTACCACCCAACATTACAACCTGTGAGAAATGCACTTATATAGCCAAACTGGAAGTAAAGCTCTCTTCAGCCAAGACTGGATTAGATAGTCAAGAGGAGAAGGTAAACACTTGCACCACACCAAACTCATCACATAGTCCCTCAAAACCTACACCATCAAAATCCACACATAGAAACACAAAAAAAAAAAAAATTTGCTCAAGCAACAGAGACCTGTAAAGCAGAAACGCAAGTAACCTCCACCCCCAACACAACCCAAATGACACATAGCCCACAGACTCAGTGTAACAATCAACCACAGCCCATAAGGCAAAACAACATACCCAACACACTAGTAATAGGTGACTCTATAGTCAGGCACACTGATGTCCCACTCACCAGGCTAAACAAGGAGAAGGTTACTGTCAGCTGCCTGTCAGGCTCCAGGATCTGTCACATAACCCACACACTCAGGTCACTCCACAAGTACAAATACAATGTCATTGTCCATTTTGGTGTGAACGACCTGAGATGTACCTTCCTGGACTACATGAACAGAGACATGGAAGAACTCTCCAATCTTGTAGCCCAGACAGGTATGACCCTAGCCCTGAGTATCATCCTGCCATCACCCAGAATGATACCGCAGTACAAGGACAAAATGATTAACTTCAACAATTAGCTAAGCTTCTGGTGTCACTCTAAGGAGATCCAGTATCTGTCTGCCTGGGATGACATGATCGACAGACCATGAAGCTTTGCCAGAGATGGCCTGCACCTCTCACCCTTGGGATTCCGGATACTGGCTAAGGCTCTTGCCACCCCTATAGTGCCTTTTTTATGCAAGGTTCAAATGACAAATTCACCACCATAACAGGTACAAGCAAGCAAAATCTGAGGGTAATGCTACTTAATGCTAGAAGTCTAAACCTTAAAATGCACTCACTCAAAGTACTCCTTAAAATGGAGAACATCAACATCTGTGCAGTGTCAGAGACCTGGTTCAAGGCTCCAGAGAGCACCCCTGCATTACCAGGCTATAATTCATACCACACCTTTCGACCGCCTAACTTTGACCGAAACACCAAAGGCGGAGGTGTGTCTATATTCATTAAGGATATCCACACCTCCAGGCTAGTTGCTCAGCATAATGCATCCGAGATTATCCAAGTGCAATTAACTCTGGGCAAGACCGCAATCCAAATTGTAGCTTGCTACAGATCCCCCACCATGCCCCAGGACTCCCACTCCTCCTTTCTTGATATACTGGAAAATATTAGGGTACAACCCAACACCCTAATAATGAGCAATTTCAACTACCCCACCATTAACTGGGAAAACTACTCATGTACCAACTCTTATGCTCAACGTTTTCTGGAATTCATAAATTCCAACGCCTTGGATCAACTTATCCACACCACCACCAGGGGCAGCAATATCCTAGACCTGGTCATTACCGACATGGGTGATTGGTGTTCCACACCAAAGGTCATTTCCTTGTTGGTCAGATCCGACCACAAGCTAATCACCCTAGACATCCACATCACACCCCCATCCCCATTAGGGAAAGTACCGTAAAAAATTTCTCCAAAGCCAACTTCACACTTCTTAAGACAGAAGTTGCAAACTTCATGACACCCATGCAGACAGACAACAGAGGTACAACTGCTGAATCTTACACAACTGCACTTTATAAGCACTTACATGAGTGCATGGATCGTGCTATCCCTAACAGAACCAAGATGCTATCCTCCAAAAAATGAAGCTAATCTGGTGGTCCCCTGCCATAAACAAACTCTACAACAGGAGAAAGAAACTGTTGCAAAAAAGAGTAAAATCCCATGACTGGAGGAACTCCCTGGTCAGCCTCAGTAAGAAGCTGAGATCCCTCATAAAATCCTCCAAAGCTAGTTAAGAAAACAAAATCACCACTGATTCTAAAGACAACCACAAAGCATTCTATAGCTATGTCAAGAATCTCAATGGCAACACTCAGATCTGCTCTGAGTTACAGCACAATGGCACTAAATATACAGAACCAACTGATATTGCCAACATCCAGGCAGATAGAGTCAGTGCTAACTTCACCACCCTCTCAACCCCTAAGGGGCCCATCTCTATACCGGAAGAATGCAAAGTTCCTGTAATCATGGCTGCACAGGTAAAAACCACACTCTCCAAAGACAGGAACACAGCATCCATGGGACCTGACAACATCCCTAGGCTGCGTTCTACATGGACTACAGAACTAACTGACACCCCACCTAAGTATCATGTTCAATCATAGCCTCACCTCAGGCTTTGTGCCCACTGAATGGCACACAGTGACGGTTATCACACTCCACAAAGGGGGGATCTACCACAGACCCCAAGAACTACAGCCCCGTTAGCCTGATTAGCCTGGTCTGCCAGGCTATAGAACGTATCATCATAGAACTTATAAACAAAGACATTGGTAATCTCCAAACTCTGGACCCCACCCAGTTTGGGTCTGTAAAAGGCAGATCATGTCTCCTAAACCTAACAGACTTCTTTGAAGCAGTCACCAAAGCTGTAGATGAGGGTAAAATGGTTCACACAGCCTATCTAGATCTCACCAAGGCTTTCAACACCATTCCCCACTCTAGAGTTATAGATAAACTCACTAAACTAGGTATAAATCCCTATGTCACAAGACGGGTTGCCAACTGGCTCACTGACAGAATCCACACTGTGAAAGTAGCAGACTCCAAATCTGACTTCAGAGCAGTGACAAGTGGAGTACCATGGGGTTCAGTCCTGGGTCCTCTCCTGTTTGGTATCTACTTCTCTGAAGTACAGGCTAACACTGAAGGTCTTTGGCTAACGAAGTTTGCAGATGATTGCAAACTAGGAGCCATAATTGAAACTCCTAATGATGTGGACATCCTACAAAAGGGCCTCACTGAGACAGATGCCTGGTGTCAAAGCCATGGCCTCAAGCTCAATGCCAAAAATACATTGTCATCCCCTTTGGTAAAAACTCTGTACCCATGAACTACCACATAGGCAGTAATAAACCTAACACCAAAAGTGTGATAAGAGACCTTGGGACACAGGTGGACAGTAGTCTTTCCTTTCATAATCACATCGCCACAGTAGTCAGGAAATTCTTCTATGTGCACACCTCATCGCAAAAGGTTTCTCATCCAGGAAAAGAGAGGCCATTGTTCCCCTCTACTCATCACTCATTAGACCCATTACAGAGTATAATGCCCCTTTTGGTATGTATCTAACAAGACATCTATAACAACTGGAAAAGCTGCAGAAATACCTCACAATGAGTATTACCAGTCTCAAACAGATGCCTTATGCAGACCATCTCAAAAATCTTCAGCTTTACTCCATCGCATATTGCCTACTCAGAGGCATTCTCTGCTTAACATACAAAGCTATGTCAAACCCAGAGCTGTTGGACATGCTCCACTTAAAGAAATCCCAATCCCTCCTAGCTACATGCTCTAGGGAACTAAAGCTTGTCACCACAATAAACAGAACATGCTGGAGGGATAGATTCATGTCCCAGAGACTTCCCATACTCTGGGACAAACTACCTATCTATATCAAACAAAGCTCCTCATTAGCACTTTTCAAGAAAAACCTTGATGATTGGATGGGAAATAGGAAATTCACCCTGGGGATCACTTCTGTGGCTCTGCTTGACAGTGGCACAGGAAAATAATTTTCCTGGGTGGCGAAAGGCAGGGTACCTTTTTGGCTAGGCTTATATAGGCCCCAAGGCCAATAGCCTAGTACCTAGCTATGAACCTATGAACCTATGAACATGTATAGATCTGCAATCATGGGACTCCACACATATCTACTGACCTCACAAGATCCAAATGTAATGAAAGTTTTGAAACATGAGGAGAATAAATCTAAGATGATGCTTCTGCTTAATTTAGCAGAAGCATATCGACGTCAAGGAGGATTGGAAATCAGAACAGAAGTGGATGAAAAACAGCAACTGAATGTGCCAAAAACAAAAGAAAGAATATAAGGTGATGGACCAGATGAGAAGGCAAGAAATGTGGAAAAAACACAGCTATAGTTGCAAGTATATAAAACTTATGGAAGGCCCTCATGTTGATCAAGAACGAATGCAGGAATGGTTAAGGAGAGGCGAATTCAAATCAAGAAATGAAAGGTTAATATTGGCAGGCCAAGATAGTGGGCTACATACACACTGGTTTACAAAGTCCATTGAACATGTAGGAGAAACAGACATATATAAGTTTTGTAAAACCGAATTGGAAACAGTCACAGACATCGTTGCTGGTTGCAACGCACTAATGGCAGAGGGACTATATACTGAAAGGCATAAAAATGTGGCAAGACTGTTACACTGGAGATTGTGCAAACATTATGGTATTGAAGTGGCTGAAAAACACTGTCAACATGAGCCACAAAGAATCATAGAAAATGATGAAGTTTATATCACATGGGATCACCCAATACCAACAGTTCAAAAGACGGATGCTAGAAAACCGGATATAGTGGTCCAAGAAAAGAAGACAAAAGCAGCATTGATCATTGAAATTGTCACATCTAGTGACTAAAGTGTCTTGCATACAGAGAGACACAAAGTCATAAAATACCTGGATCTGCTGGCAGAAATGAGAGCCATGTGGAAGAAAGATACCCATACAGTTCCAATAGAAGTAGGAGCAACTGGTCTTATAAAAAATAATTTACAATTGTATTTAGATATGTTAACAATTTATTTAACATCGTACGAATTGCAGAAGGAGCCATTACTGGGCATATTTCAGGTGCTGCGAAGAGCACTTTTGGCTGACATCAAAGAGTGAAACAATGAATTTTAGCCGTACTTTGACTTAGGAATGGGGTCCATTCCTGTCATGGTATTAGAAACCCAAAAGACTTGGAGTTGGAGAAATTAAAAATGACAAATAATGTGTGCTGTTATATATATCATGTGAAAGTTTAACATTTATAATGCTGTTTGACATTGAACATAATATTCTTGAGAAACAACATGAGTGCAGAGGAAGAATGGAGTCTCAGTCTTAGTTGCAGCAGAAAAGAAATAAAACAAAGCCAAGCGAACACTCCTCACGGCTAAAAAAACAACTTCAATAGAACAGGATAAGTGCTTTCACTACTCAAAGTAGCTTTATCAGAGCACAGCAAACACAGTAAAAGTTTAAATAATACAATGTAGCTACTCATAGTTTCAATGCAAGTCACATGACCATAGATTTGGATTTAAAGGTATCATATCATTTAACCCAAAGGCCCTGTCTGATTTCAATAGCACCATCCACTTAGCTTCATTGCATTCAGTTTTATTAATGACATCACCTCTTCTTTTGTTAAAAAATGTTACCTGTAAGACTGCTAAACTAAAACGTTCCTAGAATGGATCTGTAATTGTGAAACCCCAGGCTAGCCTTACTTCATAGCCTTCTTGTCTAACCTTAATAAACACCCCTTCCTTTTCTTTAGGCAACAGACCTCACTTCTTGCATGTTACCATCTTCACACTTCCTGGTGCATGCTCTATCCTAGTACAGACCTAAGTTAGAAAATAATGTTTATTGTCTCTACTGATGCTTATGTTTCATCCTTGTACCAGTATATTGTACTATATACTAACTTCTTTCTGGTGATGTACAGTTTAAAGTATACTGTACGGTTTGTAGTATATTTAATGTATATACTCAAGAGTGTAATATTTCTGAGACTGTATTTTGTGCTTTTAGTAAACTGTGTTATTGTGGAACGTTTCTCCCTGGGCCTTCGCTGAAAAAGGACTTGTGTCTAGTTGGACTTTCCCGGTAAACAAATGTAAAATAAATAAATAGAATCACATCTACCAATATCATATTTGTGTTCCTTAATACGTTCACATAATGTGCAATCTGTTTTGCCGACATAAAAAAAAAACTGTATGTCTAGCATCTAGCAAAATAAACTAAATGACTCGTGGAATAATCAGTATAATGGCAAAACTTAAAAACTATACCCTTCTCTGGATGAACGTAGGAATCACTAATGTCTGTATATGTGCAATAGGCACAAGCTCTACATGCAAATGTGCCTGTTGTAACTTATGGGTTTGTAGTTCCCTGGGTCTGTTGATGGTCCTACTTTGTGTAGCGGGATGGCCATTGCTGCCCATCATTCCCTAGGGATGAAATCTGTCTGGATGCTGAGCCTGACAGATCATGTTTCAAGGTATTTAGTAGGCATCATGAGATATTAACAGGACTCATTGATGCAGTGTTTTTAGAGCCAGACAGTTCATTGAGGAACTGTTCTTAAATAACAGTAGAAGGTATTTCCTAGGCAAGTTGGATTGAGGGTTATAGGGCAATGAAACTGGAGATACATTTTCTCAGCCAGCAAATTTGCTATATTCCCCATCCAGTTCAGTACAGGAAGTTTAATCTAGTATTAGTTCAGTACATTGCTGGGCATTCCCTGTAAGCTTGACTGCATAACTAAAAAATGCCTTATGGTTATCCTCAGCCTGGAAGGCTATCTTTTCCTTGAAGTTGGTTTGCTGGACTTGATTAGTCCCCTGAGATGTTTTTTGAATTTGATGAGGGAGTTTTTAGTGTTTTGAATATAGCCCTCCCTATTATTTTGGACATGATTTTATTTTGCTTTTTTTTGTACAATCTATTTATACTAAGGATCCACCAAGAGGGCTAGTTTTTGGAGTTTGTTCCAAGTTTATTTCAACTTGGTACCTATGGAGTTATTTACACGCTTGTACAGGGATTCCCTAAACATTTTTGCCTAGGCCATCATTTTCTCTGTTTGAGAGGGGTCTGGAACTTGGCTATGTAGTAGTGTACAAGGTTTTGGGCAGGATTAGTTATATGGTACACTCTGATTGGTCACTACCTACCGCTTCAGTGATTTTTCTTGAAAAAGTTTACTTAATTAAATAGACATAATCTCCCTTTGACTAATGTAAATTGTTGCAGATCTATAGCAATATGTATTTATATTGGAGATTGTGAAATCACATCTTATACTTTCTGTGTTTTGGCAAATGGTGGCAAATTAGATTGTTGGGCCTATATTTACTGGGGTGAGAGTGAGAACTCCTTTATACAAAGGCATAAATATAATCATTTGCTTACCTCAGGAACATGCCTTGTGGCTAAACATAAGGTGAACCATTTTCTGAGGGCATACAAGATATAAATTGTTGGAGCCCATGGAGGTTGTATTTTTAGCTTTAGAGAGGACATTTAAAAATGCTTTGTAATAATCTTGGTGTCAGGAAGGGACTTGGGAATTTATAAAACTTCAATGACTATCCCTTGTAATAATTGGTAATAAATTGTCTTCAAGTAAACTAGCAAAGTATTTAGGGTTAGACTAACTAATACAATTAATGAATTCAAAGCATTGTTGAATGTCATTTCATAATTGTTTGATATAGTTATAGAACGTTAAATGATTATCTTTATTTTTTGTGATAGCTTTAATTCATGTTCCACTTTGATCTTCTTTAAAGGAACATTCAGATTTTGCTGAACTGTTTGACAGACCCTGTAATGTGAGTGGATTTTCTTTTATTATAAAGCTTATTCATGCAATCATTACACAGCTGTGGTTTATTTTTATGCTTCAAAATATATATTGTTCTCATTGGGACTTCCTGGTTTACGGTATTTATCAGATGGAAGGAAAATTCATTGTTAGAATTAACAGCCTAGGATACTTTGTAGTTAAATGTTGAGATTTCTTTATATAGATTTAATACATTTTTCTTTTCCAAAGTCCTTGAATCCAGTGATATTCAGTACTGTTAGTTTAAATCACATAAAGGAGAATATTATTGATTTGTAATCAGATCAGACAAGGCATGAAGATACTATAACAATACTACAAGTAGGTTCAGTGTTAGTGACTAATAATTCAAGAAGATGTTAACCCCTAGTTTGGCTGGTTAACTTTTTGTATAAGTGAATTGGCTTTTACTAAGACTAGGAATCATTTTTGTAATATGTACAATCATTTGCTAAGTTACAGTTATAATTCTCAATGTTTAATTCATCATTCTGTTTATAATTCTGTGCTTACAATGCATGCAATGTAAACATCTCTTATTCTTCTGTTGTGCTCTGGAGATTTTCCTAGAGACTTTACCGAAAAATATGTATTCTCATCTACTCAGTTTGGACGTTCTCAGTTAATATGTGTGTGTGTGTGTGTGTGTGTGTGTGTGTGTGTGTGTGTGTGTGTGTGTGTGTGTGTGTGTATCTGTGCGTGTGCATTTGTGCATGTGTGCGTGTTCACATGTGTAATACAATGATGCACTAATAGTTATAGTTTGAGTAATTTGAGAATTAAAGCATGTGTTTTTGGAAGAGCAGAAATACATGCATGATTAACATTTTACGGAAAAATTAATTTATGGGGTTAAACACTCAATCAGATTTTTTTACATTCTCTGAAAATGCAAATTAATTTACTAATCCTGCTGATCTTGGTATTATTTTCTGAATTTATTTGCACCTTTTTTGACTTGTGCCATAACTTAATTAACATGCTGTTAAAGTATTTTTTGAAACTACCTATTAAAATTCACTGGGAAATTTCTAGTTACTTCAAATTTTGTCTAACTTCTATACCCATCTTATTTGTATTTTGGGAACAGAATAGTGTATTAAGATAAACATGCTCAGTACAGCTTGTATTTATTAATTGAATCACATTATCATATCTGCTGCTCTTGGAATCCACAACATGTGATGACATTGCAACGATGTTAATTTGTTTATGCCATGAATATTTAATTACTTAGTCTTTACAAGCACATTCATGAAACAGATTAATAAGTTTAAAGATACCTTAAGATGATATATCTGTATTATCCTTTGGATTACTGCTACATAATGGGATAATCAAAAGTGAGACGTGTGCAAATCACGAAATAATGTGATTAGGTGTTGTTATTTTAATTGTTTTAGTTTCATGGCATGCAGTTAGATATTCATATGGAATATACATTTTTGCATTACATACCTAAATAATGCTGCAAAATTAAGATATTTTAAAAATAGCCAATACTATTATGTAGTACTTTCCATAGCACTCCTGATCTGTGAGTACTTCTTGTAATCTCAGATTTGTTAATATTTATTGGTATAAGCAAAAAGCTACACTCAAATGCAAGCAAAGAGGTGCACTCAGCACACACATTATGTACACTATGTCACCAGACGTATTCAGAGCTATATTTATGATTGATGAAGACAGGTGGAAATGTATATTTTATATAGGGATCTGATATTGTAACTAGGCTGGATTATGTCATCCTATTTTTATTCACAATCAGATAATAATAAAAAGTGTAACAAACAGTACAGCACAAGAAACAATGCAGAGTAGGAGTAGGCAACATAATATGGATATATAAGTAAAAGCAGTATTTCAAGTCCACATCATCTCCATAACAATGAAAGAATGGGTCTTATTGGATATCTACAAACAGGAACCAAATAACAACTGATACTAAACTTTTTCTAAAAAAAAAAAGTTGATAGGAGAAATAAATCAAAGGACACTGGATCAAGCTGAGTGCATCAAATGTTTTTTTTCCTAGAGACCTCAAATGCTGCAAGGAACTTGGTGTGTAGCTAAATATGAAGAAAATAAATTATATTAAATGCCTGCATAAGACAGATTACACAATGATACAGTTACCCTGAGCAGGGAGTTCCAGAATACTGGTATTTGTATCTAGAAAGTACATCTGAAAAGTGTAAATGAGTTGGCAGTATCCAGAAGATATACTGACATCATTATTGGTGAATCATAGGATAGTTTCAAAATATGAGTTTATTAGCTTTTTGCTTTTGAATAAAAAGTTGATAAAAGGATGTTTAAAAGGTAAACTGATTGGTATATGTTATCTGTTAGTAATTTGAATAACAAAACAGTAAATTTGCTCAATGAGCTCTCTAAAGTTTTGCAAGTTTGATTGAGTGGGCTGAATCATGGCAACAGTAAAGAAGAAAGATGGTGCCACGTATACTTCAGTGTACTTCAGTTAAGACTAACTTTCAAAAAAACTAGGAATGTTCATTTGATAGTACCTTATAACAGTTACAAAAGATAAGACTCAACTCTATCATTTTTAATTATAATGAATAATGATGATGATATACAAAATTTTGCTAAAATGCTGCTTCAGTTTATACATTTGATGATTAATGATCATTTTCTTCCACTCAACTTAATTTTTCATATGTAAATGAACAAGTATTGTCATAAAGATTAGAGAGCAGTTAAGTTTTTTGTACTGCATGGGTTTGTGGGTTAAAGAAACAACACACGGTCATCTTAGATATATTTAATTCTTGCTTTTTGAATATAATGGGGATAAAGCAGTAATAAATGTGTACTTACATTGTGATTGTTTTGACACCGAGCCATGAACTGAGAGATGAGAAGAAATCAAGATTGAAAATTCCTGCCAGATTCAGATGTCTCAGCCAGATGAGCAGAATATCAGGCAGAAAGCAGCAATCAGTTGTCTTCAACACCTAGTTATTGGTGTATAAACCTCAGACTGCAGTGCAGGAGTCTGACGTAAGAGAATTATCAAGTCCAGAATGAGAGCACAGCTCTGTTGCATAACGGAGTGCATCAGTACTATATGTAGGTCAACTAAACACATTCTTGTAGGGTATACTAGAAAAACAGCTTCACAACACTTGGACCATATTTGTTGTAGTTTTGTCAAAAAGGTCAGAATTAGCTTAGTTTAAGTAAATTGTTTGGTAATGCTTCTCAAGTGAAAAAAAATGCCTCAAACCAAAAAAAAATTAACTTTGAAAGGAGAAAAACTGAAACAGTTATGGGCATTAACTTACATTCTTAGACTAATGTTGTTTATCTACAAAAAATTGCTATGGTTTACAAGAACTTAGCACTCCAAAAGAAAACAACAAAGAAGTATATGTATTTCTGCAGAACATGCTATTAATGAGCAGCTAATTGATTATGATGTTGTAATCCTCCACTCCATATATATATGCAGAGAACTAAAATTAGCATTCATGTAGTAACACGCACAAAACATAGCAATAAACATATAACAATATGTCTTACAGGACAGATCTTGTTGGCTTTAATGTGCCATATCATCATGACTTGTGAGAATTTCATTTTAGTTGGTACTATCTACTGTGTTAGAGTGGTGCTGGGTACCTCTGGCTGTTGGAAACATAGCACTAGGGAGCACCTGATACAAGAAGACAGCAAGGCCATCAGGGCACCTGAGAAATCAGTAACTATGCTAATGCACACCACAATTCTTGCATTGCATTTAATAATGCAGTTGGAAATCATGATTCACAGTTGCAGTACACGTATAACATTGTATTGCTACAACAAGCAGAGCATAACCTGGTGAAAATAACAGGACCACATTTCAAGACAATGTAAGTGATTAATTTCTCTCTTCATTTTTTAGAATTTTTAGAGGGACACCTTGAGAACAGAATGAGAAGAAATTATATGTGTGAGACAGGACTGATTACGAAAGTTGAAATTAAGGATCTGGTCAACTTTATATAAAAAAAGAGTTAAGCATTTTGTTTAAAGACAGCTCCATGCCAGCAGTGGAAAAGCAATACCACATTACCCAAGAACATGAGCAATAAACAGTTTTGGCAAAACATGTGACAACTCTGGACTCAACTGATGAAAATTATTACAGGCTGCAAGGAAAAATGTCAGCTGTAAACATTAATGAATATAAGATACAAATTGCTTTGAAATATAGTCCAGGCATATTAAATTAAAGAAAACTATTGACTCTTTTTTTCTAAAGATGTTAAGTGAAATGACCACTGGCTTTTAATGGAAATTTCCTTTACCACTGCAGGTTATGAAATGGTCACACACATGGGCATTCATTATGCCTGAGAATGTAATGAATTTCTTAAAGCAGCTTGACAGAAAATGGGCCACAACATTTCTTGAAGTAAGATGAAGGGGAATGAAAGTTATGAAAACTGGAACCTTGTTCAGGCAAATGAGTGAAAGGTCAGCCCTTAACTCCCCTACGAATTTCCTACACTAAACAAAGGCTGAAGTGCACAAGACAATATGGCAATTAGTAGATGTATGGCTGAAGTGGCTGTTGCCACAAAACAGCTATATACTCTGAATCTTCTTACTGAATACAGATATAAAACATTGACATCTATAGAAAATGGAGACTCTCCTCATATGGAATTCCCAGCCACAGAAATCTGTACTTTAGAGGTTGCAGACTAAACTACAGCCTGAGGAAATGTAAGAGAAAAGATGGTTTATATGTGCTCTACTGTTGCTTAACATAGCCTTCTAACACATCAATGACTGGGTGGAGTTCATACTGATAGTTTCAACAATATATATGCTGAGGAAAGTACAGCTGTGTAAGTAAACTTACCATGCAGTAGATGTTTAAATTATCACTGCTGCAGTAGCCTTGGCTATATGGGTTATATCCTGCCAAGGATATAAGAGCCAGCCACCATCCAAAGCTTTCTTGCCCCTTACACGCACAAACAGTTAGTCAGCTCAAGCTCAGCTGACAAAAAAGATGGCTTTGAGTGCTAAGCCCTTCACAGCTTTCATACCAAAAGAGAGACAGACGCTGAGCCCTGAAACGATAATACTAAGAACATGAAAGTTGTCCACACCCTGGCATAAACAACACATAAAAAAAAACAAGGGTAATAGAGAAAGGGAGCAGCTACTGCAGCTGGGATTATTTGTACATCTGTTGTTATGGTAAGTTTACTTACACAACTGTGCTATGTTCATCATATTGATCATTGTTACAGCAATGATTGTATGCATATCTACAGTTATGGGAGGTTTACTGAGACAACTGTATCATGTTCATCATACTGAACATTGCTGCATGAGCTTTAGTTCTATGTATATTACCCTAGCATACTGGAAGGAGAAGAGTCCGGGAACCCCTGGGAATGGTCCTAGCAATGCCTGATTTAGACCTAGACAAAGAATGAAGCTAGTGATGCCTTGTAAACCTATGCATAGAGGACTATGTTGCTTCTTCTAAAATGCTTCTAGTATCCAACCCCTTCCAAAACGTCATAGGTGAAACCAAGGCCCTGGTAGAGTAGGCCTTGACCCTGCCTGGAATGCTTTTTTTCTGGTGAGTATAACAAAATGTAATAGCCTCAGACAACTATTTGGAAATAGTCTTTTGACACAGGTTGTCTTGTCTTCATACATTCACAAGAAATGAACAATTGATCTGAAGATCTGAAATATTTAATTCTGTCAAGATAATACTTAAGTTCTCTGTGGACATCCAAGGCATTGGGTATTCTCTCTCTTCATTTTGCATTCTGGAAGGAAAATAGGAAGATGGCTAGTTTGACTTAAAGTAAACTAAGATGCCATTTTAAGCAAAAAAATGCTTAGTTTTCAAAGAAACCTTGTCTCTGTGGAAAATGAGATAGGGTTGACTTACCATATATACTTGCAACTCAGATACTCTTCTTGCAGATGTCAAAGCAATCAGTAAAACAGTTTTCAATGTTAAAAACTTTAAGTTGGCTAAATTGCCTGGCTCAAATGGAACAAGTGTTAACTTCTAACACACAAAAATAAGATCCCATAGAGAGGCTGCAAATTTTCTTGGGAGCCTGTTATGAAAAATCCCTATCAAAACTACTTTAACATGGGAATGCATTGAAAGAGAAAGATCCATGGGCAGACATGCTGAAATGGACAATAAATGTACATTGACAGAAGAGTAGGTAAGAGCCAAAGGAAAGTAACTCACACACATTTTGTAGAACCAGTCCTGAATGGGTGCTGCTGGTTATGTTTTTGGCACCAACTAGAAAAACTTTTCCATTTATTAATATATGATGTTCTAATACCAAGCTTTCTTGTCTCCATTATCACCTGCTGTGCATCCTCAGTAAACAGATGCCCATAGGGAATTAAGACCCTATCATCCAGGCAGTCAGTTGTATTTGATCAGGGTTGGGGTGTATAAAATAACCCCGATCTTGTGCTAGTAGCTCTGTTCTGCAAGGAAGCTTGTGGTAATTGCCCCTGGCCTTTTCCAAAAGAAGGGAGATCTACTGTTGTCTGGGTCAAAAGGGAGTCATCACAATGATATTGTGGAATTCCTTCTGAATCTAAAGAAGTACCTTGGATATCAATGGACAGGATGTGAAACCGTACAGCAACATTCCTGTCCAAAGAAAGGAAAAGGCATTTATCGTCCATGCCTTCTTTACTGGAGTCATGGGGCAGAATCTTGCCAGCAAATTATTCAGAGATGAGGCAAATAGGACTGCTTGAGGATCTCCCCATAGATGGATCAAATCTTGGAAGACCCTCCTAATCCAGTTTCCATTCATGAGGGTCTATCCTTGTTCTACTCTACTTGTCTGCCACATAATTTTGCTCTGACCAAATGTAGGATGCCTGTAAAGTGAGATTGTACTGTAAACCTATATTTAAAGCTAATACGGCTAGTCTGCAAAGGGGGGTACAACCCAGTTCCCCCCTTCTTGTTGATGTATCACATGACTGTGGTATTGTCTACAACAACTTGAAGAGGTCCGAGGGACCAAAAATAATTCAGAGAAATGAGTTCCTTGATCAGGGGAAGCATCTCTTTTATATTTAAACTATAAATGTGTAGAACAATGAAAAGACATTGGTAGTGTGTTGTATTTGTTTCAATTTCATTCTAATCAGATAATCTTTATGTATGTTGAGCCTGTGTCCTTTATCAAGTATGTAATGTCAGTTGCTGGTGCTTTTGTTGATGTATCACATGACTGTGGTATTGTCTGCAACAACTTGAAGAGGTCCGAGGGACCAAAAATGATTCAGAGAAATGAGTTCCTTGATCAGGGGAAGCACCTCTTTTATATTTAAACTATAAATGTGTAGAACAATGAAAAGACATTGGTAGTGTGTTGTATTTGTATCAATTTCATTCTAATCAGATAATCTTTATGTATGTTGAGCCTGTGTCCTTTATCAAGTATGTAATGTCAGTTGCTGGTGCTTTTGTATTTTTAACACTCTTGACATACTGGTTAATTAGATGAATGTTTACTAAGTGATGGTTTCATATTGTGCTTATCAGTGTAGTCCTGTGCTACGATAACTTGCTGTATACATACTGTACATGATATTACTGTGGTTCTCTGTCAGTATACCTTCTGCTAACCTACCTTGAGCTTACGTTCATAAACATGCTTACCGTATCTCTCCTCTTATACTTTCCCTGTATTCTCTTGCTCTGAATCACTATGGTTCTTTCCTTCCACCATATCTTAAGTATTAGCTTTATTGCCTCAATATAATATGAGAATGTAATATAGTTTTTTTCTTTTATTTCTTTCTTTATTTTCAGAGTCTATGGTAACTACATCCAACTCCGATACTGCAAGAGCTCTGACACAAGGCCCATCCCCCCAGCAGTTTTCACTGAGAATTTTGTCATTGTACAACGTAAGCAAATTTAACTTGAAGAACCTTGCAGTGTATTAACTTCAGCTAGTCAAGTACATGTCTGCCCTGTGTTGGAAAGTGGCTATAACAGCCCCCCTCCAAAGAATTACTCCCTGCACTCTAAGGACCACCTTTTAAGATGGCTAATATCTTTTCTCTCGACCACTAGATTGCTCTCTATATGCCAATTACTTAGTTCACCTAGCTGCCAGGTTTCTGTATTCAGGAAATGAAAGTAAACCTGTTCAACTCTGTGCCTATTTGTTAACTGCTCTGTGCTGCCTATAACCTGATTACTCTTTCTTATAATTTGACTTTAGGATGGAAGCCCACTATGTTCAACTTTGCTTTGCTTTGCCCCTCTACCCTATCCCATCAATTCCTACTGCCCTCACTTACTCTACTGTCATACTTTCCACATGCACATTTCACTTGTGACTCTTATTCCCTAACCTTCCCCAGACAACCTCACTACTATTATGCAAACAGTCCTTCTTTCTTTTACATAATTACTGACTTCCATTAAATCTTTTAGCACCATTCCCAACTACACTTTTCTGTCCCATACTGCTTTGCACTGTATTCATTCATAGTAACACCCCTCCCTAACTGTTTCTATCTGTTGTACATTAAAGAAGAAATAAGTACAATAATCAATGCTAGGTGCTGAAATGGTTCCTCCAAAGGCACACACAAGCGAAGCAAAAAACAGAAAAATCCTGGAAGAACTCCGCTGGATGCTTCAAGTAGTAAAAATAAGAACTTTTAACAAAAGCCGGTACAAAACAGATAAGCTCTTTCGGGTTGGTAGCCCTTCATCAGATGAATAACAGACATCAAAACTCACAATTTAAACAAAACATCTTCCAATCAGCATCTAGTAAAAAACCCGCCTATTTTTCAGGGTGGGTTTCACTGGGATGACATCATTAAGACCCGGCCCCCTGTGGGCCATCAGCTGTATAATCCATCTAGACTCAATTAATTCAGTTAATTGTTTGATGTCTCCACTCCTTCTACCCAAACTAACATTAACTATAGCCCTAAAGCTAAAATTGTGTGTGGGATTATCTTGAATATGTCTAAAGAGGGCATTGTGTTGATCACTGTTCCTAATGGCAGATAAATGCTGTAGGATCCTGACCTTAAACATATTGTTGGTTTTGCCCACATAAAAACAAGGGCAAGAACCACAACTGGCCAGATAAACAATGTCCTTTGTTCTACATGTAGCCCTGGCTTTTAAAGAAAAGATTCTACCTGAGACGGGATGCAGAAAAGTAGTGTCCTTATTGATGAAGGCGCAGGCCTTACAGGTACCACAAGGTACAGTGCCTGCTTGTGACTTAAAACTCAGTTTTTTGGAATGATACTCTCCACATAACAGATCTTTTAAGCTCTTGTTCTTCCTGTATGCAATACAAGGGCTAGATCCTACTAAACCCCTAATCCTATCATCACTTACTATAATGTTCCAGTTCTTTGTAACAATCTCACCAATATCATTAATGTTATTACTATATGTAAACATTACTTTAGGTTTAAGAATATTGGTGCCATTCTTAGAAGTTACATTATGTTCATCTATGGGACGATGCATCCAAGGGTTATACACTTGTTTCCTCTTGTGTTTACTACCTTCAACTACCTTGTTCACCATATCTCCCCTATAACCTCTTTCTTCAAAGTAACCTCTCAATTTGCTCATTTCCCCTTCGAAACAGGAATCCTCAGTACATACTCTTGAGATCCTGCCTAGTTGTCCTTCCACAATGTTGGGGAATGTATACCGTGGATGCATGCTATCAAATGAAAGGAGAGTATTCTTCCAACACTCCTTCCTATATATACCAGTGCAAAAACCTGTTTCAGTTTGTTCTATGGTGACATCCAAAAAATCTAACTGAGTATAGGAGGTACTTTTAGTAAATCTGAAAAACGTGGTGGTGGAATGTAGGAACGATATAAACTCATCCAAACGAGCTGGCTCCCCCTCCCACAAAATAAACACATCGTCCACAAACCTCTTATATAGCTTGATGGACGGTAGCAAGATTGTGTTGTTGAAAATATATTGATTTTCCCAAAAGGAAAGCACTAAATTAGCATATGTATTGGCACAGGGTGTGCCCATGGCGACACCCTGTGCCTGTCTGTACAGTTGTTGTAAACCCAAAAAGATGTTATTCTCTAGTACCATAAGCATAGTCTTCACAAGATCAACCTGTGAATCATTAGCTCCTCTATCCTTCAATAAACTGCCAACTGCTGATATTCCATACTGGTTATTTATGACCGTAAATAGGCTCTGTACATCCAGAGTAACCATTAGATAATGAGTCCTGGGTGTACCTCTATCTATCTCCCCCAAAGTCTTTAAAAAATCTCCAGTGTCCCTTAGAACATTACTCATACTATCCACATATGGTCTTAATATTGTTTCTAGCCATATGGAAATGTTCTCGGTCACCCATTTTCGGACCGACACAATGAGGCGTAGAGGTGGTTCTATCAGGGATTTGTGTATTTTCGGTAACCCTTTGAAAAGAGGAGTTACCAGCCCTTCAACCTTAAGAAACCTATACAATCCTTCATCTATTACCATGTCATGCAGTAAGAGCTCTAAACTATTATGGACTTTGTCAACCAAATTTTTAACCATAACAGGGTTAATAGGAACATATGTAGAACCATCCGATAACAGCTCTGCTATCTTACTCTGATAGTAACTAGTATCTAGAACCACTACTGCGCCCCCCTTATCAGCCATTTTTATAGTAATCTCATTATTATCAATTAATCCCTGTAATGCTTTTCTCTGTTCTACTGTCAAATTATAATACTTATTACTGTGTCCCTTATGAAAATACTCCAAAAGGTCCCGCTCACAAGCATTAATAAACAAGTTCATGGAAGGAGTAAAAGGGGGCATATAGCTGCTAGGTTGTCTCAACGTTAAATCATTGGTATTGATTGCACCAAACAAATTACGTAGGGCTAAACTCCTACAATAAACCATAAGGTCCATCACGATCTCGTGATAAACACTGTCCCTACTAGGAACAAACAAAAGCCCCTTATTAAGCACATACAGCTCATCTGTAGTCAAACAATAAGTAGATAAATTAAAAACAATATTAGTGTCAACATACTGAGTCATTCCACAGTCCTTCTTTTCTTTTGTGGGTCCCTGCCTTCGCTCAATGAGCGTTTCCAGGACCCCTTCTTCTTGACAGGGACAGGCAACACATTCAAAAAATGCTGTTCCGCTGACAAATTGTTCGGTCTAGCCCCCAAACGACTACTGTCCGCTGGGACACAGTAATAAGTATTATAATTTGACAGTAGAACAGAGAAAAGCATTACAGGGATTAATTGATAATAATGAGATTACTATAAAAATGGCTGATAATGGGGGGCGCAGTAGTGGTTCTAGATACTAGTTACTATCAGAGTAAGATAGCAGAGCTGTTATCGGATGGTTCTACATATGTTCCTATTAACCCTGTTATGGTTAAACATTTGGTTGACAAAGTCCATAATAGTTTAGAGCTCTTACTGCATGACATGGTAATAGATGAAGGATTGTATAGGTTTCTTAAGGTTGAAGGGGTGGTAACGCCTCTTTTCAAAGGGTTACCGAAAATACACAAATCCCTGATAGAACCACCTCTACGCCCCATAGTGTTGGGCCGAAAATGGGTGACCGAGAACATTTCCATATGGCTAGAAACAATATTAAGACCATATGTGGATAGTATGAGTAATGTTCTAAGGGACACTAGAGATTTTTTAAAGGCTTTGGGGGAGATAGATAGAGGTACACCCAGGACTCATTATCTAATGGTTACTCTGGATGTACAGAGCCTATTTACGGTCATAAATAACCAGTATGGAATATCAGCAGTTGGCAGTTTATTGAAGGATAGAGGAGCTAATGATTCACAGGTTGATCTTGTGAAGACTATGCTTACTATGGTACTAGAGAATAACATCTTTTTGGGTTTACAACAACTGTACAGACAGGCACAGGGTGTCGCCATGGGCACACCCTGTGCCAATACATATGCTAATTTAGTGCTTTCCTTTTGGGAAAATCAATATATTTTCAACAACACAATCTGGCTACCGTCCATCAAGCTATATAAGAGGTTTGTGGACGATGTGTTTATTTTGTGGGAGGGGGAGCCAGCTCGCTTGGATGAGTTTATATCTTTCCTACATTCCACCACCACGTTTTCAGATTTACTAAAAGTACCTCCTATACTCAGTTAGATTTTTTGGATGTCACCATAGAACAAACTGAAACAGGTTTTTCCACTGGTATATATAGGAAGGAGTGTTGGAAGAATACTCTCCTTTCATTTGATAGCATGCATCCACGGTATACATTCCCCAACATTGTGGAAGGACAACTAGGCAGGATCTCAAGAGGATGTACTGAGGATTCCTGTTTCGAAGGGGAAATGAGCAAATTGAGAGGTTACTTTGAAGAAAGAGGTTATAGGGGAGATATGGTGAACAAGGTAGTTGAAGGTAGTAAACACAAGAGGAAACAAGTGTATAGACCTTGGATGCATCGTCCCATAGATGAACATAATGTAACTTCTAAGAATGGCACCAATATTCTTAAACCTAAAGTAATGTTTACATATAGTAGTAACATTAATGATATTGGTGAGATTGTTAAAAAGAACTGGAACATTCTAGTAAGTGATGATAGGATTTGGGGTTTAGTAGGATCTAGCCCTTGTATTGCATACAGGAAGAACAAGAGCTTAAAAGATCTGTTATGTGGAGAGTATCATTCCAAAAAACTGAGTTTTAAGTCACAAGCAGGCACTGTACCTTGTGGTACCTGTAAGGCCTGTGCCTTTATCAATAAGGGCACTACTTTTCTGCATCCTGTCTCAGGTAGAATCTTTTCTTTAAAAGCTAGGGCTACATGTAGAACAAAGGACATTGTTTATCTGGCCAGTTGTGGTTCTTGCCCTTGTTTTTATGTGGGCAAAACCAACAATATGTTTAAGGTCAGGATCCTACAGCATTTATCTGCCATTAGGAACAGTGATCAGCACAATGCCCTCTTTAGACATATTCAAGATAATCCCACACACAATTTTAGCTTTAGGGCTATAGTTAATGTTAGTTTCGGTAGAAGGGGTGGAGACATCAAACAATTAACTGAATTAATTGAGTCTAGATGGATTATACAGCTGATGGCCCACAGGGGACCGGGTCTTAATGATGTCATCCCAGTGAAACCCACCCTGAAAAATAGGCGGGTTTTTTACTAGATGCTGATTGGAAGATGTTTTGTTTAAATTGTGAGTTTTGATGTCTGTTATTCATCTGATGAAGGGCTACCAACCCGAAAGCGCTTATCTGTTTTGTACCAGCTTTTATTAAAAGTTCTTATTTTTACTACTTGAAGCATCCAGCGGAGGTCTTCCGGGATTTTTCTGTTTTTTGATCTGTTGTACATTGTATCTTCTACTTTTCCCATATAAACCCTCACATCTTCCTATATAAACTACATCCTCAAACTGTAGTCTTTTAAACCCCGCTAATCCTTGCATTCCAGAGAAGATACCAAGACAACCTATTTCTCTTCCTTCATAGAAATTTTTTTGTAGCAACCCTCTATCAGCTTTCGGACTCTGTCACCACTAAATATCCTACTGCCATGCAGCTTGTCTTTCCTTATTGATCCCTATTTTCCCAGTACTTCCTGCCATCAATAACATACAGATCCCTTTACTTAATCATGCTGTTCCTCAGTTTATTCTCTATTCTTCTCCTACTACAGGGCCATCTCTATCTCATCATGACTCTATAATAGCTCTCAATATCTCTGCAACTCTGTCCAGCCACCTATTCATACTTCCTCCCTACATTCTCCGCACATTGCACCATACCTGTTTATTGACACCCCTCACCTTTACTTCAAATACAGACTGATTAACTCTATTTCATCTCAAGCCAATACAAAATTATGTGGTAAAACACTCTCCAAAAACAAGTATTATGATTCACCAATATATTAAACTCCTTGTAGGAGGAGACATTTACTCTAATCCTGGTCCCAACCATCACAATGAACATCAAAGTCTCTTCCAGATGACTCTAACCCTAGAACTGTCAGTCCCAGCCCCAGTAATATAACATTTGCTGCCATAAATGTTAGAAGCATAAGAAATAAAATTGCTGAATTATATGCCTGGATTTCCCAACATAAACCTGATATTCTCTCTGTATCTGAAACATGGCTTAAACTCAGCATAAACAACAAAGAAATTATACCTCCTGGCTATAATATCATCTGTAATAACCATATAAAGCAGAAAGGTGATAGTATTGCTTTAATATTTCCCAGCAACTACCACATTTCCCCTTACAACAAATCAACAACAAAATAAAATAAATAAATAAAACTTCTTATTACTTTATTGAAATTACACAATTATTAACACGTATTATTGTCTTTAACATCCATTCTGGTGACAAAACAGCTATACTAGGAGCTTTCTTACATTGGATATACATAACAATTCCACAAGAAAATACTACTAGGTGATGTGAATATCAATTGATTGCACATACACTCTAACTGCACTACATCTAGCATGAACGCATATGGTTTCACACAACTAAGTAATAGCCCCACACATTATAGCAAGACATCAAGTTCCTATTAGACTGGATCCTAGTATCAGACCCTAGAAATATACCATAACAGTTACAATGTCTAACTCCTTTAGTGATCATCAACCAATCTATAAAACCAGACATCTCACACATCCACTTAAACAGCATTTTTATAAAACAACACGCAACCTTTCTAAGCATAATCCAGAAATGTTCATTGCTACCCTATCATTAACTAGGACTTCCTAAAAATCTTCATTTTAGATGATGTAAACTAATTCAGTACAACTTTCCTGAATATCCTAAATAGCTATGCACCTCCCAGAAGGAAGAGACTAAAACAAAAAATCCAATTTTGGCTATCCAAGAAGAAAAGAAATGCTAATGCAGGACAAAGTAAAAAGCATGAAAAGAACGGCAAAAATATAAACCACCACAATAGCTTGAACATTTCAGAATGTGTTGCAATCATACTAAAATCATACTAAAAAGCAAATAAAAAAGGCCAAGAATATACTATAATAACTTTCAGAATAATAGTACATAGAACCCTAAAAAAATTTGGCCGCCATTAAAGAAAACTTGCATCCTGACCAAAAATTCACCCCTAACTCCACTCTGAGTAACTCACCACTCAAAACTGGCATACAATTCAACTCTTATTTAATAAATAGTATAGTATAGCAAACCAAGATTCTCCCAATATCTACTTCTAAACATGCCCTACAACCACTTTCACCTCCAAACCTTTGCCTACATCCTATATAAACAACTGTTAAAAATCTCAAACCATGCTCTAATTCAGCTAATGTCCTTCCAAGCTAGTACCATAAAATAGCAGCCAATAGTATTGCTTCGCCTGCCTCATTCTTTATAAATAGGTTAATCCAGGAATCCTATGTACCCTCTCTCTGGAAAAAGTCACACATTATCTCTCTGCAAAAAAGAGGAAATTTAACAGATATTACTAACTTTAGATCTATAACAATCTTATTCCAGCTCTCTAGTAAATTAGCAGGAAATACCATTTTCAGAACCCACTACTGTGTAGCACAATAAACATACATTGGCTAGAACTACCCCATCAACTAACATATAAACAGCTTCTTACCACCAATAAAATTATCCAGCATCTATCTGCTTGTCCAGCACAAAGTAACATTTTACAAAACTATGTTCCCAATCAGTTATTACAATGCAATGGCCAAAAACCCTGGTCTGTACACAAACCTATTAAGTTGCTGGGCATTATCTTTCTCATATCATGTTGCTAAGGACTAGAACTCCTTACCTGTATCCATCAGGTCAATATCCTTTCTCCAATCCTTCAAAACCATTCTGGAAGACATCCTAGCCAAAATCTGGCTCCATTCTTGCTCAGAACCAGGATAAACTATATCCCTAAATATGAACAAATACCCATTCATACCGGACACCTTTTTACTCTTCCTTCTTCACTCAATTCCTTAATTCTATCTATTTTTCTCCTCTGGTGTTCTTTCTAAACATACCATAAGCCTGATTTTCTCTTTCTTCATGTTGCAATACCTGTCTGAATTATACTAACTTACTTTTAATTTCTCTACAACCTGGCTAGATTTTCTCTAAATATTAAACCATTGTCATTTAACTTGATATATTTTCTTAACCAATGTTTTTATATTATGTCTAAGTTGGTATAATTATTTAAACTGTAGATGTTGTGTGCTATTTTTCAAATACTGTAAAATTATTGATCTGAAAATGTTTTGTAATATGTTCTAAACCATTCCCCCCGGGTGTCTGCTGAAAATGAGTTCCTACTCAGTCAGACTTTCCCAGCAATCAAATGTCATATCTTCTAGTGTCTGTCTTTATTGTCTAACATACCTTGCACTTTTATCCCTCCTGCAAGTACTTCCCAAGCAAAATCTGAGGTGTCTGTGGTGACGGTACTTTGGAGCAGGAAGGCAGTAAGGGAGACATTGATTTTGGGATATTTCCTGTCTCCACCCAGTGATTTCTCTTCTGCCTAACCCAAGCACTGCTATTTGAAAGACACAGGATGTTGATGTTGGGACCAAAGAGACTTCACATACTTTAGATACCCTTGTATCTTTCTCACATGGAGTACTGCAGGGGTATTGTGAGAATCATAGATGCCATGAGACCAAAGATCCTGAAGTATTCCCTCTCAGTGACTGAAGTCTGAGTGGAAAACCTTAGAAATAGATCTAGATATAGATTTGTTCGACTTGTGGAAGAAAGGTTCTTTGAACTGATGTGTCTAGCTGACACCCCAGAAACACAATCCTGTGTGAAGCAGTCAAATAAGATTTTTGAATGTTCTCTTGGAATCCCAAGTGAGAGATTCCTGACACTTGGAAAAAGACTCTGCCAAGATAAACAAGTCATGTAAATACAAAAAAAAAGTAGATACCATGTAACCTGCAATGAGCTATAACTGGATCTAGGCACTTTGTGAGCACTCTTCATGCAGTGGATATTCCAAAGAACTGATAATGTGATCCAGCCTCCCAAAACCTTAAAAAATGTATCAAGTCTGAATGAATAGGGATGTGATGAGTATTATACAATTACTCCCCCGATTAATAATCAGCGTGCACATTTTGGAATATTAATGGGGGGGCATCATATAATACTTATCACATCCCTGGAATGAAATAAATGTTTAGCAGCAGTATGAGTAACTAAACCAATTGCTGCTGGGACAGGTTTAGAAACAGTGTATAAAAACTTAAAACAGTGGGGAATTATACACATTCATCTGCTTTTTTTTAGGTGCAGCAGGGGGGCTATCATGAAAATTACAGGCAGTGATACACACACATCCTTCAAACCTGATAGAACTGAGGAATAGATGAAGATTCTGGAAATTCCTTTGGTAACAGCTCTTAGTATTTTCTCAAGGACTGAGAAACCTCAGTGTTCTCCCACTGAAAAGATTTGCACATTCTGGAAATTGTCTCAGAAAAAGAGAAACCCCCTACACAGGGAATCAGAAAATAAGCTCTACTCTGAGTCTGAATAAGAAAACTGAGGAGAAATCCCTCCATCTGTCATCCCATCTTCCCGTTCAGATTCGGAACCTTGAATCTCTTCTTTTAAAGAAGTATCCCTCTTTCGTTTACCAGAAACCACCTTACAATAATGATCATTAGCTTGAATTAAATCTTGTAAGCACCAAAAACTGGAGCAATTGTCACCAACAGAAATTAAAAACCAGGAGAAAAAAACCTGAATCTGATGAAGTCCTAACTGTATTGGACAAAAGCACGTAACCTATTAAAAATTTTTACTGAGTTCTATATGTATCATGTATTGTATTTAGCAGACCTCACACTACTTTTTAGCTCTTCCTGGTTTTGAATTAAATCTTGTGGCAGACACAGTAAACTTTTCTTGTCTAAGGAAATTTGAGGGACATTAGAGAAATGTTAAGATTTCTGTTTCTTTTATACAAGAAAAATGGGGCCAACAGTGTTATTAATTGTAACAGCAGCTACCCCATGGATGGGCCAACATTCTGACCAAGCAGGAAAGTCTTCCCTATTCTCTCTCATTGACCAACAAGACTGGCCCTCTCTTGCTCACTGAGGGAACCCCAACAGCTGCAGAAGATGTGGATAACTGCTAATCCTTAGTGGCTGAACATGCAACACTAGATAAGTCCAGGGTTAAAGATGAGTGGTCTGAAGAACAAGGTATGTATAGCCAAAGCAGAATCATCCACCTGCACTTGAGACAAACCACTAGCCTTCTGTTGTGCCAAAGGCTGTTTATTTTTATGTATTTATTTATTTATTTTTTTGTGGCTGGAAGAAGGTCCGACCAAGGGACCAGTATTAGTTTGTTCAATGCTCAAGCCAAAAATGGTGCCTCTTTCCTAGGGTAAACAAGCAGCAAAATCTCGTAAAAATTTAAAGTCTTTAAAAGTCATTTTTTCATGCAAAAAACGTGGCAAGAACTACAATAAATCTCTTTGCCAGCCCTACAAAGTAAAATACATTTTTTCCACAGAAAAAAATGTTTCCCTTTACTTTAAATAACTTTTAATGAGAGGAAAATATGCTCTCATTTAAAACTACAGTTAGGTCTCATGACAGTCTATTAAAACACAAATTTCTAGCTTAAAAATAATTTTCCTAGACAGTAAATTGCAATAAAACAATTATTTAATGTGGAAGGGTTTTCCTGAAAGGGAATTTATCTGCCCAACAAAGGAACACCAGAAGAAAACTTGCTGTCCCACAAAAGGCTGCTGAGGAGTTTTTTTTTTTCAATGGGTGGAAAACCCAGAAAGGCTTGGCATCTAAACCTGTCTTTTAGCCAGTTCAGCTTGAGCTGACTAATGGTTTGTGCATGTGGAAGGTGCCCTGAAGTTTTGAAGCTAGTCAGCTATTATATTCCAGCTAAGACTACTGCAACAGTATTCAACATGATGAAAGTAGGGTTCATTTTCTCTAACAAAAGAAAATAGGACCAGCATGCAAGGCACCTTAAAAATAAATTTATTGATTGAGGTTCTTGAAAAACAGACCGGTTTCGGCAAATATTTAACAAAGCCTTCTTCAGTGTTTAAAAAAACAACAAAAAAGAACCTGCATTTAAATACTCAAGTGAGTCATGTGCTTAATTACATATGCTCATTCAGACCTGGCTTAAAGAGCCCACCAAGTTTAATAATCCATTTTTTCTCCATTGAATTTAATAAATTATGCCAACCTGATTTGTTATGCCTGGATCTTCTAATTTTATCAATAATGCTAAAACTAAAAATAGCCTTTGGATGTATCAAAGAATGTTTATATAAAGCATTGGTGTCTCTCTTGTGTCTGATATCACTAAAGTGTTCAGAGATTTGAAGCTTCAAGGGTCTGGAGGTTTGGCCAATATAGAATGCAGGACATGTGCATTTGGCCAAATAAATGATCCAATCTGAGGAACAGTTAGCAAAAAATGTTATAATGAATACTTGAGGGGTGTTTTGTGCTGAAACTGGTGGTTTTGAGTATGATGTTACAATAGATACAGTGTCCACAAGGGAAGCAACCAATTAATGGATCCCCTGATAATGTGGCCTGGATACTTTTGGTACCTTTCTTCTCAAGATGTTTAAAGTGATTAAAAAGGCAGATAGATTTTTGCCTTTCTGAAAGGAAAACGATCATCTGTCTCCAAGAATGTCCTAAAGTCTAGGTTCACATGTTAATATGTTCCAATTATGTTGAACAATTTGCATCAATATGTTGGTATTCCAACCATATGTGGTGATAAATCTAGGTGTTACTGAAGGTGATTTGTGTCTAGTTTTGTAATGAAGCAATTCAGTGCGTTACATCTGGTCAACTGTGTGTTTGGTATGTAATAGTTGATCCATTTTATACCCACAGTCATGGAATCGATGTACTAAATCATCTCTGAAGTGCCTATAAGTGTGCTGATCAGAACAAATGCATTTAATGCACATGAACTGTGATTTGGGAATGTTTTTGCAGATGTGAGGAGGATGAAAGCTGGTTGCATGGAGAAGTGAATTATTTTGGGGGAATTTATGATGAATTTCTGTAGTCAGCATATGATCAGATGCACGGCAAACCAATACATCTAAGAAAATAATTTTATCTCTATCATAGCTGACAGAAAATTCAATCCCCCATTTATTTTCGTTCAAATAAGAAACAAATTCCGAAAGGTATTCTTTATTTGCTCTCCATACTAACCAGAAGTCATCCAAATATCTGCGTTAAATGTCCATTTCAATCATGTAAATATTATGAGAGTTGTCATAAATAACCCATTCTTCAAAGTATGCCATGAACAAATCGGCATATATAGGTGCAAAAGATGCACCCATAGCTGTCCCCTTGGTTTGTAAATAGCATTTGTCTTTGTAAAAAAACACATTTTTTGTCAAAACATGTTCTGTTAAACACAACAAAAGGGTGTTGAAACCTGGCTTGTATATTTCAGTTTTGTTGAGCCAGTATTCCAATGCCTCTAGGCCAGCCCAATGTGGTATGTTAGTATATAATGATTTTACATCCAATGTGCAAAGTAACCAGTCGGGCTCAAGCTGTGTATCAGAGATAATCTGTAAAAATTCCGTGGTATCTTGAATTCTAGAATGGACACATTGTAAAAGGGGCTTAAGAAATTTGGTAAGGAATAGAGACAATGGTTCTGTTAATGAATTTCTACCTGAAACAATGGGTCTGCCGGGTGGGTGCTGGAGGTCCCTGTGTATTTTAGGTAGGAAATAAATGTATTGTGGACAAGGGTTGGCAATGGTGAGTTGATGCTGTGTGTTTTCAGTGATGATA
>NC_056736.1:38567578-38570078 GCF_019279795.1 Protopterus annectens | reverse complement strand
ACATACAAGGCCATGTCCAACCCAGAATTGATGGACATGCTCCAGCTAAAGAAAACCATATCCCCTCGAGCCACATACTCTAGTGATCTAAACCTCACCACACACACACACACACACACACACACACACACACACACACACACACACACACACAATAAATAGAACGTGCTGGAGGGATAGATTCCTGTCCCAGATACTTCCCATGCTCTGGAATAAGATTCCAATCTACATTAGGCAGAGGTCCTCACTAACACTCTTCAAGACAAACCTTGACGAGTGGATGGGAAACAGAAAGTTTACCCCGGGGATCACTTCAGTGGCTCTGCAGGACTGAGGCACAGGGAACTAATCTAAGGGAGTGGCGAAAGCCAACACATTCCGGCTAGGCTTTTTTAATTGCCTTTGGGCAGATAGCCTAGTATCTACCTATAAACCTATGAACTTATTTAACAATGACTGTATAGAAGATTGTATTTGATGTACAATGCCTGAAACTGAAAATATGTCAGTATGGTTTGTTTCCTTTTATATAAATGTATGATTGCCAATGTCATAAGTGACAATTCAATAAAGGTGTTTCTTATCTATAAAAAGAAAAAAGAAAACAATCAGGGACAAAGCCAAAAATAATTGGGGTCAAAAGCTCAAAATTAGAGAGTTTTAAAATATTACTTTATTTCACTTGAGAAGTTAATGGACCTAAGTGTTTACAGTAATCTTCATTTTCTGATGAATTAGATATATGAGACTTTAATGTCTAATGTAGCAAATTCTTCTGTGTAAGCTGTAGTAGCTGATTCATAGCATTTATAAGTGTTTGCTGTACCTGTTTCTGCCTGTTTTGTGAAAAAAAAGAAAAAAAAGAAAAAAATATCTCTTGTTTTTCCTGCTTTACTAGTTTAGTCCAGTTTCAGAGTTGCTGATTCCTGGGCTTTGGTTGTAGTTCCTGTGTACTGTTTCCTTGCCTTATTTGGGGGAAGGGAAGCTACCTTGCTTACCAGTGGGAGTGGGAAGCATTGAGCTGCCTTTTGTCCAGTTTTGTGAGGTTTCAGCCAGTAACTAGTAGTTTATTGGTCGTTTTGGGCCAGTTTCTAGCTTTTACAGCCCCCTGGTATAAAAAGCGCTAAACGCCGTTAAGCGCCGATTTAGAGCGATTTAGCGCGGAGCTGCCACTGTTGCACACTAGGGCAGTGCCGGTTAAGCAGGTTTAAACTATTCGGGCTACCTAAAGTCCACTCTTCAAATTTTCCCTTAAAACTACCTTCCTCGAACTATACTACTGATCAAATCAGCGTATCCTATAACTAAAAGATCAACTCTACTTGACTCCAAGTAGACTATTCTCTATCTATTAAACCTAGCACTTGCTCCTACAGTACTTATTACCTTGATACGGCACTCTTGTCATAGATAGTACCCCAAAAAGGCAACCCCCCATTTCTCGGTCACCCACGTCCCCGGAATCTTTTTTTAAAGTTTTTCGTCTACCCTTCTAGCATGTCGAGGTATCTGTTGCTAGTGTCCTCTCCTGCTCAGCTGGTGAACCTGGGAATATTGAGGCAATGTTTCAATTGCCTCATGTACACAGACAACCCTTTCCTCCTCCCACAAAACACAAATACATGCGAGAGATGCAACTATACGACCAAACTGGAGGCTGAGCTCTCTCAACATAGGACTGGCAAGACCAGTCAGGAGGAGAAGGTTACCACACACACTATAGACCCAGTCTCACATAGTACCATTACAACCTCAAATCATACACATAAACACACAAAGACATACTCGAGGCTCTGATCAAAATCTACCAAAACAGCAGAGGCCACCAAAGCAGACACCCAAACAACCACCACCTCAGAACACAACACCCGCAACACATAGACCTCACAGTCAGAGTGTCAAACAGTCACAGCCCTTAAGGCCAAACACAATGCCAGACACACTAGTCATTGGTGACTCCATAGTCAGACACACTGATGTCCCGCTCACCAGACTGAGTAAGGAGAAGGTCACAGTAAGCTGCCTGTTGGGCTAGAATCCGCCACATAACGCAAGCACTCAGGTCTCTCAACAGCAGGTACAAATATGACTCAGTCATTGTCCACGCTGGTGTAAACGACCTGAGACGCACCTCCTTGGACTACATGAAAAGAGACATTGAGGAGCTCTCTGATTATGTAGCCCAGGCAGGTATGACCCTGACCTTGAGCAGTATCCTACCTTCACCAAGAATGATGCCACAATACAGAGATAAGATGATCAGCTTTAACAATTGGCTTAAACACTGGTGTCATTCAAAGGGGATCCAGTATCTGTCTGCCTGGGATGACATGCTGGACAAGCCACGCTGCCGCAAGGACGGCTTGCACCTGTCACCCTGGGATTCGGATATTGGCAAAGGCTCTTGCCACCCCATAGTGCCTTTTTAGGCAAGGCTCAAATTCTAAACCTACCACCCTAGAACACAAAAAGGAAAAAACTAAGGGTAATGCTGCTCAAT